>NC_137101.1:7779609-8249609 GCF_949357685.1 Gobio gobio | reverse complement strand
CTGCTGCTGATCGATGCGCTCCTTTAAACTGCTCATTGATTATGAATGCCATTCTTTCACACTAAATCACCAAGTCGGGGGCTACAAAGGGGGAAAGGGAGCATCTTAAAAACCTTTAGAATGAAACCAACACGAAGTCCTACCTGGTTGGAACATACTTTGGAAATAGAAGATGACCAGAATAAAAGATCCCAAACAAGTGGCCAGCACCATCCGGCAGATCCTACTCATCCTCATGAGGTCCAGTAGCGTCTGTTTCATGGCTGGGCACGGAGAGACGGAGGGACGGAGGGAGGCTGCCGAGCCCCGTACAGCGGGTCTGTGTTTGATGCTGATGCTCTCGCTGCTGCCGCCTGCCTGCGTCCGTGTCTCAAAGACCTCCGCGCAGCTCCCTGAAGTGCGCTACCTTCCTCCGCACACTAGACTACAGTGGCGAAGCCCCGCCCCCTCTCGGCGCGCGCGGTTAATGAGCGCGCCCACGCTTTCATCTCTGTTTCCATTTGACTTCTCGCAATCACTCCTCGCTTTTTATGAGTTTTCACAGTTGAAACTTGATTTTAGTCATCAGCAATTAAATAAAGACTTCAAAGGATGTATATTGCTTTAAATATTTAGGCAGCATTGCAATTAAACTTAGCCTAAGGATTGTATCAAGTGGTTTGACATTTGTACAGTAGCCTATTACATATTTATATTCACTGTATAGGCCCTGTATATCTCCACAACTGAAGTCTGTCACAGAATGGCATGGTTATTAAATATGTGAATGAGTGAAAAAGTGCCTACTTGTGGTTGCAATAATATTTATTTATTTGTGTGTTTATTTTTGTTGTGAAGGTCATGGCATTTTCAGATATGGTAGCTTTTTTAAAGGTTTTATTATAATAATTATTAATAATAATAATAATATTATTACAAATAAGTAATTAATTGTACTTTGTATAGCTATAATACAAATGCTGGGCTGTTTCAACACAAATTTGGGTCAATAGGGACAAACCCAGCTGTTTAATTGTTAACCCAACAGTTGGGTTTGTCCATATTTGACCCAAATTTGGGTTAAAACAACCAGCATTTTTTTTTTAGAATGCATTATTATTATTAGAAGTCTAACAATATATCGTGTCACAATATATCACAAAACAAAAACTGCAATAATATGTATCGTGGATAGTGACAATCTGTATTGTGCATAGTTGTGTATAATTACTGTGTTGTGAGAGTTGAGTGTCAGTAATACATTAAACTACTATATATATATATATATATATATATATATATATATATATATATATATATATATATATATATATATATATATATATATATATATATATATATATATATATATATATATATATATATATATATATATATATATATAATGTATAATAATGCAATGGGGGAATATTTGTGGGTCCTGATAATGCCATATGTTGCAGTAAAAAGATTACCTGATTATTGTAAATATATCTAGTCCGTCAGTCTAGTATTCATCTACATTTTTATTTAAATATTTTCAGCTTCAGAATCATTAATATTTATATTCTGGTGTCACCATTGTCCTGTGCATTGTGTTTCCAGCACCAATGTAATAAATTTAGCATTTTAATCAACAGTTTAATCAACCTTTTAGTATCGCAATAATATTGTATCGTGAGTTCAGTATCGCGATATGTATCGAATCGTGACAGGAGGGTATTTTTACGCCCCTAATTATTATTATTAATAGCCTAAAAAAATGCTGTACATTGTATTTTAGATATAACTACATGTATATATATATATATAAAATTGTAATAAAATGACAAGAAATGAAAAATAAACAGAAAATTATAAAACATTGCTAAAGTTAAAACTCATCAGGTCAAAAGGCATAGTAATGAAGTGATTTTATAAATGTATAATTATAACTTGTATAAACAGTGGAGTTAGATTGATGTCACTGATATGAACTGCGGCTGTACATTAACCTACTGAACTCATTGTGCAGTCATCAGTGTGAGAGACGTATTTACAAGAGCAAGTTCATCAGAGCGGGGATCCCAATGACATTACGAGACTGTGGTCAAGTCGGTGGGATTTTTATCAGTATGTGCTGGTAAATAATGCAGAAGCTGGAAAGACCAGAGAAAAAACAAGTAGCCCAATACATATATGCCACCAGACACCATAAATCAACACACACTACATAGATAAATAAAATGGAAACCTACAAAAAACAGAAAACCCACAGAGCTAATTGAATTTTAACCTGCTACACACCAGTTGGATTACAGCCTCAGGCAAACAGTGCTCAGTCGATGCCCCCCTGTGCCGAAGCGTGGATACAACACAAAGCCAATCACAATGGCAGAAATGACTTTTGAGAGATTTAGAGAGGAAACTAATCAATGGTAAGAACTGGGAGCCTAATGCAATATTAATGATTTCATTAATGACATTATTTCATGCATAAATGTTCCCAAGTTTCTTGGGTGGGTGCAGAAGAGTTTGTGGCAAAGTCCAAATTGAAAATGAATTCATATAAACTGCCTCAACATTTCCTCCTCAGTAAGCAGTCGCTAATAGCATTATGCATTCACGGTCCACACTGCATTCAGTGCTGAGTGAAGCAGAAACGTTTAAAATTCATGAGTGATTTTGCATTCTGGACCTGCTGATTAGAGGCGGTTTCTGAGGTGTCCATTCCCAAGAGGGATTTAGGCCAGAATTACAAGGTCATATGCTGCTGATGTCCTCTGCACAGCTAAAAACTACAACACAAAACGTATGGAAACGCAGATATTTGTGGCCAGCCTGTGACTTTTTGTGTTTATTTATCTAACTTTTTCATTCGCTTCTCTGAGCATGGCACTTTTAAAGCTACCATTGGTGCATCATTCAGTTATGATGACAGAAGTAAACATATGAAGCAATTCAATGTAGAAAAAAGGAAAGTTTTCACAGTTGGTGATGATAAACAAAGACTGCGTTGGAATTTGAAATTCACCTCATTCGGTTCCTTTGTCAAATTGAGCTCTAGCTTTACCTGAGACCTGCAAAAGGGGACTGGGTGGGAAATTTGAGCATGTAGGAGGGAAGTAGCCTATGTAGGCTATACTATTTTTATCTGTTTACATACAATTCATTTAAATTATAACCCACCACATGTGCGAGTCTAATCATATCATCAAACCAAATGAAGAGAAAATAACGATTTTAAGATTAAGGCCATTTGAAAGCCATTTGCTCAAGAAAGAAATGCACTGGATTCTGTCGTTTTAATTCACATTCTCTCCTCAGCGCGCCCCCTGGTGAACGACATCCACGCGTGCACACGCGCGGGCACAAACTGTCTCGCGCAGCCCCATTTCCGTCCAATCAAGTTGCAGCGCGAGCGCGAGTCAGGTTTGTATTTGTGGCTCCGGTCAAATGATTCGCTTCAGCGATAATTCTCGTGTTTAACGGATAGAAAGGAATGTTACCGCCAGGCGTTTACAAATTTTACCGGGCCGAAGGAGCAGTTAAATGCAGGAAGTGTTGAAAGAATGAATGTTTGAGGATGGGTAAGGGATTATTTGAGTGGAGAGATGGAGGCTACATGCACGCGAGGGCCCGAAGCCGCATTTAAACCGCATTTAATCAACAGCAAGTTTGTTTATAAAAGAAGACTGTTAGTTTCTGGTTAAAGTATCCATATATTTGATTAATGTCTTCCTGTTAAATGCGTATAATTAGTTAGCTTGAGCTGCTGTGATGCTAACCTGCTAGCTGACTATCAAAACAAAGGGCTGCTGTTAGAGATACATACAAATAATTATATAACCATTTATTCACTGTATTAATAACATATCCAGAGCCACGTTGTACACATTTATTACGTATTTATTGTATTATGTTATATTGTGTGTGTGTGTATATATATATATATATATATATATATATATATATATATATATATATATATATATATATATATATATGTATGTGTTTGTAAATATTTAACATGCTATAAATCTTTAACCCTATGTGTGCTGTTCATTATTATTATTTTTTGAATAATAATAATTGTTCATTATACTCTGGAGCGTTATTTAGTTGTCTTTTCTTGGGCCATGTGTGTATTCTGGCACATTGTAAAGGTGTAATTGAAATAAATGCTTTAACACAACCTTCATATTTGTGTGTTCAGATGGACGGAGACGGCAGTACCACAGATACCACTCAGTTAGGAATAACTGGAGAGTATATGACCGGGGGGACGTATGTCTTACAGACCCAGGATGGTAAGGACATGACGTCAACCTTAAATAAACCATCTGTGTTAGAGCTAATTAAGACAATATTTATTATGAGATGAGAAGCAGCTTTTTTATTGGACGTTGTTTGTGTGCAGATGACGGGGATGAAAGTTTTAACGACCATGAGGATGGCAACGGAAGCAAAGACAATTTCCGAGAGCAAGACATTTACCTTCCCATCGCTAATGTCGCCCGTATCATGAAGAATGCCATCCCGCAGACTGGAAAGGTGATTCTGTAATTTGTGAATTTTGCATCTTACAATGTTCCCATGGTCTTGGGAAAACCTAGAAATATCAGGGAGTTTTAACTCCTGAATAAAACCTTAAAATTAGTGATCACGGATCATGATATTACATAGCCGATTCCGATAACGATTTTTATTTTTCAAGAAAACTGGCTGATTTCGATCAATAAAAGAATGAAAGTATACATGAACAAGATGTTTATTTGGTATTTAACAGGCTAATTTGGCTTTTGGCTAACGAAAACAAGTCCGCAATCTGAAATTAACGGGAAATTGAATTGGAAATTAAAAGGCTGAAAGGTGAAATTAAAAGCAACAACTTCTTATTCTGCAATCCAAGCAAAGATGTTACTTAAATCAGCATTTGTTTTCTACTTCAGTGTAAAGAAAAAAAGTCTTTACCAGTGAAATTAAATAAAACCAAAGTATTAAATTGTTCCAAAATGTTAAATCAAATAGTGTTTAGTGCAACGAAAAAAACTTGGATGCTACAGCAGGTGCTTTTTAAATCAAATTAAGTTAATGTTATTTTAAGGTAAAATAAAAAATGATCATCCTATAGGCTTCAGAACTGATCGTATTTAATTTCAAAAGTGCATGCATGTTCTTCTTTAGGCTACAAAAAGAAGTATTTCGGCTTTGTCACAAGTTGGTCTGTTTCGTTGTCATCCGATCCAACACGTGAGAAGCTGAGCTGAACAAACGCTCACTATCTACGCTTGTGCAGGGCGCGGAGAGGTAAGCTCGCGCAGGAAAGCGGCTCTTCATTCCCTTCAGCGTATCTCGTCTCTTCCCTCAGTTCTCCAGTTTCCGTTTGTTACACACAAGTTACATGTTCGCGAATGATTGCAATAAAGGCGTATGCTCATGTCACTTCCGGAAAAATCGGCAGAAAAATACAAAGAAACACTTTTTTTTTTTCTTCGATTTTTGGCTGGTCAACCGGTGCATCCCTACTTAAAATGTTATGGACTTGTTACGGCATGAAACGGAAGTTGCAATGTTTTTTTTTTCTTCCCTATCGTGACATATATTCAAGAGAAATGGCGTCTCGAACAAGAACAAAATGTAGGACAGGACTTGATTTTGCTCAGTGGGAATTGATTGGTTGGTTGTGGTTTGCTGTCGCTGTGATGTCATGTGAGCGACAGGTTGCCCTGTCCTCGTGGCACTAAAAACGTCATCAGAGAAGTCACTGCAAGAGGGAGGACTCGTAAATTAAAAAAACACAAATTATGCACAAATAAATAATTTATAATAAATACTGCCATATTCCATAAATAAGAATTTAGATTTCAACATTTTTTACTAGCTAGAAATTGTCTTTTTGAGTGCAAGCTCTTTGAAATCCTGAAGTTATTTACAAGTAAAGATCTTTTGTCGACTCTCTTTTTAATCGCAGATAGCGAAGGATGCAAAAGAGTGTGTGCAGGAGTGTGTGAGCGAGTTCATCAGCTTCATCACATCTGAGGCCAGTGAGAGATGCCATCAAGAGAAACGCAAGACCATAAACGGAGAGGACATCCTGTTTGCCATGTCCACTCTGGGCTTTGACATGTACGTGGAGCCGCTTAAACTCTACCTGCAGAAGTTCAGAGAGGTATTATTCACTCACTCACATACGCACACACCAGTTTAACCAGATCATGGTCTAAAAACTGGTCCATTGTCTCATTAGCCCCTTTCGCACATACAGTCTTTACTGGGAAATTACCGGTAACAGATCATGTGTGAACAGGACCAAAATATGGTTCCGGCAATTTACCAGTAAGGGAAGTTGTAACATTACCAGTAAAATACCGGTGATGTGCTCTGTGTGAACACGGAATTAATATTACCGGTATATTCACGCATGTCAAAACACACTGGCGTAAGGCGTCTGCTTTGGGCCAATCATAAGTTCTTAGGAGATGCCGTGATTACTCTGAGATGTTCACACAAAGCTTTTTTAATAGTGTTTCTATTTAAATATGCGCTAAATGATCAACTTAGACCGTTGCGTCATGTCTCGCAGCTTTTTCAACGTGTCACACTCGAGACCCAGCTTTCTTTTCCATTTATCAGCACTGCGGTTCTACAGTTGGAGACTATTATGCGTGTCTCTTGTATTTAAGAGCAAACACGCTTTCTGTTTGATCATCCGTTATGCCCATCACTCAGACATCAAAATATGTTGTCAAATTGAACATAGTGAAACCTAAAGCGCTTCTTCTCATGCGGGCGAATGAAGACAAGACTGTGGAAGATGACTGACATCACAGAATTTACTGGTATTTTGCTGCTGATGTGTGAACCGTCTCTTACCGGTAAAAAGCCAGAACGCCATTGCTTGTGTGAACAGCATATTTTTGTATTTACTAGGGGTGTAAGGGTACACAAAACTGACGGTTCTGTACGTACCTCGGTTTTGAAGTCACAGTTCGGTACAGCAGTTTTACAAAATTGCTTTTTATTTATTTTTATTAAACAGTGGTTTACTGAAAAAAATTGTCAGTCTTTCATTTTAACTAAAAGTTTATGCTGTAAACTATATAGGGAGCCCTTGCACATTCATATTAAAGGGATAGTTCACCCAAAAAAGAAAATGTGATGTTTTTCTGCTTACCCCTAAGGCATCCAAGATGTAGGTGTCTTCGTTTCTTCAGTAAAACACAAATGAAGTTTTTAACTCCTAACCGTTGCTGTGTGTCACTCATATAATGCTTGTCAATGGGGTCGAATTCTATTTGAGTAAAAAAAACATGGACAGACAACTTCAAATTAAACCCCGCAGCTCGTGACGACACATTGATGTCTTAAGACACAAAACGATCGGTTTCTGAGAGAAACCCAACGGTATTTATGCAATTAATTTCACCTCATATCAGACGAACGCTTCAGCTCTGCAGACTGCCATCACTTCCCGTGAGTGAGGTCAAATAGCAGCCGGGTCATAGATATATACATAGATTCCTCATTAGTGCCTGCGTGGATCATGGTGTGGATCGCTCGAATGAGGAATCTACGTATACATATCTATGACCTGGCCGGAATTTTGACCTTTACACACGGGAAGTGATGGCAGTCTGGAAAGCTGAAGCGTTCGTCTGATATGAGGTGATATATTTGCATAAATACCGTTGGGTTTCTCTCAGAAACCGATTGTTTCGTGTCTTAAGACATCAATGTGTCGTCACGAGCCGCGGGGTTTAATTTGAAGTTGTCTGTCCATGTTTTTTTTTCCTCTAATAGAATTCGACCCCATTGACAAGCATTATATGAGTGACACACAGCAACGGTTGGAGTTAAAAATCTTAATTTGTGTTCTACTGAAGAAACGAAGACACCTACATCTTGGATGCCTTAGGGGTAAGCAGAAAAACATCACATTTTCGTTTTTGGGTGAACTATCCCTTTAAAGGTTAACAACAGGGCCCAAACTATTAGCCTAAATTACGTTGCTATTTATTTTTTAGATATAATAATCAACACTTAAATAACATATTGTATGCAAACATGTAAACTTCACATAAGGCAGTTTTTGCAATAACTTCTAAATCTAATCATACAATTTTTTATTTATTTATCCAATTCGTTGTTGAAATATAATCATTTATACAGTGTGTCATTTTCATGACAGATTTATTTAATTTGTTAACCCGCATCGGATCGTGGGCGGGGTGGTTGACGTGAGTGGGCGTGTGTGTACTTTTATTTACTTTTGTTTTATACAAAATATTCAATCAACTATCACAAACTATGCATCATTTGAAAGCTAAAACACTCAAGATTCATGTTCTGAACTTGTTTTTGCAATAAATACACCAGAGAGGAAAGGGTTAAATGAAACGCTAAAGGACCGGCCATGTAAACATTAGCATAATATCAGCGATACTCATCTTTCATCTCCTGTCGTTCAGATCAGATCGGACGAATCCAATAAACACCCGCATACATCTGTGTAAGAGTCCACTCTTCAAAATGCCTCCCACTTTTTAATCCAAAACAACGAAAAAATAGGGAAAAAACTAAAAATCCTCCGTTGTTTGCAAGAGAGTTTTGAGTTAGCGTAATCAATCATGTCCATTTTCAATGAAATATCGATTCTAATCCGTTTCTGGCAAACTCCCCCTGCTAGAATAGTCTCTCCCACTTGAAATGGATCAACCCTCGTCTCTCTCCTTCAATCAGAGACTCTCCTGTGATGCATCATATAGAGGAAGCGCCTTACAGGCTTGGTGAGCTGTCAATCATTGCGCCCATGGTTTTTGTTGGATAAAGGCACTCGGTGCCCAGCCAATGCCTTTCCAACAAAGGTTTGATTGATGGACTTAGTAACCAATCAAAAGGCATTATATTGCGCAGTTAACGTAAGTAGGCTTTGGTGAATACTGTTTGTGCGCTGTCGGCGCGCTCTCTATGGCAGAAACTGCAGTGGAGCGCGCAGACTCTTACTGACACTTATTATCAGCTAAATTAGTTTTTTACACTTTGTAATCTCTGTAAATAGTTGCTTTAGTTTTTCAGTAACTGTTTATCCATTATAATTAGTAGTTTATTGCAGCTTATTGCAGATTTATTTGAATGGAAAAACTACTCTTTACAATAGCAAATGTTCTGAAATAAATGGCCTTTTTGAAAGGACGCCTAGACTTTTCTTGACATAAAAGCTCACAGAAGCTACATTACTGAGAGAATCATCCTCACATTTGAATCATGACATGATTAGACATTCAGTTTTATATTTAAGTTATTTTCAGGCTCTTAACATTAAATTATAATATTTTTTTCCCTAAGTGAAAAAAAAAAAAAAAAACGTGAGTCACTTACATGTATATTACTCTGTTCCCATATTACTTTGAGTTATTATGACTCTTGGGTAGCAACATTTCAAGTGTCTAGTTTAAAATAAGACCAGGTTTATGAATATAGACCATAGGGTTTAAGAGCTGCAGACATTTTCATTTGGGTATATCGTTTTCAAAGAATTCTCAAAACGTCATTTATCGTTTGAATTTGATGATAAAATGGACTGAATACTATATTCGTGTGGGAACTCTGATTGAAGTGTGTTCCGCACTTAAAACAAGCCGACTGTTAACTGTTAAAGATTGCATTTGGATACACCGTTCGATACACACATACAAATACATGTACCGTTACACCACTAGTATTTACCGGTTCAGTCATTCTGGTAATTTTCCAGCAGTTTACCGGGATTTCTGTGTGAAAGGGGCTATTGACTGTCCATCCATATAAAGGATTGTAGAGAACATATTTTTAAAGGAAAAAAAGATATGAAATGAAATATTGCAGGGTGTCATTTGTACAAAAGAAATACCTACCTGCGTGTGTCATCATAAATGTCAAATTTAGAGCACAAATGGTTGGAAGTTACAAGTAACATGTTCATGTTTCCAAGGCAATGAAGGGTGAGAAAGGCATCACTCCGGTAACAGTCAGCGAAGGCCTTGGTGAAGAACTAACAGATGAAACCTTCAGTAAGTGCAAACTCATGTCATTTAGCTTATTTTATGCATATGGCTGCATTTCCCTTCAGAAATAAAATGAGACTTATCCAAACTCTTTAGCATCATCAAATTATCATCGCATTGTGCTTATTTCTAGCTATGAGGGTTTCCATGATGAAATAATATGAAGTGTTTCGCTTTAAACTTGCAGCCGGTCAGTTGCCTGCAGGACTGATCACTGCAGATGGCCAGCAACAGAACGTGATGGTGTACACCACCTCATACCAGCAGGTTAGTGTGTAAACCAACCCATATCAACCCACAGATAGACAGACTGTCATGCTCTTTATCTAAACTGTCTTTTTTCTACTCCTTTAGATCCCTGGCGTTCAGCAGATACAATTCTCATGACTGAAGAACAGGCCAGACTAAATCTAGTGGCCTGTCCAGTTTCCAGACAGACTTATCTCTTGCCTTGCAAAGTTTTCAGGTCAGTGCTGGAAGACCAAGAGATGCCTGGTTACCAGAGCAGGAACAAAAGTGCCTGTTGCCAGGAGGCTGATTTGATCTTAAGTGATGTCTTGTGATTCATTCAGTATTATATTTAGGCCAGTGTGTTTCGATTGGTCTGCTTGGTACAGGCCACACCAAATTATGTTTTTTTTGTTGTTGTTGTTTGTTTGTTCCTATTTGGTATTTAATAATTTTTAAAGTTTGGGATGGGGAAAACAAGAAGGCCATATTGACCATTTACATTCCCACAATTAAGGGGATTCTAATTTGATATAACATTTGCTCTTAATTAACCTCATGTACTGACATTGATACGCTGATTCTTTGAATAAAAATGTGATCTGTCTTTGTTTGAATGAATGTTAGTCAGCATGTCTTTAAAAAAAGTCACCCATGAATATTTCAAAACTTTTATAGAAAATAAAATAAAAATGGTCGATCAAAATTAATTTGAATGAATGTATGGATTTTATTGCGATACCCTTTTTTTTTTGTGGTAAATTTTAGCCTGTATACAAAAAGACTATTGGGAATGTGGGGCAAAAAATTAGCTATATTTGACTATAATGTAAAACAAATATAAAGCAAAAAGTTAAATTCAATTAAAAAGGTCAAATACTTTCTTAAATGTTTATTTTGCCATTAAGAAAGGGCACTAGGTGTTCCTGAGAATGCACAAATAGGAAGTGAATATGTCCATGTCTATAAATGAAGACATAAAAATGTTTTTAAGAGCTTGGTTTGAAATGATAATAATACTCTTTGTGGTTTTCTAGGTTAGTGAAATGCTAATGGAACATTAATACAGATATAATCTCTAATGTACTGCATAAGCAATTGTATAATGGGATATTTAAAAGCTCCCAGCAGACTGATTATACTAATTGCACTTAGTAAATTAAGTTGATGTATTACTATGTATAATTAATTAATGCACTGACTATTTATATACCCAAATTGGCAATTTTTGGGGGCAAAATGTAGGTTTGACATGTCTTAGTACCTGTTTTTGTTCAAAAGTAACATTCGCCAGCCTTCTTTCAAAATGTGTTTTTGTCTTACCCTGATTTACTATGGTAAGCCTATTATAAGTGATATTTTAGATCCGTCTGGTTTTTGTGGGAAATTGCGTACATGTGTCACTCGCCTGTGCGTGTCTCGTCATATCCGTAAATAGAGTAAAGTTGCTTCAGCTGCTTTGAAGCGTGTGTGATGTAAGAGTGGCAGAGGTTAGTTGACAAAACGAGTGACATGGAGCAGATAAATCTCCAATCTCTGGGGAATCACCCGTTTAAACAAACGCCAAACAGAGGCGAGTGCTGACAAAAAGAGAACGCGACAGAGCTCGTAATAAAACTAGAATCAACATTGGCTTGGCTTTTCGGATATGACGAGAACTGAGGGATTTAAAATGTTGTAAAAGAAAGGGATTTTAATGCACAGGCTCTCTAACAGAGTTCACTGTAAAGCATTATCTATTGTGAATGGGGTTATGGGTTAGCTGTAGTGCTGGGCTCAAATTTACTTTCAAGGCTACAGAAACGTCTTCATCTAGTCAGCTTGAGATCCTCTTCATCTAAATTGGCTATATCTCTTAAAGGTGCACTAAATAAATTTTTTTCAGTAAAATATCCAAAAACCACTAGGCCAGTGTTACATATTTTGTTAGGTTGAGTACTGACAATATCCCAAATGCTTCCAACTATTTGTAAATTGTGAGAAAATTGCTACTTTAACCAAGGAACCGGGACGTGTGAGGAGTCGCATGTCGATGTCGTTCCCCTCGGTACTCTCACTGCAGTGTGAACAAGTGTCATAGCAGCCACCGAGCGAACGTCACAGAGTAACGTCATAACATAATTTTCAACACACTCAGATGTATCTAATATCATAAACAGAGCTGCGTTACCTCATACTCATGACTGGAAAAGTGGAAATGGCGACTGTGGCATAATAAAAGTCCCACTGCTCGCGAGGCGTGTGTTGCGTTTATCTTATTATCAATCTCTCCTGCTTCATACTACAGTAACGTTAATATCGCATCCATGAACATGATTTCATGATTTTCCACCGGCTGTGAGGTGGAGACCACATGTCCCAAGATTCTGCGCTCAAACTTGGCGTCATCAAACTACGCCTTTGTTTTGAATAGGCGACCTCTAGTGAACGGAAAAGTTACATAGTGCAGCTTTAAGCCTAGTAGTGATTGTTTTATTATCAGTATGATAACCATATTCATCCGCACTCACGTAGAGCCGAAGCACAACCAAAACAATGTTCTTCCACAAAATGCATGCAGTTTTGTTACTGCTAGAGGGCCAGAAGTTACATAGTGTGCCTTTAAATTGCCCTGTATTTATGTATAGTGATAAAGCAAGGGGAAAGTTTCTTCCAGTTATGCAATAAAATTCTGTTAAGAATAAGAATTCGATGGCTTTTTATAATAAAAAGGAGGGGAAAAACAGCTCTGGTGGAGCCGTTTATGTTCAAACTACTAGTAATTATGCAGTTCTTCTTAAACACACGGGCCTATTTTAAGAAATGTACAAAATGCCTTTTAATATATGTCCCCATTTTGTACGCTTTCTAAAATTGCCCCGTGTGGCTCATCTTCCACTAAGGGGTGATCAAATCTCACCAAACCAGATTAGGTATTTGTAGAGGCAAAAAAAAAAAAAGTGTTGCCTGTGGCTACAACAATTTAATAAAACTATATTTATGAACTCAGTATAAAAAGTGTTAAAATAAAATGTACATGACTTTACAGTGATAATGACCCAGTAGGGGTTTAGTTATACTAAAGCCTAAATCTTACAGTGTAAACGATTCCATGACTTTCAGTCTTCAAATGGGCTATATTAAAATGCCTTTGTGTGATGATGAGTAAAATGCAGTCCTGAAGTATTAGAGCTTTGGGGTGAGAGTTCATCTGCAGGTGGTGTCGGGCTCTGCTGCTGGAGCACTGGAGTCTGCCTGCGTCGCTGAGGATTTCAGTTTACTCGCATCTGTAGGATGACACATTCAGCTGTTAGGACTGTACTGTATGTTGATATTAGGGGTGTAACGGTACACAAAACTGACGGTTCGGTACGTACATCGGTTTTGAAGTCACGGTTCGGTACGGGTTCGGTACAGCAGTTTTACAAAATTGCTTTGTATTTATTTTAATTAAACAGTGGTTTACTGAAAAAAAATGTGTCTGTCCTTAAATAAATTAAATTATAACTAAAAGTTTCTTAAAGATAATGCTGTAAACTACAGAGGGAGCCCTTACTTGTACATTACTATAATATTAAAGGACAGGGCCAAAACTATTAACCCAAATTCAGTTGCTATTTATTTTTAGATATAATAATAAACACTCAAATAACAGTAGCCTACCCAAACATGTCAACTTCACATAAGGCAGTTTTTGCATTAACTTCTAAATCTAATTATAAAATACTTTTTTTTTTCCAATTCGTTGTTGAAATATAATAATTTGTACACAGTGGCTGTCATTTTCACAAACATACACTAAATAATCAAGACTTCAGTAACAGGTTCAGAGTAGAATATAATGAATATATAGGCTAATGTAGGTCATATATATAGCGAAAGAGTTTATTTCTCTAGTTAACTCAGCTGTGGACACAGAATGACTTCTGAGGTAACATTAAATGTGAAGCTGCGTGACATTGTTCTCAAGCTGTTTTAATATTGACGTCTTTCTGCTGTTGAAACACTGATTGAGCGATTACCCCACATATGATGCGTTTCAGTAAGTTGTAATGTATCTTTAACATACCTTAAGATATTGATTCATGTTTATTCTTTAGGAAGGGATGTTCAGAGATGATTGCGTTCACGCGCAATGCATTAAAAAAAATGCTCTTCTTATTTAGTTGAAATTTGTACTTTTCTAGTAAATGCATCTTGATTTAAGAATGTTTAAATATATACACTAGAAACAAGACAAAAATTACTAAGAGCATTTTTTCTAAAAAATTTTGTTTTTGAAAGTAATCTAATGCTAAAAAATGTAATAATTAAAATTAAGATACAATTTATACAAAACGAAATTCACAGTAAAGAAAGCAATTAACTTTCTACAAAACAAAAAGAAATTCACTTTCTACAAATCCAAACTCCAAAATCATTTATTTAGAATGTAGTCAACAAAGGCCTATTATATTTTAAATGATCAAAAGATTTGCCTACACTTAAAAAAATGCTCTTCTTATTTAGTTAGACTGTACTTATCTAGTAAATGCATCTTGATTTAAGAATGTTTAAATATTTACACTAGAAACAAGACAAAAAATACTAATAGCATTTTTTCTACATTTTTTGTTTTTGAAAGTAGTCTCATGCTAAAACATTTAATAATAAATATTTAAAATTAAGATACAATTTATACAAAACAAAATTCACTTTAAAGCTACACTGTGTAACTTTTTTAGTTTATTCTTAGCTAAAAACACTTAGTTCTTTCAAAAATATATGTGCTCATTAATGTATATTTACATCTTTCAAGTAATAAAGTATTCTCGTAAGTTTATAAGATGCCATTGAAAATACATACGGTAATGGGTTCGAATGCGGGTCGCCATGTTGCCCCTCCATCTTGAAAGTACATTATCCAAAGAGGGACATACCAGTAAATTCAAGCTTCGCCTTTCGCGTTTTAACACTCGATGGCACCGTGTCGAATGTGGACGAGGTCGAACTGGAAGCCATGTTAATCTTGGACTAAATCGGCCACTGTAGGAGTTAAAACGAAATCGGAATTGAGAGGAACAGAAACTAATATTCACTGGATGGTCATATACCTTTTCACCGCTAGATGGGGGAAAATATCACACAGTGTAGCTTTAAAGAAAGCAATTGCGGCCGTTTAAACTGACGCGCCTATTCAGTCACGTCACATTAGAGCATCGAAACGGAATTTATCATTTGAAATTCGTGATAAAATGGACTGAATACTTAATATGTTCGTGTGGGAACTCGGATTGAAGTGTGTTCCGCGCTTAAAACAAGCCGACTGTTAACTGTTAAAGACTGCACTCGGAAACCGTTCGATACGAATACGTGTACCGTTACACCCCTAATTGATATTATATTAATACTCGTGAGTCACAGCTTCAGAAGCTCTTGCCCACCTTGCAGCCAGCGGATCTGAGTGGCCGGACCGTAGCCCTGGTCGTTCTTGGCAGCGATTCGGAAGACGACGGCGGGCCGTGCCGAGCAGTCGATGTGCGCGTTGCCCAGCTGGGCTTCGCTGACTGTGCATGAAGTCTTGGTGCCGCGGTAGATTCGGATGAAAGCCAGCTCGCCGGGTCGCTCCACGCTGTTCCCTCGACTCTTCCTCACAGCAAGATACATTGAATACTCCAATATCTTCCCGGACAGAGAGGTGGGAGGCTCCCAGGTGATGTGCACAGAGTCAGTATCCTGAAAATATGACATAGCATCTAAATAACTTTGAACACAAATGTAGTTGTCATCACTGAGAAGAATGATTGTACCTTGGTGATTTTCACAGCAGACGGTGCCCCGGGAAATCCAGGCTGGCAGGTTTTAAACTCGCTGACGGGACTGAAGTCGCCCAGGCCACGGCTGTTCATTCCCGCCACCCTGAACTTGTATGTGACTCCTGATGCTAATTCCTGCTTCTCGCGACCCGCAAAACTATGAGGACCCGGCAACTTCCACTGTCAGACAGAAAATGCCGGTGACGTAAAACACACTGACACAAAACTGGAAAGCGTTACATTTAGGTGTGAGTACGGCAGACAAACCTCACTGTCAGATCGGGCAGACAGGATCGATGCCAGGTCACCATTCTCAGAAGGCAGGAAGTAGTGTGTAACCTCACAATAAAGTGTTTTAAACACACCCACATCAAACCACACAGCCTCCTTTGTGATATCAGACTGTCAGGGAACAGGAAGGACATGTGTGAATGTGTTTTTAGGAGCTTTATACGCGTTATATGCTCAACAAGTACAGAAACACACCACCTGTAACACACTACCTGTTGGAATGGCGTGGAGGAGATTTCTCGTTCTGTGAATGACAATATAAACAGTAAGAGAGGAAACGTAGTTACAGCTTACCAAAACAGTGAGTGTGTGTGCAGCGCACTTACCTTTCTGACACTGAGACGCACTATTCAGCTTACCAGCCTTATTCACGTCTGATGACGTCACGGAAACGCCGTCTTGATCTTTGATTAGGCATATTAAAAATACATCGTCAGGTATATGTACTTGACTTAAAACAGTGCAACACACAATGGCCAACATGCAAGATTGTAAAAGACATGCATATTATACCAGAAGCAGTTTTCGCTTTTCTACCTTTGTCCCCTGTTGCACGAATGTCTGCCCCATCCTCACTCGTTCCTTTTGGCCTCAAAAGGCTTTCCTGAAATGAGAAAGGCCCTCAGATTTAAAAATATAAACTCTATAATGTCTTCATATATATATTCTACTAAACTGCAGAAGTCTGACCTGTGATAAAGATTCTCGCTCTCCTTTAGCTTTGACATCTGCACTTGGCTGGGAGTCTAGACAGATGAAAAAAAGAAAAGATAATTAATATACATAAAATAAATAATATACACAGGGTTCTTGCACCTTTTGCAAATTCAAGCACTTTTTGAGCATTTCCAGCACCTTACAGCTGTGGTAAATGACTTATTTGCATACATATACATACTTCTTCACATTAAATCAGATGTTGCATATGCAGAACTCCATAGCATTGTTCAGATATTTTCTTTTAAAATATACTTTGTAGTATTAATTACTAATTCAATTATATTTTAAACAATTTAATAGAATATAAAGTAGTGTTGTCAAAAAACCAGCATTTTCCTCTAGCATTTTGAGTGCTTTTGAATGGATTCATAAACATCTCTGATTGGTCATTGTGTTCACGCGCTCAACATATATATCTGTGATTGACCACAATGATCAACGCTCTTCACCAAGTGCTTACACAGATACTCATGGGAGTGTTTGAAAGCAGGCGGCTATCCAATGAAGGATGCCTGCTTTCAAACACTCCCATGAGTATCTGTGTAAGCCAAGGCCGTAACCGTGTCTTAAACATTGGGGGGGACTAAAGTTTTTTGTATGGGGAAGGGATATTGGTTTTATTGGTTTATTTAAAGGAATTAAAGGATTAAAAGGGATTTAAGGAAATAAAGAAAAAGAAAAAAGAATGGTAAAAGTTACAGTTCTATTGTAGTTATGAGGTAAACTATTTTAAAAAAAAAGTTTTTGTTTAAATATGCACAGATTCACTGTCGCACTAACAGTAAGCCCCGCCTTCTTTGATTTGATTGGCCATCTCACTTATTCTGACAGTGACGAGTGCTGTTAGACCGCTGAGGCAGACCAACCTAAAAATTTAACAGTTTACTTTTGTCATCCTAGCAACAAACAGTGCGGTGTGTAATGGAGTACAGCAGAGCAGCATCAAGAATATCAAATTTTGGGGGGGACAATTTGGCCATTTCTAATTATTCGGGGGGACTTGTCCCCCTCAATGTCTATGGTGGTTACGACCCTGGTGCAAGCGCTTAGGTACCGAAATCGGTACTTTTGAAAACACTAATATAAAGTATTCTTTCTTTACAGTTATATTATGTACGCTTCTTAATTGTAAAGGTGTCATTTTTTATATTTTATATATCATTATGTATATATGTATGTATATATACACACTCACCTAAAGGATTATTAGGAATACCTGTTCAATTTCTCATTAATGCAATTATCTAATCAACCAATCACATAGCAGTTGCTTCGATGCATTTAGGGGTGTGGTCCTGGTCAAGACAATCTCCTGAACTCCAAACTGAATGTCAGAATGGGAAAGAAAGGGGATTTAAGCAATTTTGAGCGTATCATGGTTGTTGGTGCCAGACGGGCCGGTCTGAGTATTTCACAATCTGCTCAATTACTGGGATTTTCACGCACAACCATTTCTAGGGTTTACAAAGAATGGTGTGAAAAGGGAAAAACATTCAGTATGCGGCAGTCCTGTTGGCAAAAATGCCTTGTTGATGCTAGTGGTCAGAGGAGAATGGGCCGACTGATTCAAGCTGATAGAAGAGCAACTTTGACTGAAATAACCACTCGTTACAACCGAGGTATGCAGCAAAGAATTTGTGAAGCCATGGCGGATGGGCTACAACAGCAGAAGACCCCACCGGGTACCACTCATCTCCACTACAAATAGGAAAAAGAGGCTACAATTTGCACGAGCTCACCAAAATTGGACAGTTGAAGACTGGAAAAATGTTGCCTGGTCTGATGAGTCTCGATTTCTGTTGAGACATTCAGATGGTAGAGTCAGAATTTGGCGTAAACAGAATGAGAACATGGATCCATCATGCCTTGTTACCACTGTGCAGGCTGGTGGTGGTGGTGTAATGGTGTGGGGGATGTTTTCTTGGTACACTTTAGGCCCCTTAGTGCCAATTGGGCATTGTTTAAATGCCAGGGCCTACCTGAGCATTGGTTCTGACCATGTCCATCTCTTTATGACCACCATGTACCCATCCTCTGATGGCTACTTCCAGCAGGATAATGCACCATGTCACAAAGCTCGAATCATTTCAAATTGGTTTCTTGAACATGACAATGAGTTCACTGGACTTAAAATGGCCCCCACAGTCACCAGATCTCAACCCAATAGAGCATCTTTGGGATGTGGTGGAACGGGAGCTTCGTGCCCTGGATGTGCATCCCACAAATCTCCATCAACTGCAAGATGCTATCCTATCAATATGGGCCAACATTTCTAAAGAATGCTTTCAGCACCTTGTTGAATCAATGCCACGTAGAATTAAGGCAGTTCTGAAGGCGAAAGGGGGTCAAACACAGTATTAGTATGGTGTTCCTAATAATCCTTTAGGTGAGTGTATATATATATATATATCAATTAAAAAATTGTTTTGGCAGGATATTTTTTTCACAAGTGTACTTTTTTTTTTCATCAACATAATTGACAACACCTCAGTCACTGTATGTCAACCAGCAAGCTAATATTAACTTGGTGAATTTGCACAACAAAAATGTTCAAAACATCCCAGAATACCGAATGTTTAAGTTTGATACCTTTTTGTATAGGTTCCTTTCTGTCTCCTGGGCCTGATGGAGGAGTTGGTGTGGACTGCGGTTCAACCGAAGCAGAATGAGGAGACGTGACAGGCTGCACTTGAAGCAAGTAACACTCGGCTGCAGGCAGGGGCCGCCAGGCGACATGGAGCATACTGATTGTGGACTTCACAAGAAACACCGCACCAGGAGTGGAAGGCCTCTCTACACACACAAATGTTCATTGAAATGTTCAAACGTGTACTTTGTTACTTTAATGACTGCTAGGTTTTATTTCTCACCTGTTTCCAGGTACCACAGATCTTTGCAGCAGACCTGGTAGTTATTGAACTTTTTGTATCCATCTCGCCCGCTCCAAACATATAAGCGAGTGCCGACGGTTACTGCGCAGTGCCCGGCTCGAGCTTTCGGCCAGTGTGCACTGCCCTCTTCCTGTTCGACCGACTGTACGCCTAAAGCCAATCCCTGCTGGTCTTCTTCCAACGTCAGGTTATGCCATGTCAGTGTGTCTACAGTAAGCAAACCATACCAAGTGCTTATTATTGAGGCAATTTCTGGGATTATCTAGCTGCAGGATCACTGTAATATTCTTGATCATACCAAGGTTTAGTATGGAAAGGGAGTTGGTGCAGATCCACTTGACTCCGTCAGCAGAGAGCGCCTCTTCTGCCTCTCCGACGGGAACCCATCCTCCAAACACATATAACCTACAATGAAGAAACAAGATAAAGGACTTGAGGAAAAATGGAGACAGCGGGAGGTAAAATAATATAGAAGCTGTTCATTTACCAAATCTAGACATTGGCATAGCCGTTGTGACTGTAGAACCATCTCTGAACATCTTGACTTTGTTGAAAAGTGAATTTGAGAGAGGAACGGGCAATAGAGCTGTTCAGTCATGACGCCAATATCTAGGCTAACCCAGGAGGCTAATGGGCTAAGTTTTGTTAACATTACTAGAAGAGCCTTGCATTTTGCCCTACAATAGTCATATCTCAAATGCGAATTTTGAAACCATTGAGCAAATCTAAGCAAAAAGAGCCGGCTGTCCCATTACTTGTTTCCAATCACATTGGAGGTGTGCAGACTCCTGGGTAGTGGCGGTTCCCCTCTGGTTGGAGGCAATGACCAAGTCATAGTCTCTGGAATAATTAAGACATCAGCTTGAACCAAATGAACTAATATATTAAGAGATACAGGTCATATTCATTATTTCGTTAATATGAATAAGGCCTTACCTATGTCTAGCTGCCATAAATCATTCAGTCTGTGCCCACACATGCCCCCAAATATGTAGAGTTTTGGGGCACTGCCACCCTTGCCACAATACACTACAGAACTATGGGATTCCCTGGCCGACGGGCCTCCACCTTTGGTTTCAGGAATGCTCCAGCCTTTAACCCCGGATTGGGCCTGCAGCTCCAGCTCATAGAAGTCATCTAAATACCTGCATAGAGACAAAAATACACATCATCCATCAAAGTATGCATGTGTTTTTGGGTATGACACGAATATTTGCTTATAAATATGCACACCGTGGTATATTTCCATTTGGGTCTTCGCTGTCATTGGCCATTCCACCCAAAAGGTAGCACTTATTGGCATGAAGAGTGAAGCTGTGGCCAATTCGTGGGCATGGAGGTGATGCGTTCCTCGGTGGGCGGGGCTTCAGTTTCTTCCACAGCCATCGACTGGCCTGAGAGAACAGATTTGACATCAGGGCCCTCCTAAAACTATGTACTACCAGCATAATCTATTAATGCTTTAAAGGTGCAGTAAAGTGATGTCTGAGAAACGCTGTTGAAAGTGGAGCACTGAAACACTTGTAGCCAATCAGTAGTAAGGGGCGTGTCCACTCATTAGGGGGGAGGTGCCTGTGTTCGACATGGGCTGCGGCTGGATGTAACCGAACGCGTGCGGGGAGGAGCTGAAAACGGAGACATAAAGTCTGACACTTTCTGCTTCCCGTAGTGATACTCACGCTGTGTTTGCATTATTAATCACAGATGAAGTGAAATAAATGCAATATTTGTCAAAACACGGATGTTTCAGAGACATTATTGTGATGTAGTACTTTATGTACTGCATCTGTTTGTACAAAGAAAAAGTTCAACATAAGCCTATACTATCAATGAAGTGGAGTCTACATTTTTTTATCAGTTTTATTTTGATAAACATGACACAATATAACATGAAAAGAGCTTTTACTGTTATAAAAAAACTGATTTGCGAGCATTAGTGGAACCGAAGGTGTCCGAGTAAACACGAAACACACACATACTCGTTGTCATGTGGTGAATCCGGCCAATCGTGGAACAGCTGTGTCATCATTGGAGCTCGCGCAGCCGCTCTGGAGAAACTGCGCAGAATGAACCAGCCGGCTGCTCTCGAATCGCTCTCGTGTCACAGTAGGGGTGGGAATCTTAAGGCACTTAATGATCCGATTCCGATTCTGGGAGTAACAATCCGATTCCCAAAACGATTCTTAACATACTTTTTCGATAACTAATTATCTTGCTGTTCAAATACATGAACTTTACATTTTACCCAAAATTGGAGTTACTATGCTTTTTGTTTACAGTTAGAATATCTGTTTGACAGTATTGCCATATTATAAATGATTATGAAGATTTCTTTCCATATTTTTATTTTATTAACAAAGTTATATTCAGGATTAACAAGCTCTGAACGAAACACGGTAAGCCATACAATTGCAAAGAACAATCATTAAGAATAAACAGTTCTCAATTTACAACTAAGTGTGACTATTTTTCAGTTTCTTTAGAACATTTTAACAAAAAAAAGTTTCAAAAAGCAACGGAGAAACGGCAGGTAAGCAGGTCGTAGTTTGTCCATTTTATGCCGCGATCTGACCAATCACATTGCCGAATCCGCCGGTTTGTCTGACAAAGCAGTCAGGAGAGTTAGTACGTTTCAACATTTCTTTTAGTGTTCATTCATGTTTAGTTGATGCTTATCAATGAACTAGAAGGAAGAGATGATCGGTTCACGAGCAGCTTTAACTGAGGCGCTACAGCGATCACGACACATTAAAGAGCCACAAAACGCTATTTGTTGTTTACATTTCTTTAAAAAAAGGACAACATTTTAAAGTTGAGGCATTGTTTCATATCAAAAGGAACTTGCTCAGTCCTGTCTGTTGGCGTGTTGTCAGTGTCCTCTTTGCTCCGCGATGTGTTTTCTCTACGTGAGAACGTGTATGTGGCGTGTCGGACATAGCAACAGTAACTAAAGGGGTGGGGCTTTGCGAACGGTCAGCATACGAAAGTTTGTCTATCAACGGGTTTTTCTGTTTGGCCAGTGACCGCGCGCACACAGTGGTGAAGTGGCAGTTTGAATTGAACACAGAATCGATTCTGAATTTTTGAGAATAGATTCTGAATCGTTAGATAACGAATCGCGATGCATCAACCTTTTTCTCCCATGTCACGTGACGTCTGCGCTGTCTCAAGTCGGACAAAATTTCTAACCGGAATGCACTTCTTCAAGTCCGCCGCCGATCGGTCTGTGCAGTGCTGTATGAAGTCGAACAAGCCTTTTGTGAATTTGTGGGCGGAGCTATCAAGATAGGGGTGTGATGCTTGTTTGTTTTGGTGATCTCAAATATCAACAGCTTTTCTCAGAAATCACTCACTGCACCTTTAATTTAGGCATGGCTACATTACGATGGCACACGTGCTCACCTGCAGTTCATAGAGACTGTTGGTATACTGGCCAAATTCAACCATCCCTCCAAACACCAGGATCCGCGTGCCTTCACAAGCGAAGCCATGAGCGGCACAACCAGGTGGGATATCACCTCTCACTGCCGGTAGGAACCACTGCTTGGTGACTGAAATATATGGTTTATAACTTGCATTATAAGTTACATTATTGAATTTATCAGCATTACAAATCAGTTTTATGGCATTTCTAACTCTTTTAAAGTACATTAACCAACATTTGGTTACAGTAATCCAGTGCATTTCATGCTGGGAACTTCATGCAGTCTTAAGTCTATTTGGGAATATGCAAGCATTTCGTTGTTTTTATTAACAATGCATTGACTGTACTATGTAATATTCATGCAGTTGGTGTTTCTCTAGTGTCCTACCCGAGTTATAAACATGCAGATTGGTCGCTATTCCCTCGTTTCCACCTCCAAACACAACCACCAGCTCTCGTATGGCCACGGCCCGGTGCCCGTGCCTCGCTCTCGGAACCGGTCCAGCGTAAGACCGCACTCTTTTCCATAGGGGACCCTTGTTAATCATAATGGTTTGTCGGTATTTTGCATATAGGTTTTAATTTTGCACAATTGCATTGCACTAAAGGCTGACTACATGCAAACAGTTCGTAGCACTTCCCCGTGCGTGAAAAACGTGCCTGCGATTGGCTAGACGTAAGTCACGTGATCTAAAGGCGGCGGACTCTTGACCAATCAGAGCAGTTTGTGGCTCGTAGGCTCCTCCCGTTTTTAACACAAAAATAAACCCCGGGGACAGTAAAATTACAGTAAAATAATAATAGTTTTAAGACGACAGACGCATTTCATGAGAAAATATTATTTTAATTTTTATAAATGAATACAGTTAATGCATTTGAAATAATCTACTGTGATAGACGCATACAATGAATATCTCTCCATAATAAGTACTGTTTATATATATATATATATATATATATATATATATATATATATATATATATATATATATATATATATATATATATATATATATATATATATATATATATATATATATATATATATATATATATAATATTATAGTGAATGCGCAAACAGGTAGGGTTGAATTTGTAAATCTGACTGTCCACTGTCCTTCTAAGAAGTTTTATAGTGTTCATGAACTGTGTTTAAGCTGTAATATCTTGGGTGAACCCTAGAGGTCAGTAAAAGTTTATATGAGGTTTTGGGGTTTTCAGAGGCATAGCAAATGAGGAATGAGACATACCATAAACGCTAGACGTTACGGATTATAATAGACGATATGGATTGCCCAAGGAAAATTTGACTGAATTCTGTTGTGTTTATGTGCAAGTTTAAGTCAGTTTATGTTTAAAGTTCTCCTACCCAAATAATTTTCTCTGGGACATTCAATAACACATTTGAGGCCCTTTAAACAGTGTTTTACATTTACATGGTGGTGCAAGACAACTGTTCCATGATCTGATAGACTTACTTATATTAATATTTTATGAGAAATATGAAATATACAACATTTTATAGGCTAGAATCTAGAATAAGGACTGAGTTTGAAGTGATATTCTGATCATATATGGTTTGCCTATCACCATTAAAAAGCTTCATGCTGTGTCGACATGAAAAATGAAATAGAAAAAGAACAGTGGATTGGTGTGGTAATTAGCCGTCTATAGACAGCTCTTCTCAGAAGTGATGACAGCTTTCCTGCACTGATTTTAGAAAGATGAAGAGAGATATAACAAGCTGGTTACATATGAATTTCTTGAATGAAATATAGGAGAGCCATATACAGAAGTTTATGTGAATGACAGTGAAGTGAAGGAACAGATATAAAGTAAGTGTAGCATGTAAACTGTTATTGAATAATAATGAAATCACATGCTCTTTCGAATGTGTCTGCAATATTCCGGAGAGGGTTGGGAGTCTGTGGAAAAATAAACAACGAGATGGCATTCCTATTTTAAAAGTAGGAGAAAGCATGATGTCACTTGCGAGGGGTTGCCGGAGAGAGAAAGGAATGGAGCGAGGGATGCCGGAAGAGAGGAATTGCTGAAGAAGAGTTTAAACGCCTAGTTTGTTCTTGTCCGCTGATTTCAAGCACTGGGAAGTTTCACTGTTTTTGTCACTCCACTTCTCAGTATTCACGACATGGAATTTGTATAGTTGACGACATTGTAACTCAATCATTTTCATGGCAGAGCAAAAAATTAACAATTGGATGACCATATTCAAGCGTGCCGCACTTGTGTTAAAAACTGAAGCCAAAGCGTTCGCCCCCAGGTGGTTGGTCCCAGTACAGCTCATAAGCCCCGCCCCTCCATGTTTTCTAATCTAATGGACGCGAGACAAACCAAACAATCAAATTACACTTCAAATAACTTTTTCCCAAAGATGATTTCTGTCATTTTAGGCTTTTTTTAATCACGCTGATTTCATTTCAAGTCACTGAGGCCCCAACAGACTTTTTTCTGGACTTTCGGGAGATCGGAGCTTTAGCTTTGATTTCTACATTTCCATAATTGTTTATTTCACACCGACATAATGAATTGTTCTGAATCTGCGAGAGTGTGGGCGGGCTTTTGATATCGGGTCTCTACTTCCTGCTTTCTACTGCGCAGACTCTGTCCCAAATCTGCGCGAGATGTTAGCGCCATATTCGGACATTGGCGGCTTCATTTTTCTTCAGTGGAAGGTAGTGTTGCTTCTCGAAAAAATGACCTAAGGGAAGACGTAGCCTACCTGGGGCTCGTCGGTTACTTTTATGTTTTTCTGTGCTGGCATGTCATGGCAATGGCGGCTTTCCCTTGACTACTAACGTCCACTTCACAGCGACACAGTGTGCTTTTTGATATAAATTTGTGCTCTTTTGTCCATTCCGGATTAAATGAGGTCTGAGCGTCTGACATTTAGGCATGTTAACGTTATGATATAACGTAGCCAGCACATCGTGGAGGCTTGTTTCCGTTTTTAACCAATTATATATCAGATATTTATTTGGCACCGCTTTCAGCCAATCATTTGTTTGACCAGAGATCTGAGATCAGCGTCCCAATAAAGATTCTAGAGCGGGTTTTTATACGCCGATTCAGCGCAACTCCTAAAAGGAGGACTAATGAGTGTCCAGCTTGAGGCAGCGCCGGACAGGGAGCTTAAAATTCGGACTGTCCAGCCAAAATCCGGACGTATGGCAACCCTAATGTAACTACACCCTTTGCTTCAGTAGGCAGAACCATTAATATGCAAATTAGCCCCGCCTCCACTCACTCGCTCAACTTTTGCTCAAGTTACTATGCGCACAAGGTAGTTACAACGTTGGACACATAACAGTAGTTAATATGATTAGCCTTGACTACTGATAATAATAATATAAGATAATAATGTGTTGCTAATGTAATACAAACCATGTTCCCGTTCGTCATCTCAGTCTGCCTTCTAAAAATCAGCATCCTTGGAAATGCTTTGAACATCATAAAGGGATAGTTCATCATAACATTATAATATAAACAATTCACCCACTACATTGCGAAATGTACACAATGTTTCCATTTCAACAGAAAAAATATGTTGGTATGGCTTCTCTTGAGACTGAGCTGTTATAGTTAATGATATGCTAAAGCCCGCCCACACATTGATGAGATTGGATACAAGATAGTTTGTGACGTCAGAAACACCAGCGATTTTAAACAGCATTTTTGAGACTGTCTTTGGTTCACTGGACTTTTAAGGAGAAAATACTCCGACCGCAATGGTGCAGTTGACTGATGAATTTGCACATGGTTTGTGTTAAAGCATATTACAAACACCACATAGACATAAACAACATTAAAAACTTGATTTTCACCACAGGGGGTCTTTAACATCCTTTGCACAAAAGGTATGGTTCTTTAGATTAGTGTTTCCCAATCGGGCGAGAGCAGGGGTGCCGTGTAAAAGTCCTTCAAATATATATACACTCAACTAAAGGATTATCAGGAACACCATATTAATACTGTGTTTGACCCCGTTTCGCCTTCAGAACTGCCTTAATTCTACGTGTCATTGATTCAACAAGGTGCTGAAAGCATTCTTTAGAAATGTTGGCCCATATTGATTGGATAGCATCTTGCAGTTGATGGAGATTTGTGGGATGCATATCCA
Organism: Gobio gobio; assembly: GCF_949357685.1. Classification (NCBI taxonomy): domain Eukaryota; kingdom Metazoa; phylum Chordata; class Actinopteri; order Cypriniformes; family Gobionidae; genus Gobio; species Gobio gobio. The sequence goes on along the minus strand of NC_137101.1, from coordinate 8,222,139 downwards.
GGACACGAAGCTCCCGTTCCACCACATCCCAAAGATGCTCTATTGGGTTGAGATCTGGTGACTGTGGGGGCCATTTTAGTCCAGTGAACTCATTACTCATAAACTCATAAAGGGATGGACATGGTCAGAAACAATGCTCAGGTAGGCCGTGGCATTTAAACGATGCCCAATTGGCACTAAGGGGCCTAAAGTGTGCCAAGAAAACATCCCCCACACCATTACACCACCACCACCAGCCTGCACAGTGGTAACAAGGCATGATGGATCCATGTTCTCATTCTGTTTACGCCAAATTCTGACTCTACCATCTGAATGTCTCAACAGAAATCGAGACTCATCAGACCAGGCAACATTTTTCCAGTCTTCAACTGTCCAATTTTGGTGAGCTTGTGCAAATTGTAGCCTCCTTTTCCTATTTGTAGTGGAGATGAGTGGTACCCGGTGGGGTCTTCTGCTGTTGTAGCCCATCCGCCTCAAGGTTGTGCGTGTTGTGGCTTCACAAATGCTTTGCTGCAAACCTCGGTTGTAACGAGTGGTTATTTCAGTCAAAGTTGCTCTTCTATCAGCTTGAATCAGTCGGCCCATTCTCCTCTGACCTCTAGCTTCAACAAGGCATTTTCGCCCACAGGACTGCCGCATACTGGATATATATATATATAAAAATGTATTTTATTTTTTCTCAAATTTTTCAAATAATTCTGTCTTTTTAAACTTTGTTCAATGCATGCGAGTGCTGCCGTATGTTCGAATATGACCAGTTATTTTCGCCGTCATCAACCGGGTGTAGTGCCAGAAGACGCGAATGAGAAGCCGCGCGCGCTGTGAGAAAATTTGTCTCTGTGCACTCATCCGACATCCACACATGTCTCACAGCGCACAAATATTGAGTTCTCTTTCAAGTATTGCTCTTGAACGGACCAACTCACGCAAAAAGTATGTCAACATGTCCATCTTGATGAGTATTCTTGCAGACATGGTCTGTATATGCCTTAAGTAAACTTATACAGTCGAAAAAGATGACGCATATCAGAGCATTAGGTCTTAAAGGGGCAGTAGCCTTTACTGCTGTCTGTTTAATGTCAAACAACAAAAGACAAGGACATCACTCACTGCTCTTGATTGAATAGCTTTTGTAAGTTTAATAGGATTCATCTTTAATTTATACAGTCAAATATGCAATGCTATTTTACATTTGATCGATTTCTGTACCTGAAAACTAATGTTAGACGTACCTGAAAAACCTGAAAAGCATAGTTTATTTTATTAGTAGGCCTATCTTTGCTCAATAGTATTTATTTTTGCTGCTGCTTGTATTTAAATTATTTGTAATTATTATTTACTTTATTTTTATTTGACTGTAGTCCTTTTTCCCTGAACATAGCAAATACTGAACCGGACCGAAACGGTGAACCTAAAACCGTGATACAAATCGAACCGTGAGCAATCTGTACCGTTACACCCCTAGCGTAACGTATGCGAGGGGGTGCCACAAAATGGAGAACATTTTCAAAGGGTGCCATGACTGAAAAAAGGTTGGGAAACACTGCTTTAGATCATTAAAATGTTCTTCAAAAATGGTTATTTTAAGATCCGTGATTCTTTGCAGAACCCTGAATGGCTCTTCTATGGCATTGCTGCAAATAACCCCTTTATTTTTAAGAGTGCACTGTTGTGTTGTGGCTGAATTGTAGCATTTCATTAAAAATAATGAGGGGAAACATGTTGGATGGGAGCGATATGGAGATGCGAGGTGAAGAAGTCGCAGGCAGCTGGAGAGAATGGCGTTTGAGAATTACAGATATGTAGAGTAGACATTGAACGCGGCAGGAAGTCGTCACTCTGCTTAATGAAAGTTGTTCTATTTCGGATTCTCCCCCCATTAACTGTAAGGTAAACTTCCTGTCTCAAACAATGCACTTTCCTTCCTGGCAATTGTTTGAGCCATCTATATAACAATGAGTTCATGCAATCTGATTGTGTTTAAAAGGAATAGTTCTTTGATGTCCTAATTTAGCGGTGTTTGTGTCTATGGGACAATGTTTCACCATTGTAAATGAAGTGCTGAACATGTTGGTGTTTATTTTTATCAAGTAACAGATGGGTATACATTTTCTGTGTTCATTTACAGCATGTCAGAGACGCTTAAACACAAATATTCCTTTAAACCAAAGCCCCGATGCTTGATAAAATGTGCATATGAATAGATCTGGAATCAATGTGAAGAGAGAAAGTTACATCTTTCACCTGAACTAACCTTTATTTGGCTTTCAGGAGCATGTGAGGACAAGGTAGACGCTGCGAACCCAATTACACACTGACAGACCTGGTAACGTCGGACAAGTAGAGTGAGTGTTTGAAGAGAAGGTGACACATTAATGAAATTCTCCATAAAAAGGCCTCCTTCCCTTTATAATTAAAGGTGACAGGAACATTCAAAGAGGTGTTTACAATGATTTTTGGTTCCTCAAAGAACCTTGCCGTCAAAAGAACCCTTTTAAAAACCTATTAAAGGCTTGTGCCAATAATGACCCATTAACTTTCCGATTGTGGGCTGGGGCGTCGGACTGGGGGTTAAACCAGGACTGATTACCAGGGCCCCAAGGGGAGAGAGAGCCCTTGAAAAATCTGGAATATATTTTCTATAACTAGGTTGAAGAATATGGGGGCCCATCAGGACTACCTATGCATTGGGCCTGGGATCTTGTGCTACGCCTCTGATTATGGGTCATGGAGTTTAAGAGTCTAGAAGATGAGCCGTGGGTCTAGAACCTTCTGAATCTAATTCAGAGAGAACCTCCAGATTGTCTGAGGAGACTAGTGCACTGAAATTTACAGTAAAAAGCGTCATGTCAGAACGTTATGGGGAAAACTATGGTAACAACATTTAAGGTTTTACAGATTCTCCTGATTTCCAGTTTACACTTATTGGCTTTGGGGTCCGTACGGACTCTACACCATTACCTTTCATATGAAATGTTTCATTTTTATGAAAAAAAAAACGTATAAACTAAATATAAGCTGTTTCTGGATATTGATATAGGTGTCATCTGCTGGTTAGGAAAAAAATTTGATGACCATATGTCCAGCAGAGGCCCATTTTTCTGGAAGTGGCCAAATGCTCTATACCTAACTTTTGTTGTATTTTTGAGAATATATATATTTAAAAATATACAAAATACATTAAAATGAGTGTTTTGACAAAGTGTGTAATTTATTGTAAGTCTTTTGAACAGTCTTTTTTGCAGTAAAAAGCATATGTTGCATAAATGTGCAAAAATGCCATATAAGTTGCCACCAAAAGACAAGACTTGATTTTGTGTGTGTGTGTGTGTGTGTGTGTGTGAGTGTGTGAGAAAATTGCTTTTATGGTGTAATACCCAGCCTTAATTTCTGTGTAATTTTTTATAGATTTATGTGGGATTTATTGATTTTATTGAAAAATGAAACATAAAAAAACTCTTATTTCAATGGGGTCCGTCTGGACCCCAAAGACCATGAGTGTGACTTTTTTTTTTTTTTGCATACCTTCAGAACAACCGAATAAAACCCAGGTGTGTGTGTGTGTGTGTGTGTGTGTGTGTGTGTGTAGACAGATAATGCAACAAAAGTCACAAAATTGCATGACACTGAGATAAAGGAAACAGTGTTTTTTAATGGGGGAACATCCGAACGGACCCCAAAGACAAAATGAGGGTTCTTTTTTTTGTTGTTGTTATATTTCATTAATTAATATATTGTTAATATACCAACCTACTGAAGTACTGAAATATCTGTTGTACAATAATGTACTGACAACCACCATAAAAACAAAGCTGAGGTAAATACTGTGTCATGTAGACAAATACAAAACATTATCATGATAAATATTCATTTAGCAACATAAGATGTAACACGAAACCTTAATGTATACATAACTGACAACAAAAAAATAAGAAGGAACAATTAATTCAATGAAAACACTCATGTGAATTTGATACATTTTTCAATTTATGTCAATATACGGTTTTAAATTTAATAGTGTTTTTTGTATTGTCCTGTTAGATTTATTAGTTATCCACCATATATAAGTTAGGAAAATGTTACGGTAAAATACTTTTTTACAGTGTGAATTTAATGTACACTCACCTAAAGGATTATTAGGAACACCTGTTCAATTTCTCATTAATGCAATTATCTAATCAACCAATCACATGGCAGTTGCTTCAATGCATTTAGGGGTGTGGTCCTGGTCAAGACAATCTCCTGAACTCCAAACTGAATGTCAGAATGGGAAAGAAAGGTGATTTAAGCAATTTTGAGCGTGGCGTGGTTGTTGGTGCCAGACGGGCCGGTCTGAGTATTTCACAATCTGCTCAGTTACTGGTATTTTTACGCACAACCATTTCTAGGGTTTACAAAGAAAACATCCAGTATGCGGCAGTCCTGTGGGCGAAAATGCCTTGTTGAAGCTAGAGGTCAGAGGAGAATGGTGATAGAAGAGCAACTTTGACTGAAATAACCACTCGTTACAACCGAGGTTTGCAGCAAAGCATTTGTGAAGCCACAACACGCACAACCTTGAGGTGGATGGGCTACAACAGCAGAAGACCCCACTGGGTACCACTCATCTCCACTACAAATAGATAAAAGAGGCTACAATTTGCACAAGCTCACCAAAATTGGACAGTTGAAGACTGGAAAAATGTTGCCTGGTCTGATGAGTCTCGATTTCTGTTGAGACATTCAGATGGTAGAGTCAGAATTTGGCGTAAACAGAATGAGAACATGGATCCATCATGCCTTGTTACCACTGTGCAGGCTGGTGGTGGTGGTGTAATGGTGTGGGGGATGTTTTCTTGGCACACTTTAGGCCCCTTAGTGCCAATTGGGCATCGTTTAAATGCCACGGCCTACCTGAGCATTGTTTCTGACCATGTCCATCTCTTTATGACCACCATGTACCCATCCTCTGATGGCTACTTCCAGCAGGATAATGCACCATGTCACAAAGCTCGAATCATTTCAAATTGGTTTCTTAAACATGACAATGAGTTCACTGGACTAAAATGGCCCCCACAGTCACCAGATCTCAACCCAATAGAGCATCTTTGGGATGTGGTGGAACGGGAGCTTCGTGTCCTGGATGTGCATCCCACAAATCTCCATCAACTGCAAGATGCTATACTATCAATATAGGCCAACATTTCTAAAGAATGCTTTCAGCACCTTGTTGAATCAATGCCACGTAGAATTAAGGCAGTTCTGAAGGCGAAAGGGGGTCAAACACAGTATTAGTATGGTGTTCCTAATAATCCTATAGGTGAGTGTATATTCTGGTGTGTCTTATTTGTATATGCGTGTGTGTGTGTGTGTGTGTGTGTGTGTGTGTGTGTGTGTGTGTGTGTGCACCAATAGAACCTCCTCACTCTTTTTATATTTTGAATGTCTTACAAACTCCACATGGCCCTTGCCGTTATTAGATTTTCTGCCTAAAAACCAACAAACCTTTCCTGTTTGACTCATTGACAAAGCAGGCCTTACCCGTCAGCAACGTTTAGTTTAAAAGATGAGCCTGACATTACCTGTCAAGCGGGCTAGAATCCTATAATAAAACGCTGATTGCTTGCCAGTGGTTTTCAGATCTGAAGATGAATCCGGCATTATGTGACTAGATCGTTCGAATCCCGGCTTTGCCAGAACGTACCTGTTGATAAAACTCGGATTGGGAGATCGGAGCCACTGAGGTTTTCATTTTAAGCAGATAAGGGAAAGCTGTGGAAGATGATGGGAGTTTAAATGTGAACCTCACTGAAATTGAAGCAGATGTAAAGGATCACCCTTTCACATGCAGAGTGGTGCGTTATACCAGATTTTCTCAGACTCGCAAATCAGTGGCCGCAAAATATTTAGACATCTGAAACGCACTTAAAATGTCATTGCATTTGATAATATCAATCCAAGTGATATTTATTTTAAATAAAGATATAGCACGAGCACATTTTTCATTTACATGTAATCATTTAGCAGATGCTTTTAACCACATTCGAATAAAGTATGATGCACATCACATGCAATTTATTAAGCAAAACACTTCATAAAAAAGACTTTTGTTAAGTCTATATGATAAAACAGTAGATTAGTGAAACTTTAATGTAACAAGTTCATAGTAAATGTGATAAACTCCGCTAAGGGTATAGAAGATGCTGTAGAAGAACCATTTTTCGTTCAATGAAAAATTAAACATGTTTTTCTATCCCGGTGGGGACTTCAACCTGAATGCACACAGACTCATGGGGACTCATATGAGGACCTAAATTGGGTACAAAAGCTTATAAATCATTCAGAATGAGTTCTTTTAAAGATGTTAAAATGCAGAAAGTTTTGTGTGATGGGTAGGTTTAGGTCTACACTCAAAAAAATGCTAGGTTAAAAACAACCCAAGTTGGGTTGAAAATGGACTAACCCAGCAATTGGGTTGTTTTAACCCAGTGAATGGGTCGTTTTAACCCAGCGGTTGGGTTAAATGTTTGCTTAAAACAACCCAATCGCTGGGTTAGTCCATTTTAAACCCAACTTGGGTTGTTTTTAACCCAGCATTTTTTAGAGTGTAATTACTATAAATTGTACATAAATACATGTAACTAACTCTAAACCACACCCTAATGCTAACCTTAACCCTATAGTAACCCAGACAGCAACATGATGTCGGCCCAGATCCGGCCCACATCTGGTACATGTGGAATTCACATATGTGGGCCGGATCTGGGCCGACACGATACGGCTGTCTGGGAAGTAGTTATTATTACCAAAGTCCCTTTAAGACAAGTAATTTCACTCGGCGGCCATCTTTGAAACGCCTTTCGGGCATTTACTCACTTCCGGCGGTTGCTGTATCCCTTCTAGCCACAACCCATCTGCAGTGCTGCGATGACTTAACTAATCAACGATTGGCTCTTTAATTTAGAAGGCGGGACTTATTCGCCATATTGGGCGTCGCACTTTCTCCCATTCATAAGTAATCGGAGTCCACCATCTTCCTATATGTAAAGCCTTTGTTATTACTCGGTATTTACACTGTAACACGGACACTAAAATAAAGTGTAACCCAGACTTGTTTGCTTAACACAACCATAATCCTTGTAATAGACAGGCTCAAAAAATGCTTGATTGACAGGTCTCCTCCAGATTCAGACGAACTAATGACACTAAGATCAAAGAAGGATGGAATATAAACCTAATTAAGTTACTTGTACAGTCCCGGTGAGCTGTGGGAGTAATTTTCCACAGTGGGAACCATTGTCTGCAATCTCTCTCAGTCTACACTCTCTTATTACACACTCACAGATATTACGCAGAGTGACTCTTTCGCCCTTAATTACGCTGCATAACTCAATAACGTCTAATGTATCACATTTTATTGCATTACATAACCAAATAATCAAACCAAATGGCATCTGAAACCAAATGTTGCTACAGAGTGCATTAGTGCCCATCCACCTTTTCAGCGGCGCTGGTTCAGGATGGTTTTTTTTTTTTACATTCATTTCTTTAATAGGGATTTTAGAAAAGTTTTAAAATCCCTTTTAAGGACTTTTTTTTTAACCCCTTTTAAGTGGTTTAAGCCACGGACAAAGCCAATCAGATACGAGGTGAATGTATGGCTTTAGTGAGGGAAAGAACTACAATCCCATGAAGCATAGTGAACTACATAATCGAATTTAAAACGATGGAAAAATATAAAACTACAAAAATCAAATATTGATTTTATTTAAAAAAAATTAAATATAAGATAAAAAAAATATAATAAAATATGCACAGCTCGTTTGGTGCGTTTTGCTTGTTTTGACTTTGATGGAATTTTCTGTATGGCATCATGGGTAATGTAGTTTTCATCATGAATGTTAAACATGATTATTTTAAGAAAAAGTTTAAATAAACGTGGTCTTCAACAGAAACAAATACCACCGATTAACAACCTTGTAGCTCATAGTAAGTCTGTCTTTAAAGGTTTATAAATTGTCGTTATAATCAATTTCCTTTTTAAAAAAAAGCGTTTTTACTTCTGGAACCCGACATTTACTTTCCTGAGCCATTATTGCACTGATTTATTTTTCTTGGATGTATAAAGTCAGTTACTGTAAAGTTCTCTCTCTCACACACACACACACACACACACACACACACACACACACACACACACACACACACTTGTCTGGTGTGCTATCTTTGTGGGGACTCTCCGTAGACGTAATGGTTTTTATACTTTACAAACTGTATATTCTCTCCCCTTACACTAACCCTACACTCTAAAAAATGCTGGGTTAAAAATGGACTAACCCAGCAATTGGGTTGTTTTAACCCAGCAATTGGGTTGTTTTAACCCAGCTATTGGGTTGTTTTAACCCAGCTATTGGGTTGTTTTAAGCAAACATTTAACCCAACCGATGCGTTAAAACAACCCAAATGCTGGGTTAAAACAACCCAATTGCTGGGTTAGTCCATTTTTAACCCAGCATTTTTTAGAGTGTAGTAATAACTATAAATTATGCATAATTACATGCACCTAACCCTACTCTATAGAATGTAGCCTACATGTAGTTTTTTTAATACACTCTAAAAAATACTGGGTTAAAAATAACCCAAGTTGGGTTGAAAATGGACGAACCCAGCAATTGGGTTGTTTTAACCCAGCTATTGGGTTGTTTTAAGCAAACATTTAACCCAACCGATGGGTTAAAACAACCCAAATGCTGGGTTAAAACAACCCAATTACTGGGTTAGTCCATTTTCCACCCAACTTGGGTTGTTTTTAACCCAGCATTTTTTAGAGTGTATTACTAAGTATTAAATGTATAACTACAGTGTAACAAAGACACCTTAAAATAAAGTGTAACCATAAAGTATTACTCAAGTCTGTTTAGCTTTAGGCATTGAAACTTGTGCACACACACACACGCACACACACTCATAGACAGTTTGTAATTGTCAATTTTTATTTGCTCTTGTTGAGATTTTTATATATTTACATGACTTTACATGTTTTTTGACACAACAAAATTCTTTATATGTGCATAAATAGTTCGCCAAACATCAGACAAGCTCATATTTTGCTCAGTTAACAAGATAGAGCTCAAGTTACACACCAGTGCTAATATTACATTTTATTTAGTCAGTCATAACACTGACACGTACACACACTCACGATACACTCTTTTGCTCCCACCCAATCAAAAAGAGCTGCATGTTATCGATGTAAACAAATAAGACGCACGTCAGCCTAAGAAATGAAGCCCAAGTTCTCACCAATATTAAACACAAACCTGAAGTCACAGACTTTAGCCATAAAGGAAAGTGCAACGCGACATAATGTGCTGTAAAATAAATGCATCATTTATGAGAATGAACACAACATTCCTCTGAAGATTCTCATTCATGGTAGATTATGAGATTATTCTCTCTTCCACCATGCATATTTAATATTTTTAAGTAAGGACAATGCAGAAAATGACATAATGAGATAAATAAATCTCATTATGTGTGATGAAACTAGGTATTACTTGATAAACTCTTTTATTTATACAGTTATTTTCATGTCTTTTTTATACATCCCCATCCCATCAGGCTCCTGGGACGCCACAGGCACACTCTGACTGGATTTACACGAACAGTCAAACTGCAAACACTGACTGGATTTGCGGGAACAGTCTAACCCTATAGACTGACTGGACTTTCGGGAGTTGCACGGGTCTTTCAAAGAGTCCAACCCGTCTTTGTTCCGGGCAGCAGTCAGCTTGGTCAGGAGGGTGTTCCTCCGGATGCTGCTGTCCGAGTCCTCTTTGTGGAACTTGTTTTGGGGTTTGCTCCAGCAGGGGAAACAGCCTAAGAAGTCGTAGAGGAGGTGACCGCTGAAGAGCATGTAGATCCACGGGTTACAGCAGCTGTTGAGACTCGCCAGCAGGGCAGAGAGGGTCACTGCTGCGTTTTCAGAATCTGAAAAGAGAGCCAAAGATTTGATATGACAACTGGAAGGTTGCAGGTTCAAACCTTGCAAAAGTTGATACATCTGCATTCAGTTTCAGGAAGTGTTCAAAGGGTCTGGGCAAAAATGATTGCAGGTTGAACTACTGTGGCTAATGATGTTTCTTAAGCCGCGTTTCCACCGAAATTACCCAGAACAATTTGTCCCAGGAACTTTTTTTCCCCCAGACCTGTTGCTGTGTGCGTTTCCATCGCGGCCTAAAGTACCGCGAAGATTAGGCAAATTAGTCCGGTGACCTAGGACTGTGCGCAACTTTCTGCTGGATTTCGTCCTCGGCATATAAGCTTAATAAAGCCAGATCCTCTTTGTCTGTCCATCATTCGTATTTTTTAAACTCGACCTTGACACTGAAGCAAACAACTCTTACTGGATGCACCACTTGGGGCCAGATTTACTAACAGTCTGCGCCAGCGCAAAACCCTCTTTTGCTGACAGCTAGCGCTGAAAAGGTGTGGACTGCGTTATTTTTGAGGCTGTCCTTATTGCATACGCATTTGTAGGAGTCTCCCTTTCAGACACAAAATTCATGGGAGGAGAGTATTTAAATGAATCATGCAAGGTGATTTACTAAGGTTTGCGCTCGTTATTTTACTGGTGTTTGGGTCATTATTTACCGCCCAAAAAGGCACGTCTTAAACCAGATGCTAACTGGTAGATTGTGTTGGTCATTATGGAAATAATCGGCCGCATCTGCGTTCTTTAATTTGTGCGTCGTCAGTAGATCACGCACAGAACCTTCCACTCCCATTGACGCTTTTTTGGAATTGCGTTCTCACGCTAATTTGGCCTGTTCAGTAAATCTGGCCCTTGGTGGTTGAAATAAAATGCTGCGTGAACTCAACCAATCGCTCAAGTCCCACCCCCAAAAGTTCCTAAACTTTGAAAAAGTACTACCTCGTGAGCAGGGACTTTCTGAGGGGGATATTTTTCCCCGGACCTTAATTTAGACCCTGGTCCATGCGGTCGAAACACACATGCTGTATTCGAAATCTCCCCCTATACACTCTAAAAAAAAAAGGGTGCTATATGGTCAAGCGGCAACCTCCCGCAGTTTCTCTTGAAGCCCATACGGAAGTGACTTAAACTGCAATTCATCGACTGGCCGTTAGGGACAGGCTCCAGAAGGGAGCAGAATCTCATTTAGCCTCATGTTAAAATGCCCAACTTTACAGCAGAAAAAAACATGTTTGCAGTCTGGTACAAATTGTGGTTTTGGTCTATATGGCTAATTTTGCCCTTCATGATAACTGTGAGGGGGGTGAATTTTTTTATAACTCATTCGTTTACATTATATAAAGCATTAAAATTCTGCATAATTAAGGGTGTGGCCACTTTGAGTGACAGGTGGATAGACATTTATCTGCTGTCTGTTAGTCATCGTGTCACTTCAGCTCCGCCCACGTCCCGCCTTTTTGCCCATTTTCTGTTATCGGGAAGTGACATGCTGCCAAGATGGCAACGGCCATCTTGTCCATACTTTGCACTTCAAAACTGCTCAACAGAATCCTATGGGTAACGTCACGGACACTACGTCCATATTTTTTTACAATCTATGTATATAGCACTAAAAGTGGTTCTTTGCTCATAATCATAGGGGAACCATTTTAAGTGCTGTATAGCACCATATCTTAACAGGTTCTGTATATGGTAGCGGTGCTATATAGCACCTCAGTCCTCCCAAAGAACCGCTGAAGAACCACTGAAGCACTATACAGCACTTTAAGTGGTTCCCCTACAATTACGAGCCAAAAAAACACTTTTAGTGCCATATAGCACCATTTATTTAGAGCTTACCCTCATTCACTATTCCCTACATTACTCCACTAATCTAGTCCACTTGAAGGAGTGAATGAAAACGAGAGAGTGAATTCGGACACTGAGTGCACTGAAAGGGCTTGCAGTTTAATAATAATTTAAAATCTAGAAAACTGGCAGCTCCAGTAGTAATGAAAAGATGTATCTTGAACTCTGTCATGGAACAATTCTCTAGCTGTTGAGCATACATCGGCTGTACACTCGTTATTGCGGTGCATTGTGGGATTGAATGAGTGCACTCGGTAATGTCCACTATGGTTTCGGACACAACTACAAACGGCTGTCTCCTCAAATAATGCCCTATTCGAGGGTATAAGGGGCGATTTCAGACACAGCCACAGAGTACCATGGGGAAAGTTCCTGCGGTGGAAATGCATTAAAATGTATTTAATTTACTCTCTAGGTGAAGCAATAACATATTTAGGGCCGGATTTACTAAACAGGGCAAATTAGCATGAGAGCACAATCCTATAAAAGCACCAATGGGAGTGGAAAGTTCTGCTGATCTACTGACAAATTAAAGATCGCAGATGCAGCCGGATCATTTCCATAATGACCAACACAATCTACCAGTTAGCGTCTGGTTTAAGGCGTGCTTTTTTGGGGTGGTAAATAATGGCGCAAACACCAGTAAAATGATGAGTGCAAACCTTAGTAAATCACCTTACATGATTAATTTAGATACTCTCCTCTCATTAGTTTTTTTTGTGGCTGAGAGGGAAACTCCTACAAATGCATATGCAACAAGATCAGCCACAAAAATAACCCTGTCCTTGCCTTTTCAGCGCTAGCTTTTCTCTGTATGTCTTTAGTAAACCCCGACAGTCGTTTTTTAACGCCAAAAGAGGGTTTACAGTGGAGCAAGCTGTTAGTAAATCTGGCCCTAAAACTAAAATCAGTTTTGACTCATATAATAATAATCTTTGCACTGCAGTTTTGTGCAATCTGATTATGCACAGTTCTCCTGTTCCTCAAGCTTGAATGAATACATAGTTGCTAGATCAATATGCCCTCTCAGACTTATGAACAAAATATTAGGTTATATCATTTTTTCCTTCCATTGTGCACAAGTATGTCTATGAAAGATGCACTTCCAATAAAACAATATTAGATTTAAATAAGAGCTTTATGTAATGGTAACGTATATAAACACTGATATTAATGAAAAAACAGTAATACAAGCTCCTGTATCCTTTAATTCCAAAGGAATGCAAAAAAGGAACCCTCTGAGAGCCAGAAAAGATCTTCCTGGATAAACTGGAATTCTGAAAAATACACTGAAGCATAATGCAGTATGATCTTATTTATTTTGTTTGGGCTTATTTGGAGTGCTTAATATCTATAGAAATCCCATAGCATTCCCATTAGTAAGGACAACATGTATGCAGTTATTTTTGTTACACCTGGTTCGTTTTATGCCAGAATTATGCTTTGAAAACCCAATTACACTTGAAAGGAAAATAAATGATGGGCTTGAAACCCCTCAAATTGAAATCAAAGAAAAAGATAAGTGTGTCTTAAGGTGATCACTACCGGCAAAAACACTGTGTTTTCATGCATTTTTCAATTTTGGCCTTATTGGCTTTTCATGAAGTGTTTTGTCAGGAAAGCATCCAAAATAGACTTTTAAGTGTAGCTTTTATAGCACTTTATCTATGCGTCTGTAGGTTTTTAATTACAGTACATATCTTTTTAAAGGCTGTTTTCTCAGAATGAGTTTTTTCAGATATCTTCACTTCAGCAGCACTTACAAACTTTACAGTTTTATTCATATCTATAGTCTTATGGTTTTTACTATAATTTGCCTAATTTTATACAACATTTTATTCCTAAAAAAATGGTAACATTCGATTTATTTCTGGCTGTTGACAGTATTTTTTTTATTTATGAGTGCTAAAAAGAGATATCCAAAATCCACTCAGTAAAAACCTTTGACTCTAATAAAAAAATTATAGAAGAATTTTGAACCAGACTTCATCCTAGAAGTGTTTAAATATGCAAATGAGGCATTATCTAATTAGATATGCACTAATTTGCATATTTAAACAGAAAACTTGTAATAGAGAAGATGTTTGCAATTCTTAATATAATCAATCGACTGGGGAAGTATTGGGATATCTATTAGTAGCCTATTTTTACCCTGGGGTGTCTCGCCTTAAAATTATTTAGTTTTTTTTACATATTTGCGTTTCAACAAAAATGTGTGACTACAACAGAGTGCGCAAAATAAGACAACTATAATTGCTTTTTCGCAAGTACGTAACCATAGCAACAGATCGCCATACGTTAGCCTACGCCGAAAAAAACAAAGTTTGTGACTATTTATTATGTTTTTATAGAATTAAACAGCACATTTATGATTGAAAATAATGAATGTTTTGTTTAAATATCTTTAAAACGTCGCTGTGACGCCAAAATACGAACCTTAAACGCTCGCGTCCAGACGACATTCTTCGACCACCTGAAAGTCTTCGAATAAATTTTTACACTTTAAATGTATATTTAGATGTAATGTGTGTACCCCCATGGCAACTTACCGTCCCAGGAGAAGTTCTCATCCCAGACCGACCACATTTGCACGGTGAAGAACGGAGCCCAGCACACTATGTACGCCAAAACAATCACGAATGTCATCTTCACCGTTCGTAGTTTGGCTCTCGAGATGACGGTGACGCTACTGACAGACGCCTTTCCAATCATCCCGTTCTTAGTGCCGTGTGGGGAGTTTCTCTTGGTCTTGCACTTGAGGTTCTTCCAGATGCTGTGGCATATGAACCCGTAGCAGATCATGAGGATGGTCACAGGGATGAGGAAGATGCCCACGGTGATCCAGGTGATGTAGGCTCGGATGCCCCACGGCTCGATGAAGTGTCCCCAGCAGTCGTACACATCCGAGCCGTTCTGGATCTCGCTCAGGGAGAAGATGAAGTACTGAGGGGTGCTGAGCAACAGGCTGCAGAGCCAAGTGGACCCGATCATGATGTACGCGCGCTGCGTGGGCTGCTGGAGGGTTTTGAGAGGGTGGCAAATGGCGATGTAGCGGTCCAGTGTCATCATTACCATCATATAAGTGGACGCGAACATCCCCAGGACCTGGAGGTGCTTGACTATCCGGCAGAGGAAGTCAGGTCCGTAAAACCTGAAGGTGATCTCCCAGCAGAGCTGTGGAAGAACCTGGAAGAAAGCCACCACCAGGTCCGCGAGACTCAGGTGCTTGATGAACAGGTGCATGCGCGAGCTCTTCTTCTTGGTGTTGTGCATGGCCAGCAGCACGCACAGATTTCCGATGACCGCCACGAGGAAGGTGACGCTCAAAACCGTGATCTCCATTTTGGCCACGGCCTCATTCCTGCCGAACGGGTCGGTGTCGTTGCTCGCCGTGATTTGGTGCGACGTGTTGCCCATGGTTGGGTTTGGAAACGAGCTGCGATTCTCGTGCGTAAAAGCGCGCACGCTCTCTCGGGTATGTGGAGAAGCGCGCGCTACCCCATGGGCTCCGTTGCGCACTGACCCCCGTGCGTAAAAGGCAGCCGATCGGGAGTCCCCAAGTGAGCAAACTTAGTCTTGGAAGGACCGATGCATTTAAGTTTCAGAGACACGGATCATATTCTGATAGTCCACATAACGGTGCCTCAATTGTGGTGATCTGGCTCACAAATGTCATGAAGATCGTCTGATAAGTGTTGCATTCCTTAAATCCAGCCCCCACCGAAGAGGCTGACAAGCTCGAGAGCCCCTCCTCTCTGTCCTCAACTGCACGCCCCTAACCAACATGAAAAACAACCTTTAGTGTCAGTAGAAGTAGGTACGCGCGACGCGCGCACTACTTGGAACGGACCGAGTGCGCTACGTTTAATTTATGATATAATAAAAAGCCTTTGTAAAGACTGATTATTAGTAAGTTTTCTTTTAGTAGCACGATCTGTAGTAATTAGCTGTATATAAAACAGTACATGGTTTGCCATTTGTGAAATATAGTCTTGTTTATCACTTGTCGGACACACTCACATCTGTTGCACAGGGACTTGTAGGCTATAGTCAGATTTATTCTAAGACCGATTTGTGCATGCATGATGAGAAAGGATCAATAGTTGTTGGCATTTTGGCAACATTGATGTCTTGCATTTATGAATAACTGTCCATGAAAACAGTGAGAAACTACACAGCTCAGTCCTCTTTTCGTGTACTGTAGCGGTACCTCCAAACCGTACGTGAAAGGAAATAAGGAATATATGAATTCTGCACAGATTATGTACTGCACAGTATGTACTGTATACAGCCTACTGCATACGATAAAAGTATGTGATTGTGAAATAGGCGACTATAAATTACGCTTACTGTGTCACATGATCTCACTGCGGCAACAGGCGTCCATTATCATCAATGAAATGTATTGCAAGAAAAAGTATGCAGAATCTGTCAAAATGTAAATAATTTTAACAAAATAAGAGGGATCATACAAAATGCATGTTATTTTTCTTATTTAGTACTGTCTGTCCTGAATAAGATATTTTACATAAAACGTTTTTTTCCCCCATATAGTCCACAAGACACAAAAATAGCTGAATTTATTAAAATTACCCCATTCAAAAGTTTATGAACCATTAATTCTCAATACCATGTGTCGTTCCCTGGATGATCCACGGCTGTTTTTTGTGATGGTTGTTCACAAGTCCCTTGTTTGTCCTGAGCTGTTAAACTGCCCGATGTTCTTCAGAAAAATCCTCCAGGTCCTGCACATTCTTCAGTTTTCCAGCATCTTTTACACATTTGAACCCTCTCCAGCAGGGACTGTGTGATTTTGAGATCCATCTTTTCACACTGAGGACGATTGAGGGAATGTTCAAACATTCACTGATGCCCTTCGAAAGCAACACAAGATACTTGTATGTTTCCCGGAAGACAAATGAAGTACAATTTACCTCTTCAAATTCAAAAAGTTTTCACCCCCCGGCTCTTAATGCGTTGAGTTTCCTTCTGGAGCATCAGTGAATGTTTCAACCTTTTTTAATAGTTGTGTTTGAGTCCCTCAATCGTCCTCAGTGTGAAAAGATGGATCTCAAAATCACACAGTCACTGCTCGAGAGGGTTCAAATGTGCAAAAGATGCTGGGAAACTGAAGAATGTGCAGGACCTGGAGGATTTTTCTGAAGAAGGTTGGGGAGTTTAACTGCTTGTGGACTGCTTTCTTGTTTATTTTGTCGCTGACCTTTGGGACCACAGCTGAGTGTCATATCTAGCCTGAGCATGTGTGTGTGTGTGTGTGTGTGTGTGTGTGTGTGTGTGTGTGTGTGTGTCTGAGAGACGATGTGCAGTTGTGTGTGAGCACGAGAAACGGAGGAAATAGAGAGCAAGCTGGGGTAAGTATTCAAACTGTAAAATGCTCTCTGATGTTGGTGATACATACTTACAATAATTGCACATTAAACAAAAATCCAAATCAAATTTTGCAGATTGTATAATCCATGTTATTTCAGCTGCAATGTTTTCAACAATAATGAAGTAACCACCGGTTTTCAGGAGCCGAATGTGGTCACTGAGAACCAGAGATGCCAACAAAGGTTTGTACACAATACTTAAATCTCTCTTGTTATACTTTATGGAACTTTTTTTTATTTTATTTGAATTACATTTGAATTTACTTCACAGCCGTTTTATATAGTATAAATGTAGTATGAAAGAAATTGGGACATACTACATCCGCCATGTTGCGTCGCTTCACTGCCCTTCATAAATCCTCTCCCATGGCCTCATGGGATAGTAAAGTGTCCATCAAACGCACACTTCAGAATATCGGCGGAAGTTGTAGGTAATTCGGGGAGTTTTCGCCTACTGTTTTTTGAATACTGCGTATTCGGACATACTACTGTTTTGCTGTACTGTTTTTCGCATACTGGGAAGTATTTGATTTCAGACGCAGCACATGATGATGATGATGATGACCCTGATGTCAGAATATCTCCAGCTGAAGTCTTGAGTGCAGTTCATGAGGAGCAGGTGCCTCATTACCCATAATTCACACAGCTCCTTATGCGTACAATTATGAAGGATGTTTGCTTGAAGCACAAATTAATTTATGATTTGAGCGAGGCTCGGATGTCAAATCTGCATTTGTAAAAGTAATTATCACATGGCTTATTTGATTACATTTAAAAACATCTGTTGCTTTTAGTGTGTGTGTGTTAGCTTGCTGTAGCCATTTTAGCAGATACACTGGAAAAAATGGTGTTGGATTTACTCATTTAGAAAGACTCCAATAATCTTTGTTTTATTTACAACGTATATGC
Organism: Gobio gobio; assembly: GCF_949357685.1. Classification (NCBI taxonomy): domain Eukaryota; kingdom Metazoa; phylum Chordata; class Actinopteri; order Cypriniformes; family Gobionidae; genus Gobio; species Gobio gobio. Next base: position 8,204,019 of record NC_137101.1, on the reverse strand, counting down.
ACTTAAAGCCACAATATGTAATTTTTCGCCGCTAGAGGTCGCTTATTCAAAACAAAGGTGTAGCTTGATGACGTCTGGATTTCACAGAGCTTCTATTTTGCCACAGACGAGTGCTTCCGCTTCTTCCGCTCTTGCTTATGTGGGGTAACGCAGCGCTGTTTTATCATATTACATACATTCAAGTGTGTTGAAAGTTGTGTTAGGGGAGCACGGGACACAACCTAACGCGGAGTTAGTTGTAACACGCATGTTTTAACCCTTTCCACACAAGCCAGGATGACGAAACTTAGTGTATTTACTAGTTGCCATATCAACATTATTTAGAGAAAAAATTGCATTACAATGAGCCATTATATATTAGAAATATGCCATTATATTCTATACTTTTATGAATTCTTTTGAGAAACCATGAGAAAAGGGTGAATAATGACTGAGAGTTAATGTTTCAGAAATTATTAATTATTATTATGTTTTGAACTATGCTGTATAGCTGTATTTAACGATGTGTTTGTAGTCAAACTCAAAAATGCTAATATTTTTAACAATTAAAAAATGCCATTATTTTATTTTAAAAAGTTAATAATTGTATTTTGTTGACAAAATATTTTAGTTTGTCTTGGATATTTTTTTGATTATATCAGGTAACATTTTAAGCTGTCATTTGGTCATGTTACATTGTGCCCCACCACATGTTACAATGTACCCCACCTACGGGGCATGTTGTCACATTTCACTTCCATTCCTTTGGGGTAAATCAAGAAAAAAGTATACACTGTATTAATGAAACAAAACCGCATCATTGTACTAGACATGTGTGCAATTAATGTGGGAAACAATAAATACTCTGAACCCCAAGTGGATTTACACAAACTGAGAAAGTCAAAACGCGTTAGGTTGTGCCCCGCTCTCCCCTAGTATGTGCGTTCGCTCATCTGCTACTATAGCCCCGTTTCCACCAAAATTACCCAGAACAATTTGTCCCAGGAACTCTTTTTCCCTCAGACCTGCTGCTGTCTGCGTTTCCATCGCAGCCTTAAAGCCACACTGTGTAACTTTTTTTGTTTATTCTTAGATAAAAACACTTAGTTCTTTCAAAAATATGTGCTCATTAATGTATATTTACTTCTTTCAAGTAATAAAGTATTCTTGTAAGTTTATAAGATGCCATTGAAAATACATACGGGTGAGGGGTTCGAATGCGGGTCGCCATGTTGCCCCTCCATCTTGAAAGTACATCAGCCAAAGATGGACATACCCGTAAATTCAAGCTTCGCCTTTCGCGTTTTAACACTCGATAGCACCATGTCGAATGTGGACGAGGTCGAACTGGAAGCCATGTTAATCTTGGACTAAATCGTAGGAGTTAAAACGAAATTGGAATTGAGAGGAACAGAAACTAATATTCACTGGATGGTCATATACCTTTTCACCGCTAGATGGGGGAAAATATCACACAGTGTAGCTTTAAGTACCGAGAAGATTAGTCTGGTGACGTAGGGTTGCGCACGACTTTCCAGAGCCCACTGGATTTCGTCCTCCACAAATAAACTTAATAAAGCCTGAACCTCGTCGTCGGGTACATTGGTCGTATTTTTTAAACTCCACTGTTGATTCGAATAACAAACAACTCTTACTGCACGCACCGCAACAGACTTTTAGGTTGAAATAAAAAGCTGCGTGAGCTCAACCAATCAGCATGTTCAGCGCCCAAGTCCCACAGTTCCTGAACTTTGAAAAAGTACTGCCTAGCAAGCAGGGCCGTTTTGAGGGGGAAATCTTTACCTGGAACTTTATTTAGACCCCGGTTCCTGCGGTCGAAACACACCGAGTACCACCCCAAAGTCCTAGCTCCTGGGGAAAGTTCCCACGGTGGAAACGCGGCTTTTGAGACACTTGTTCACACTACAGTAAGCTAGATGGATATTAGGCATGGTAAAACATGGTGCTCGCGGCAAATCAAGAAAACGAGATTTAAACAATAAGACTGTGTTGAGCTGTATAACAATGATTCGTTTTCTGCCAATGAATGTCTCCAAACAGTTGCTCACCTATAAAACGCATAATATTAAAGCAGCTTTGGTGTTTCCATGGTTTCGGAAATCGAGGGTAATACGGGTATGATGTCACTGATAGGCGACGCACGGACACGGTCCATGTCCTGGTTAAATTGCTTATTTCTCTGGATTTAAACATTCTTTGAAACATTTGGATAATGTAAGTACACAAGTCAGCAAAATATATAACACTAGCCGCGTTTCCATTACCCTTCAAATTGCGCAAATTGAAATTGCGAATGGAAAATACTCCCAATGGAAACGCGTCAATTTCGCAAAAACTCCCATAAATCGCAAAAAAGTTTTTACGCTCGCGTGAGGTGGTGTTTCAGGCAATTCGAAAAAGGAAATTTTCGCAAAACTGCAATGGTTTTTTCGCATTTACAGGTCACCTGGTACGGTTACGCATTGCTCTCACATAGGGCCTACATATAATTTTTTTTCCACTCAAGTATGTACGAGATCTTATGTCGTTAAAACGACATATATTTTCTCCTAATAAGGAAAGTGGCGTAACTTTATAATGACGGACCCCGGTGCAACCACAAATATCATAACTATCTATAGGCCTACTGTAATTATGACATATATTCAAGAAATTTATTAAAACAGAAAGACGCTATAGTTTCAGCCTTGCTCAAAGACTAGGTCAATCCCCGACGATCTTGGTTTGCTTCTTATTTATTAAATATAGCCTACAGCTAAATAGTTGATTAAACATTGATCAAAACTAAAATACAATTTATACAAAACAAAATTAATTTTAAAGAAAGACTTTCTAGAAAACACAATTCAATTGTGCTCAAAATCCATGTCTCCAGACATATGCGCATCTCATTATGTAGCCTTACTCATGCTGCTCACTTTTCATAATCAACATATGAAATTAAAAGATTATAATATAGACATAGCCTAACTATATGAAACTAAATAGGCTACGTTTTTTTTAACCTTTCTTTAACCCTCTTTCCGACGAAGTCGTTGTTGCCTTTTGATGAATTTTTTCCTTATTCCAGCGGAAACTTAAAATTCTCCGTTATTTTTAGCCATACAGATAAGTGCGAGACATAATTATAAACTATAAACTGTCTACTTTTATTTGTGTACACTCACGATAACAGCAAAGGCCGTGGACTCAGGGAACAGATTATTTTGCACTCCACTCCAAACGTTGCCTTCATTTCAAAAATATATTTTGTTTATTAAACGCAAAGTTTTTTTCATTTCAAAAGCATTTCTAAATTCAGTTTATATTTCCAAAAAACGAAATTCCGAGCCAAAATAACGAAGTTGTAAAAAAAACGTTGAGTTACCACCATGCAAATTCAAACTTTTCGCTCGTCTCTGGCAATGCGTCACAATAACCTGGCGTATGTAAAAGTCGATCAATCTTTACAGATGATGGTATGTTTGGACAGAAGACGAGTTCTTTATTAAACTCATATATAAAAAAACAATAGAATATAAAATGCCAGAATTTATCATAACACCTCATATGTGCCGCTCAAGTATAAGGTGCTTTCCTTTCCATCAGTGGTATAACACGCACGTCTCTTTCCATTAAAAATAATGGCGTGCGGTGGCTGGGATATACATAAACCTAACAACATACGTAGCATGATTTTTGGAATGATTTATCACGAGAGGAAAAAAATTTTTTTAGTCGCATAACATCAGTTAATGGAAACGCTGTCATTTCGCAAATTTTTTTTGTCGACTTTTAAAAAATATCGCAAAAGTTTTGCGCAAATCTGTAATGGAAACGCGGCTACAGTTCTAGTGGTTTTTGGATATTTTAATCCAAAAATCTTACATATAGTGCCTTTTAAATGTATAGGTTTTCCTATCGGAAAAATGAAACAAAAATATTGATTACTCATCACATACTCACACATTATTGACCAATCAAATGCTCTCTGGAATGAGACTGTCCCTCCCACTAATAAAAACTGACCAGCAAGTTATGTTTCAAAAAGACATAACATAATATTGGATACTCACTGTCCAGAACTTACTGTTTCAATAGGAAAGAAAACATTTCATTGGGAATTTTTTTTATCATTGCTAAGTAGATATGAAAACATTCTGAAATACGTCGTGTCCTCTTTTTCTGCAGATCACTACCCATGGAGGTGTGGTGGGAAAAATTGGGCAGTCAAAAGAAATGCAAAATTACTGCAGAGTGGTTACATTTGTAAAAAGGCAGATTGACTGAAAGGTTTCTGCAGTTTTATGGCCTGGGGTAAGTGTCTTGAGCACTTGGCGGCAATACAAATTGTGTTGCTCAGAGGGTGTTTCCAGATAGGACAGGGATTGGAGTTGTGTGGGAGTAAGTGTTTGTCTGTCTCAATGGTGATGTTCTTTAGTCCCCTTTCCCTGATGAGCCTTCATTATGGACAGACACAATCAATATTTCTGCATGACGCATCCATTGACTGCAATCAGCACTGGTGTGTGCTTAGGTTTCACCCTTAAAAGAGGCACATTTTCATTTACATTTCTTCAATATAGGTGATGCTTTTACTCAAAGCTGCCTACAAATGAGGAATACAGCAGAGCAGGTCTCAGCGAGGAAGTAACATACGTAGTGCTGTAATAGAAAGTTCAAAGATTGCGAATACAGAATTAAGACTGGTTTACACAGAACATGTTTGCTGTTAAAAACACGAGTGCAACGAAAGAGAATAAAGTAAGGAATAGTGAAATATACAGAATTAATATACAGTGTCCAAATACTAAACGTTTTTGGACACTTGAGTCACACTTAAAAATGTCTGAATTACCTTGAATTAGATACTAAATATAACATGCGGTAATAGAAAGTTCAAAGATTATTCCGAGGAATACATATTCGAATAGATTAAAGTAAGAAATTGTGAAATATACAGAATTAATATACACACTGTAAAAAAATCCCAGTAAAATGTACAGTAAAAAAACGGCAGCTGTGGTTGCCAGAACTTTACCGTAAAAACATGGTAGCAACATTTTAGGTTTTACAGATTTAAGTTACATTTACAGTAAATAACCGTATTTCATTAACTGAAATATCTGTTATGTACCTTTGATATGTACTGACAACCACCAATCACAGTGGTGATGAGAGTCACATGATGAATCAAAGCTCATGAGGAGGACAATACTAATACAGAAGGTGCACAGTGTCATTCACAAAAACACTAACACCATGGTAACACATGAAATTAAAAAAATGCAATAAACATTAATTTACCAACATTAAATGTAACATAAAACCCTAATGTACATAACTGATTAGAAAAAACTAAGAGGAAACATAGTTATTTCAACGAAAATACCTCAAATGGGAAGAGTCACGCAGGGAATTCTGGAAATGTCAGTTTACGGTTTTTCACTGTAAATTACACAACGACTTGTTCTTTTTCACTTCCAAAAACTGTAAACTGTAAATAAAAAAAATACTGTAAAATACATTATCTATTACAGTCATTAACCGTATATATATTACGGAAACATTCTATTAACCAGTTAACTGTTTTTTTTTACCGTAGCATTTTTACAGTATTTTACCGTTAAAATCACAAACATTTTTTGTGGCCAAATACAAAAGGCTTCAAAATATTTTAACTGAAAAGTAAAACAAATTCTATACTTCTCAGTAAAAGAATAAAATAAAAAATGCTATATTTCTGTAAATGGCACTTCTGGGTAAATAGTTTTAATATTTTGTAATGTAATGTAAATATTTATGAATGTTTAATTGTGTATATAATACATATATGTAATCAGAATTACTGTCCTCCCAAAAGTAATAAGTACTTATTATTTCACATAAATTAAAACAATGGGGACTATACAAATCTGCTCAAGAATGTTTTTTTTTTCTTTATCAGTACTCATCTGGCCGGATCTGTCTGCTGATTTTGACACCGGTAACCACCAGATCCTCCTGTCAACCCTCATGACAAAGGGCATCAGGACCTGCTCTCCAGTGGTTCAAGTCTTGCCTCTCAGGTAGGTCCTCCAGGGTGTCTTGAGGTGTCTAAGTCGCAACATCTGGCTACTGGGGTACCTCAGGGCTCAGCGCTTGGACCATTTATCTTCACCATCTACATGTCATCACTAGGATCTGCCATTCAGAAATATGTATTTTCCTATCACTGCTATGCTGATGGCACACAACTGTATTTCTAATTCCAGCCAGATGATTCAACGGTAGCTGCTTGCAATCAGACATTTCTCCCTGGATGAAGGACCACCACCTTCAACTCAAACTTGCAAAGACAGAACTGCTGCTTCTCCATTCAGCTAGGTTTGTCAACCATAACTCCTTGCTCCTTCTACTTAAAAAATAAATAAAAATAAAACCTTGCTATGTGTACTGTGCTAGACTAACTGGGACTTGTCACAGCACTTACATATTGTTGCCCTTTTGCTGATTTGATTGCTTCTATTGTTCTACTCATTTGTAAGTCGCTTTGGATGAAAGCAAATTATTAAATGTGAATGTCATGAATATCTAGTTAAATTAGTAGATTTAATGCAATTAAAATATTTAAACCCACAAGCCTAACACTGGCAAACGCCTGTGGTTAGTTTTTTAGTTACGTAAAGCCAGCCAATCAGATTGGAGAATGGGATCAGCAAGTTCTTGCCATTTTGTGCATCTGGTGGTCAGTGAAACGACTGCGGGCAATCTGTGTGTGGGTGCTTTCAGAGGCTTTTTTATTGTAATGTTGGTAATGCCATTGGTGGGATTGGACTGCGCAGGTCATTAGATCTGAGGCGAGCAGGTCCATGGTTGTGTACACAAATTGCATTAGTCATTTTAACAATGTGTTCACTGATATTCAGATGTAAGTTTATAGTTGTTCAGGGATTAATTATTTGCAGATGAAGTGTTGGATAGGGAGAATGTGGGCAGTACTGCAGTGTGCACCAACAGATGAAAAGACATGTGTCTCCTTATTTGAGAACTTGAAGGGCAATCTCGAGGCAAGAACAGATCTAAAGATCATACATCCCTCATCTCTGTCTGTATCTCCCAGCCCACATTTCCGTTAACCTTGTTACCGTGGCTTGGCTTGTGCCTTCCCACAAAACAACAGCTGTGAAGCCCATTTGCTGTTTATTGTATTGAAAGAGATGTGATGTGTGCGAGAGGGTAAATAAACAAGAATTTTAATTTCTGTCCCTGTTCACAGTTTCCTAATGTTTTTAATGTCCAATTTAGATGCATAAAGCTGCAGGCTACAGACATTCCGCCTTTGCTGAAGTTGGTTTACATTTGGGGTTAATGCCATAGTTTTTGTATTTTAACAGTGACAGATGTGATGCATTTGTTTGGGTACATGAGCCCACAAGGATTAATGATCATAGAATAGCAATCATTCATCAAAATGGGCTTTTTTCCCTCATATACTGTATATGGGGATGCAATCTGTGTGTTTGAGCGTATAAGCCTTTTAAGGAAAGCAAGCATGCACTTCAAAGTATAAATAAAACTGTATGTGTAATGTATGTGTTCTGTTACTGTGTTTGTGCAGTTGAAACCGCCTTGTATGAACTATATAATTAATTTGAAATTTATAATTGCACCATTTGTGCTACGAACATGAATGATAAAGTCAGAATTGTGAGATATAAAGTCAGAATTACTAGTTATAAAGTCAGAATTGCGAGATATAAAGTCAGAATTATGAGCTATGAAGTCAGAATTGCGAGTTATGAAGTCAGAATTACGAAGTCAGAATTACGAGTTATGAAGTCAGAATTACTAGTTATGAAGTCATTATTACGAGTTATAAAGTCAGAATTATGAGTTATAAAGTCAAAATTACGAGATATAAAAATTCAGAGTTACAAGTTATGAAGTCAGAATTGCGAGATATAAAGTCAGAATTACGAGATATAAAGTCAGAATTAAAAGTTATGAAGTCACGAGATAAAAGTCAGAATTGCGAGTTATAAAGTCAGAATTACGAAGTCAGAATTACGAGTTATGAAGTCAGAATTACTAGTTATGAAGTCATTATTACGAGTTATAAAGTCAGAATTACGAGTTATAAAGTCAAAATTACGAGATATAAAAATTCAGAGTTACAAGTTATGAAGTCAGAATTACGAGTTATGAAGTCAGAATTGCGAGATATAAAGTCAGAATTACGAGATATAAAGTCAGAATTAAAAGTTATGAAGTCACGAGATAAAAGTCAGAATTACGAGATATAAAGTCAGAATTACGAGATATAAAGTCAGAATTAAAAGTTATGAAGTCACGAGATAAAAGTCAGAATTACGAGATATAAAGTCAGAATTACGAGATATAAAGTCAGAATTACAAGTTATGAAGTCACGAGATAAAGTCAGAATTACGAGTTATAAAGTCAGAATTACAAGTTATGAAGTCACGAGATATAAAGTCAGAATTGCGAGATATAAAGTCAGAATTACGAGTTATAAAGTCAGAATTTTGAGATATAAAGTCAGAATTGCGAGATATAAAGTCAGAATTACAAGTTATGAAGTCACGAGATATAAAGTCAGAATTATGAGTTATAAAGTCAGAATTGTGAGTTATGAAGTCAGAATTATGAGTTATAAAGTCAGAATTACGAGATATAAAGTCAGAATTGTGAGTTATGAAGTCAGAATTACGAGTTATGAAGTCAGAATTACGAGTTGTAAAGTCAGAATTACGAGTTATGAAGTCAGAATTACGAGTTATAAAGTCAGAATTTCGAGATATAAAGTCAGAATTGTGAGTTATGAAGTCAGAATTACGAGTTATGAAGTCAGAATTACGAGTTGTAAAGTCAGAATTACAAGTTATGAAGTCACGAGATATAAAGTCAGAATTGCGAGATATAAAGTCAGAATTACGAGTTATAAAGTCAGAATTTTGAGATATAAAGTCAGAATTGCGAGATATAAAGTCAGAATTATGAGTTATGAAGTCAGAATTACGAGTTATGAAGTCAGAATTACGAGTTATGAAGTCAGAATTACGAGTTATAAAGTCAGAATTTCGAGATATAAAGTCAGAATTGTGAGTTATGAAGTCAGAATTACGAGTTATGAAGTCAGAATTACGAGTTGTAAAGTCAGAATTACGAGTTATGAAGTCAGAATTACGAGTTATGAAGTCAGAATTGCGAGATATAAAACCAGAATTACGAGTTATGAAGTCAGAATTACGAGTTATAAAGTCAGAATTGTGAGTAAGGAAGTCAGGATTGCGAGTTATGAAGTCAGAATTGCGAGATATAAAACCAGAATTACGAGTTATAAAGTCAGAATTACGAGATATGAAGTCAGAATGACGAGTTATAAAGTCAGAATTTGTGAGTTATGAAGTCATGATTGCGAGTTATGAAGTCAGAATTGTGAGTTATGAAGTCATGATTGCGAGTTATGAAGTCAGAATTGTGAGTTATGAAGTCAGAATTGTGAGTTATGAAGTCAGAATTTTGAGTTATGAAGTCAGGATTGCGAGTTATGAAGTGTGATAGAAATATTTTAAGTATTGGCCTCAGAAGTGGTCAAAAGGGTATCTTCAATATGAAATGTACATAAAATGCAGACTAAGGATGTTCAGGTCAAAGACCATATAGACTTACCCAAAAAGTGCTTAACACAGTAGAACTAACAGTCATATGACTAGCCTAAATCATTACAAACCGATCCCCAGAACAAATCACAGTGAAGTAGACTTTGGTTTTACTCAACTGTAAGATTTAACTGTACATTTTTCTACAAACATTATCGGAGAAGTCAGATTAGTAGGTATTGAGAATTTCCACGACAGAAGTCAGAATTGCGAGTTTTGAAGTCAGAATTGCCTTTTTATTTTTTGGTGGAAACAAACTTCCACATATTAGCACATTTGTTTGAGGCTTAATGTGGGTTTGTTTCTCCAGAAGTAGACAAGCAAGTGTAGCTGAACCTTGCAGTCACAGGGGAAGCGTTTGCTCTGAGCGATAAGACAATAAGCAGTTCCACGGCTGTAATGTTAGCTGAGAGCATTCTGATGCACTTCATTATGCGAACAAGACTCTAAAACAAAGAATATGGTCATGGCCACATTTAATTCAATGCTAACAAAAACTGGTCTTGTGGGATATATCTCAATATGATTTACCCAATAACGGTTCAGACTGTAGATTTATCTGTTATAGACTTTTTCAGTTCATATCAAATGAAAAACGCTTCTTCAACCGAGGCATCTTTATCATCTTTTGGTTATTTTCCTTCCATTTTCCTCTCTTTTTTTTCTTTCTGAGAAGTATAAGGTTTGTTTCCACCATGGAATAAAACGTAAATAGGTAATTCTGATACATGCAATGACTATCCCTCATGACATGTAGGCCTTTTTATCTTTATGTACACAATAATAATCTTTTACATTGTAATCGTTTTATTTTTCATATTTGGCATGTTTGTATGCTGCGGTGTGTGTGTAATAAGCAGAGTGTATGTGTGTTGTGCACCCGCCTAGGCACATATTACTAACGCACCCTTTAAAGGGGTGATGAACTGAGAAATCAACTTTCCTTTGAGCTTTTGGTATATAAAAGTTCATTGTGATATAAGAATATCCTGTAAGTTTCAGAGCTTAAAACGTCCTTGTTAGTCAAAGAAAAGCTTTTATAGACACCAGGCGCAGAAAACGAGAGATCTCAGAATATGTCGACCATTGACGTATTAGGACGCAGAAACACTGCCTCAAGCCCGCCCACTGACTCGTGGAGATAAACGATTCCGAATCGATTGTAAACAAGATACAGGTTGAGACTGGATAAGCAGACATATTGAGATTAACCCTCTGGTGCTCTTCGGTCATTTCTGACCGGAAAATGTTCTGTTTTGAAATGTTAAAAATCACAGCTTCATCGGAATGATATGAAACTTGGTGACTTGCTGCATTAGGTATGTAAACACACACAAAAATTGGGGTCATGATTCGAGCATGCTAATTGGTCGTAGAAGTAGCGTTCATTGTCTTCGGTCATAAATGACCGACCATAGGAAATGAATGGGAAATCGGCAAAAACACAAAAATTCACCAAATATTTGCGTGTACAATCTACAAATCGGCCACAATGCTGAAAAAAAAGTACACAGCAGTAAAAGGGTAACACTCTAAAACATCAAGAGTGTGATATTGACACATCCACTCACACACGCACACACACACGTGTGAGTGTGTGTATATGGTTCGCGGTTATATTCACTGATGTTCGGGCGAAATTATACAGAAATAACATTCCAATCAATCGTGGGTGGATGAGAAATGAATCATTGTGTTTGTTTGATAAAGACATTTTGCGAGCCCTAGCTGTGGGCTGGGCGATTCATTCCGGTTGCCGTTTGCCACATGCTTTCACTGACAGGGGGACCAGAAGCTCATTAAATATGCAAATCTTATCCAATCCTAGCCGTGGGCGTTTACTTCCAAGTCTTCAGTGCGGCACGCCCATTAAAACCGACTGTTTTTCAGAGAGCCTTAAAACCAAGGCAGAAAGTAGCCTATTACTTATTCATTATGATGTTTTTGAATGTAAAAACCACGCAAACGTCATAAGTTGACCCCAGACAACAGTATAAAATGTTTTAAAAAGCCAGTTCATGACGCCTTTAAATAACACAAAAAATACTGGGCCATTGACTTTAGACCAGGTTTATGTTGGTCAATGGCGCAGTCGTTTTCAGTTCCTCAAAATAGCAACAATGGTCCTGAACACATTTCGTTTCCAGACCAGCACGCCCATGGGCGAACAGATGAGCGCGAATGCATTTACTATTTAAAGGCCCCCTGAAATCAATCAATTAGTATGACTATGTTAGCCTTAAAGGGTAACTTCAGTGATTTAGCATTAAGCTTTGTATTTAAACTGGGTCATTTATGCAGTAGAAATCTGAAATTATTTTTTAATTTGGTGCCTTCTAGACTGAGAAAAGACAAAAAATGTATTTTTGTCTCATGTGGATGAAAGACAACAACTCCCAGAATGCACTTGCTTCGCTGCCCTACGAGGCCACTCCGTACACCGTCGTTTTGATCTTCATAGTAATACAATCATTTTGTTCAGTTAGAGAATAAACACTACAATTAAAAACTGAACGTGAAAGTGTGAGTGAGCCGAACGAAAGTCACAGACGCAGCAGGAGTCAGATTTCATTCATCACGAAGAGCTGAGCAGAGGTGAGGTAACGTTAAGTGCCAGTCTGGCACGTTTTCAGATCGCAAATGGAAGCTAAACTATCAGGAATTTAGTGAAAAGTTGAAAAACTCACTTTACTCTGCACTGCTCCGTTATTATGATTGTCCGTGCGGTTGTCTGTGTCTTTACATTCTGTGCGTGAGATCTCTCCCCTATGGGCGGGTTGATAACATGCGGAACAGCTCCATCTAGTGGCTGTAGTCTTTAGCCTCTGGCCCAAAGATTTTTTCCAGAAATAAATTGCATAATTCTCTCGTCTCAGGGGGATATGAGGGGGCAAAGTACCAAAATTTGAATACACTACCGGGTTTCTACTGATACAAAGCCTGATGCTAAACCACTGAAGTGACCCTTTAAGGTTAGGAATAAGCTGGTGTGTTCCAAAACAATGACAAAATTCGCATCTAGGAGCTATAATCATTCAAAACATACAGTCTCTCACTTCCGTTAAAATGAATCACAGATTTTGATGACATAAATTGACTTCATCTTCTCATCACATCTTCTGTTCAATCAAATGCTCTCTAGAATCTGAAGCGTCCCACCCCCTACACTTTAAATAGACGTTGAAGCTGCGTCTGAAATCAGTCAGTTGTTTTTTTTCACAAATTTTCTACATGGTGAAAGGCACATAGCGCACTATACATGCGATAGGAAACAATTCAGACATAAAGCTTTCAGTTGAGGCAAATGAAGTCTGGTTTCACGTTAGTTTCACGCGCACTGCCGCAGCACACACACACACACACACACACACCAACGCCTCTGGTCTAAAGTTACTAGAGACACGAGAGCGCAGCGCGGATCATATGCGCGAGTCGGCGCAGACAACAAAACATATCGGACCCATTTAAATTCTGCACAGAGTGCTGTATTTCAAAGCAATATGGAGGAGATTATGATGATAAACAGTTAAAGATTAGGATGAAACTGTGGCTTTACCAAACAGAAAGGTTCTAATCAAACTGTGATATTAACGAAACGCTATTGGCTGTTTCAAAAAATGGGAGGAGCTGCTAATAGCTTGAGCCGTTTCAGGGGATATTACGTCAACACATTGAATAATGCTGCGCGTTTCAAGGCACTTCAGTGGGCCTTTAAACAATGTGGCGCAGGATGTGAAAATGATAACTGCGTCGGGCTGAAACTAGCAAAAAACACTTGCATCACGCCTGGTGCCACATTGCGCAAGGTCATACACCTGTAAGTGTATGTAAGTTTTGTATGTAAGTGTTTATTTGTTTGTAAGTGTATGTAAGACTGTAAGTTTTAAATGCTTATATCTCCTATAATGCAAATTTTGTCGTTGTTATAGGGCTCTATATCTCACAATTCTGAGGAATAAAGTTAGAATTACAAGATCTAAACTCTGAATTGCGAGTTTATATCTCGCAATTCTGACTTTATAAAACAGGAATTGTGAGATAAAAAAGTCACAATTACCTTTTTTATTTTTTATTCCATGGCGAAAACAAACTTAAAGGACAATTTTACGAGACATTTCGAGAGACCAACAAGATGGCTGAACCTGTAAATAATGGGTTGTGATTCTGAACATTTGTGTGTAATTCACCAGGGATCCAAAAGGAAAAAGCCAATAATGACATGGCATGTAATGCTTTCAGTTGAGGCAAATTAAGTCTGGTTTCAGTTTCCCGCGCACCACCACAGCACACACACACACACACGCACGCCAATGGCTCTGGTCTAAAGTTACTAGTAGAGACACGAGAGCGCAGCACGGATCATATGTGCGAGTCGGCGCAGACAACAGTACATATCGTACCCATTTCAATTCTGCACAGAGTGCTGTATTTCAAAGCGATATGGAGGAGATTATGATGATAAACGGTTAGAGATTAGGAGAAAACTGTGGCTTTACCAAACACAAAGGCTCTAGTCAAACTGTGGTATTAACGAAACGCTATTGGCTGTTTCAAAAAAGGGGAGGAGCTGCTTACAGCTCAACACATTGAATAATGCTGCCCATTTCAAGGCACTTCATTGGGGCTTTAAACCGCGTGGCGCTGGACGTGAAAATGATAACTGCGTCGGGCTGAAACTAGTAAAAAACATTGCCGCATTGCAACAGGTGTATGATAAGGCTCTATATCTCACAATAATGAGGAATAAAGTTAGAACTGCGAGATATAAAAAGTCTGAATTCTGAGTTTATATCTCGCAATTCTGACTTTATAAAACAGGAATTGTGAGATAAAAAGTCGCAATTACCTAATATTCCATGGCGAAATCAAACTTAAAGCACAATTTTACGAGACATTTCGAGAGACCAACAAGATGGCTGAACCTGTAAATAATGGGTTGTGATTCTTAACATTTGTGTGTAATTCACCAGGGATCCAAAAGGAAAAGGCCAATAACGACATACCAGTTTTCATAGTAACCAGAACACACACAAACACACACACACACACACTTGTTCTCTGATTTTTCACAACTTGTTTGTTTTTGAGGTTTTCTTATCAGCATTAGGCCTACTTGGCTGAGTGACAGGAAGACATTTAGCACAACACTTCACCAGAGGTGCTTTGTGAGTTTCATTTTGCATATCTCGGAAGCTGCTATTTTCCTAAAGGATTTAAAGGGATATTTTACCTTGAAAATGGAAATTCTGTCATTACTCATCCTCGTGTCGCTTCAAACCGCTTTGACTTTCTTTCTTCTGTAGAACAGAAACAGAAATGTTGATGCTGCTGTATTTTATATAAGTGAAAGGTCAAGAGTTTTTCAGAAGAATATAGTGCACAAGTCATTACAATGCTTAGATGGTGGACTATTCATTGGACAGAGTGCCTTTACTTGAACCCTGTTTAATAATTAATCCTTGACTGTTTTGATTTTTGAGTTACGACTTTGCGGCATGTATATAGGTTCATGTACGGAAGTTCTTCCTGCTATAATATTTAGTATTTCACTTTTTCCATCTTTCATAAATGAAAGCCAATACATAATTAAACCCAAGCCAATTCACTCTGTTTCATATTAGGTCTGTTCATACTGCCTGTTCAGATAAATGAATCTGATCAGAGAACCCCAGCACGCCGGAGGACTTTCATTCTAACAACACACTTTATTTATTACCCTTTTTATGACAGAATGCTTTGTGACGGTCAGTTTTAATGGAATGAAATTGCACTCAAAAAAATGATTCTTTAAACTTACTTAATTTAATTATGGACAGTGGTTCCACACAAGCAAATTGCTTTTTATTAACATTAATGGAATTTTTCTAATCTATGTAAACTCCTTGTGTTGGGACAACACAACTGAATGGGGAAGAATCTATGTGAAATAGTAATGTTGAACTAAATCAGTGGAATTGCTTCCCTGTAACTTAAATCGATTAAGTTAAATGAACATGCACACTCAAAAAAATAACTCATTGGACAAACTCAATTTACCTGAGGGCAGGTTTTCCATCCAATAAATATGTGTAACCCCAACTCATAAAAAACTAATTCATACAATGAAATGTAATTGAGTTGGTCCAACTCAATTTTATCTAATAGCTTAATTGATATTTATATACGTATAACATTACTTTTTTTTCTTGTCAAACTTAAATTAAAAAATGTAATTGGAAAAATCAATTATAAGCAGTTTCATTCATCATCATACACTCTAAAAAAAAAGGTTCTTTATTGCACCAAAAATGGTTCTTGGCTCGTAATCATAGGGGAACCTTTTTTAGTGCTATATAGCACCAATTTTGGTGCTTCAGTGGTTCTTCAGCGGTTCTTCAGAGGTTCTTCAGCGGTTCTTCAGAGGTTCTTCACCGGTTCTTTGACTAAGGTGCTATATAGCACCTCTGAAGAACAGCTGAAGAACCACTGAAGCACCAAAATTGGTGCTATATAGCACTAAAAAAGGTTCCATATGATTACGAGCCTTTTTTTTTTAGAGTGTACACAATGTATATAATGAATATATAAGAAAAGAGGTTTGACATTAGCATAGATCACTGAGTGCCATCTTCAGAATAACGGTAACCACAAACTTAAAAAAACATTACAGAAACCTCTCTAAATGTCCAACATAACTGAACATTAAACACTAACATTACAACATCATTCCCTACAGAAAAACATATAAATAACACTCTAATCCCTATACTCTCCTAATGGAGTCCCTTGCAAAGCATGCTGGGAACTGCCCAGTTAGTTATGTCAACACAAATATTTAATGTAGTTTTAACACAACTGAATTAAGTAAACTTCAGTTTTAAAAATATTAGGTTGATTGAACACAATTAAATTAAGTTGTGACAAAATTAGATATGTTTAAGTAAAGTGAACAGAATTTAAATGTGTCACATCTATGAAGGGCTTGAATCATTTTTTTGAGTGGGCAAATTTACTCATTGTAAAATGCACAATTTCCCTTTTTCTCTCTCTTTCCCCCGACCCTTTCTCTCTCCCTCTCTATTTCCCACTGAAATGACCTGTCTTGTTTGAAATTGAAGGTTTGGTGCTGGAACTATTCCCGGAATCAAAAACGTCTCTCAGTGGAGGTTTTTGTGATGGAGATGTACAGAAGGCTTTTTTTCTGACTTCTCCTTTTTCCGTGTAATGACTTCTCGCAATATGGTAGACTTTAGTGACCTATATTTAAAGCAGTAAAACAAATCCCATGTGTTTGTTTTGTATATGTTAGATAAAACTATAGTTTTTACCTTCTTGGCTGTAGCCAACGATTTAAATTATAGAAAAAATTGACATATTTTTAAATAAGTTCAGTTCAATTCTTGCACCAAGTTGCCAATTTTGCCATTCATTTAATTTAATTTAATCTAATTGTTACTTATTTAATTTTATTATTTAATTGTATTATTTTATTTATTTATGTATTATTTTATTTTATTTTTATTCTTTTATGCTTCTTATAATTATTTAATGTTCACCGATTTTTTTTATGTTGTGTAAACTTTCTACCAGTTTTAATATTCTCATATTTTGGTAACAGAGTTACAAAAATTAAACATAAAATTGAAAGTAAAGAAAGTAAACTGGCTATAATATTTAGTCAACAACTGAAATTATAGAAAAAAACGGACATATTTTTACATAAGTTCAGTTCAGTTCATGCTCCCAAGTTAACCATTTTCGTAAATTGTATTTTATTTGTTAAACCAGAGTTTTAATATTCTCATATTTTGCAGGGTTGCAAAAAATGAAACATAAAATGGAGGATAAAGTAAGTAAACTAGCTATAATATTTAGTTTGACCTCCTGAGATTGACTCCACAAAGAAGCTCTTTGTTCCCTATTCATAGAAAGTGTCTTTAATAAAGAAGTGGTGCACTTCATCTCATCGCAAGTGCACCATATAATAGAGATTATATTTCATAAACACAGTTATCTCTGGTAGTTTTCCCAGATGGTGTTTGAGGACAGTGTTTAGGGCTCTGATGAGCTCTGTTGGAAGCTCTGGGTTTGCAGTGCAGTCAATTTCTTTTGACTCTGTGTGTTTTGTCTTTGTGTGTGGAAACTCTGCATGAAGTGGTTGATAAATGATCTATAACGCTTGAAGATCTTCATAATGGACCAGCTGTTTTGAATTCAAATCCTACAATAGCTTGGTGGATTATTGATTGATTGATTCAATTAGGAAGAACTGAAACAGTTCGAACTTAATCGTATTTGTTGGGAAATGGAAGAGATTGAATAGTATTACTCAGTCACAGTCGATCTCACTGCATTTTTAAAGGTTTGAAAGTGTGCGTTGTGTGATGTTGAGACTCTTCTCCTCATTGTTAGTGACTCTCTCCATTAATACATTTTCAGCACTCTCAGTGAAACCAAATTATGTTGTCCTCAGGGGAGTTGTGATTCATTTGTTTTTTGTTTCACACACCCACACTAAACAGATAAATACAGATAAATGTAAATTCAAGTGCAGGGAAAGATTTTTTTTTATGCTAGCCCAACATAATTTTATTATTGTAATAAATATAAAATGTTATTAATAAATAGAATATATGTATATTATATATAGTTAAAGAGCTCACAATAACATTATGACCTAATATTGTATTGGTCAGCTTTTTTCTCCCAAAACAGCCCTGACCCGTCAAGGCATGGACTCCACTAGACCCCTGAAGGTGAGCTGTGGTATCTGGCACCAAGATGTTAGCAGCAGATCCTTTAAGCCCTGTAAGTTTTTAGGTGGGGCATCCATGGATCGGACTTGTTTGTTCAGCACATCCCACAGATGCTCGATTGGATTGAGATCTGGGGAATTTGGAGGCCAAGTCAACACCTCAAACTCGTTGTTGTGGCCATCCACATAATATAAAAGAAAACGTGATTCATCAGACCAGGCAACCTTCTTCCATTGCTCCGCGGTCCAGTTCAGATGCTCATGTGCCACTGTTGGCGCTTTCGGCGGTGGACAGGGGTCAGCATGGGCACCCTGACTGGTCTATATATATACACTGTAAACATGAACAAGTTGGCAAAACGTTTTTTTGAGGTAATCAGTTACATCAAAACATTTTAATTTAAGAAATTAAAAGTTTAAGTAAGCAGAATTGGAAGATTTTTATATTGTACGTTAGAATTGCAACTTGAAATATTTGAGTAAGCTAATTCATTTAACTTAATAATATCATGTAATCTCATCTTAAATATGTTTAGTAGTGGAAACTTGGCTAGCTTTAACTAGCTAATTCAGCAAATGCTAACTTGCTAATTGGTAACAATGCTTTGATAGCATTAGCACTGCATGGCAATTTTAGCATTTCGAGTGTCATGGCAAAGCATGCTGGGAAATAGAAATCCCAGTTTCAGTTAAATTTAAGTTTGTCTAAATTAAAAGAAACAAGTTTATAAACCTCAAAACAATGAAACAATTCAGATTACTTAAAATGTGTCAGTTCTGTGCACTCAAAAGAAAGTTCTAAATACTCTAAATACCTATTCATTATTTTAGCATTATATTACATATTATATATTACATATACATTTATGTATAATTTATATATAACTTCCCGGTACTGAAGCTTCCAGTGCACACATACAACAACAACAACAAGAAACAGTAATAAACATTTAAGAATAAAATATAAATGTATAAAGACACAGTTTAGTCATAATACAAATTTAAAGATTATGAACATATTTGCAGTCATAATCAACTGAGTTTACAAAATATTGCTCTAAGCAGTGGGGCATTGCACGTACAGGCATATGCCTTTGGAGGCTTTTAACTGTTTAAGAGGGAAATGGCCTGTGGGAGGAAGCTGTTCCTGTGCCTATAGATGAGTGCCCAGTGATCTGAATCACCATCCAGACGGCAACAGTTCAAACAGGGTGAGTGGAGTCTGTGATGATTTTATCTGCCCTTATTCTCACTCTGGAAGAGTGCAGGCCCTGGAGGGTGGGTAGGTAGGGGAGCACCAATAATCCTCTCAGCAGTCCGGACTGTCCTTTGTAGACTCCTAATGTCTACAATAGCCGCGCTTCCACGGCAGGAACTTTCCCCAGGAACTAGGGACTTTGGGGTGGTACTCGGTGGGTTTCGACCACAGGGACCAGAGTCTAAATGAAGTTCTGGGTAAAAATTTCACTCTCAGAAAGTCCCTGCTCATGAGGTAGTACTTTTTCAAAGTTTAGGAACTTTTGGGGGTGGGACTTTGGCACTGAACACGAGTTACAGTAAGAGTTGTTTGCTATTCGAATCAACAATGGAGTTTAAAAAAAAACGACAGATGCACAGACGATGAGGTTCAGGCTTTATTGAGCTTATATGCGAGCGC
The DNA here is from genome assembly GCF_949357685.1 of Gobio gobio. Taxonomy (NCBI): domain Eukaryota; kingdom Metazoa; phylum Chordata; class Actinopteri; order Cypriniformes; family Gobionidae; genus Gobio; species Gobio gobio. The sequence continues at coordinate 8,183,986 of NC_137101.1, read as the reverse complement.
CGAAATTCAATGGGAACTGGAAAGTCATGTGGAGATGGTGGTCCAGTGGGCTAAACCACTGAACTGAAATGCAGAAGGTTGCTGGTTTGATCCCAGTGGTCACCCCCAGTGTGTCCTTGAGCAAGGCACTTTACTCCATGTTGCTCCAGGGGGATTGTCCCTGTAATAAGGGCACTGTAAGTCGCTTTGGATAAAAGCGTCTGCCAAATGCATAAATGTAAAATGTGCCCAGTCACCGGACTAATTTGCCTAAACTTCACGGTACTTTCAGATCGCAATGGAAATGCAGACAGCAACCTGGGACAAATTGTTCCGGGTAATTTCGGTGGAAACAGTGCTGCTCATGATGGAGAGGGGGAGGACTAGGGGGTTTCTCCTAAAGTCCACAATCATCTCCACTGTGCTGAGCGTGTTCAGCTCCACTCCCTCTTCAGTTGTTATGACTGCTCCAGACTCGACCTCCTGTCTGTATGCAAACTTGTCATCATTGTGGACAAGGCCAATGAGCAGTGGTGTCATCTGCAAACTTCAGGAGCTTAACAGAGGGGTCTTTTGAAGTGCAGCCATTTGTGTGTAGAGGGAGAAAAGCAGCGGGGAGGAACGCCAGTGCTGATAGTGAGGGTCCTGGATGTGAGTTTCCCCAGTCTGTCAGAAAGCTGGTGATCCACTGACAGATTGGCACAGAGAGCTGAGCCAGTTTGCCTATTAGAAGAGCATTCATGGCGGTATTAAATGCCGAACTGAAGTACACAAATAAGATCCTTTCAAAAGTCCCAGGTCTGTCGGGATGTTGGAGGATGTAATGCAGTCCCATGTTGACTGCATCATCCTCAGACTTGTTTGCTCTGTAAGCAAACTGACGGGGATTCAGATTTTAATGTGTACCTTAGTCGGGGTAAACACGATTTGACAAGCGTGAAAATGAGCCTCTGAAGGATAGGGGTATAGTCCCTTCAAAAGGCTATACTGTTGTACACTTTCGTGTTGATCGTTTGCCTGACAAATACACCTTTCCAAAACATTTTCAATGGACAAAAAACACTGAATGCTTGCTAACTGTTGTAAACCTTTTTATATGTTGCTCTAAATAAGACTCTGGTGATGTACATGGCTGTATTATTTTGTAGGACAGGTCCGTCTAGATGATCATGTTCTTTCACCACAGAGATTAAACTTGTTCTAGGCCATTGGAAACATTTGAAAATGTATAGTGTTGAAAACTTAATCTCGTTGTTGAAGGTCTACAGATGGATTTTGATTGGCATTGCATTAATTTACAATGTCTGTAATTTTGAATATAAAATCCATAAGAGGCTGGTTCTTTCTTCAAGAGGTACTTGATAGATCTCTTTTGTGCAATTACATTGCTTATGTAATTGTAATTATTATATTGCTGTCAAAGGACATGAAACGTGTGTTTTGTCCTTTCCTGGGCTAAGCTTTAATAGCTGGCCGACTCTATAACCCTCTCAATCCAGCTTGACCTCCATACGTCGATCGATGAAGGCACATGACATTCACATGTCGGAGAAATGTGCTTGCATATGTCTGTTAGCTAGCAGAGCTAACATAGAAAATCAGTATTTCTAGCGGTTTCGACCTGTTTGTTAAACCCTGTAGATCTCGGCGGAGCTGCTGGTTTGCCCTGCCAAATAAATAACATGGTTTCATGATGAATTTATTCATGCGCTCTTGATGCTAATCCAACTGAAAGTTGGCTAATCGATGTTGTGAATGTATTCAAAGGTATTATTGTCTGTGCGTTGACATCCATAGTGATAAAAATGGGAGGAAATGAGATTGAAATTAGAGCATTATTCTGGACTTTAGCTTCAGGCTCAACATAATAAATGGGCTTGGAATCAGAATCAGAATCCACTTGACTTTAATGAGCTCGAGCATTTGAATCAGTAGATGACAGAACTGCGGCGTGTTATTAGAACATCAGAGTGATATCATTTGTTGGTGTGGACGCCACTATCATTATCTTTGTAGTTATCATTCTTGGTGTGAACAGTCTTAATATAGAAACTGTTACAATGACCTTTGGCTTGCCCTCCCTATGCATTCACAGCCAATAATTACTCTAATTATCCCCCTGCAGACATCGCACACTTTTGTTGTTGTGTATCAATGTATAAGAGACACCAGACAAAGAAATACTGAAACTTTTGTGTCCATTCCACGAATGAAAAGAGAATTTGAATAGACAGTTCGGCTTAAAATGATAGGAATTCCGTTATTGATTCACCCTCACCATCAAAATCTCTGAGGAAAATATTGTATATATTTTTTTGATGTTTTAACTACGAGGAAAGAACAAAACACCAAACTTGGTTACGGTATTTATCTGACAAAATAATTTGGGAAAAAAGGCAAACTACAGCTACAGGTTTTATTTTACTATGCAAAGAAAACCAATGAGCATACATTGACTACAACCTATTCAGTTATTAATATTCAGTTGTATCTCTCTTGATTTATGTTGAACAATTATGTCTGCAAAATTTGGCATGTTTCATTGCTTTATCACAAATATAACAATTGACTCCAAGCACAAAATCCTTACATTTGCAATAATATTTGAATAAAGGGGCTGGACATCACTTTTGGCCACTACTCTATAATCATGGTGCTTTAGTGCATTTTGTTGTCCATTTTGGTTCTTGATTTGCTAATGTGAAGTGTCCTTTTGTGGCAAGAGCTACATAACACGACGGTTTGAAGCGAAATGAGGCTGAGAGAATGATGAGTAAATGAGGATTTTTTGCTGAACTACTCTTTTAATTAAAGTTCTGGACTCTTGCACCCCGTTGACTTTCTTTCTCTTAAGATCATATATATATATATATATATATATATATATATATATATATATATAAGCAAAGAGCTTGATACCAACTTTGCTTAACTTCAGATGTGGGTTTTGATGGGCTAGTCCAAAAAAAATGCACAGCTAAACTTTCGGGCCCCAAGGAACACAATTATACATAGATTAGGAATTCAGTTTGTTCTACAGTCATCATTTATTCTCCCTCATGTCAGTCCAAACCTGTATAACTTTCGCTCTTGCATGAAAAAACAAAAGAAGACGTTCAGAAGATGCTTCTTGACTCTTTGAGTTTTAATATGCATGTTTAATTGAGACTTCAGATTTAGAAAAAAACTGGTCAGCCTATTTTATTTGTGCCTGAGTCACGTCTTTAGTGTTTTAGGGTAAAAAGGACCTGTACTTTGGGTTGCAACTTGCAAGTAGCTATTGAACTGGAAAATATTGTAGAACAGGGTATTTGAGCTTTTTGGGGGAAATGTGTCGTTGTTTGCAAATGCTTAAGAGTCTATGATTGGATCATTATTGCAGTGATTATTGTGTTTTATGTTATATGTTTGGCAACAGTTCTTATAATCCCTGCTTGACTCTTGCATTGTCAATACAAGATCTTGACCTAAAATTCATGCACCTCTTGACGTTTATTTCCATCAAGAGGTGCATACATTTTTGGTCAAGATCTTATATTGACAATGCAAGAGTCCAGCACTCTGTAAAGTCTCCTCCAGCACATCCCAAAGACTTTCAATGAATTTAAGGTCTGGACTCAGAGGTGCCAATTCATGTGTGAAAATGATTCTTCATGCTCTCTCCCAACCATTCTTTCACAGTTTGAGCTGATGAATCTTGACATTGTCATCCCGGAATATGGCTGTGGTGTGTCTTCCTTGGATTAAACACCTATAGCTGTGGGCGTTTGAGAGCGTTTTAGCAGCACAGTGTTTTTTTCTTCAGTTGAGACTCTTTGCTTGCTATGATACGGAATATCCACAGAAGTGTTACTAGTATCTCATTTAACAGATAGTTTGTTTCTGTATTGTTTCTATATAAAATGTCTATACGATGTAAAGTATTTTCTCTGGCTGTTGTTTTAAATTATTTTGTTCCATTATTATGCTTGTTGTCATCTGTTGAACAAGCAGAATGTGGCGGTTGGTTGGTGTTGTTTGTCCTGCCCCTCCTCCACTGTGATTGGACGGCTGGGTAAAAAGTGACTGTGATGAACACTGTGTTGTACCCAAAGTTGAACATTCTTCAAAGTTGAGTAGCGATTCAGCGCGAAATAGACGTTTAGCGACTCTTTACGCTCCTGCCGTTTTAAATGCGGCACTCCCATTGAAAACAATTGCACTTTGACACACAGCCTTAAGACTAGACTAGGGCCCCGTCCACACGGAGATGCATTTAGCTGTATACGTAAAAAAAAAACTGGATCGTATTAGCGTTTCGTCCAGACGGATCTGATGTTTTGAGAGCCTGAAACCGGTATTTTTTTTTAAACCAACACCCTTGCGTTTTCGTCTATACAGCCAATCTGTATATTTTGTGAAACGGTGGTGTCATCACACCCCGTCCCACACGGTAAAGACTAGAAGGGATACAGCTACGGCCACTGGGCATGCACACATCAATATTGCGCCATTTAATTCCTGTATTTGCATTATTGTAAGGGTAGGTTTAGGGTTGGGGTAGGTGTAGGTGTTAATAAAACACAATCTGGTAAGTAGCAAATGTATTTATTGTTATATCATCATAGTTGTTGGTGCCTGACGGGCCGGTCTGAGTATTTCACAATCTGCTCAGTTACTGGGATTTTCACACACAACCATTTCTAGGGTTTACAAAGAATGGTGTGAAATAGGGAAAAACATCCAGTATGCGGCAGTCCTGTGGGCGAAAATGCCTTGTTGATGCTAGAGGTCAGAGGAGAATGGGCCGACTGATTCAAGCTGATAGAAGAGCAACTTTGACTGAAATAACCACTCGTTACAACCGAGGTATGCAGCAAAGCATTTGTGAAGCCACAACACGCACAACCTTGAGGCGGATGGGCTACAACAGCAGAAGACCCCACCGGGTACCACTCATCTCCACTACAAATAGGAAAAAGAGGCTACAATTTGCACAAGCTCACCAAAATTGGACAGTTGAAGACTGGAAAAATGTTGCCTGGTCTGATGAGTCTCGATTTCTGTTGAGACATTCAGATGGTAGAGTCAGAATTTAGCGTAAACAGAATGAGAACATGGATTCATGCGTCATGGAGGCACACACGGAAGACAAGAACAAGTTGGATAAAGGCGTTATTTAGATTTTTTTTTTGCGCACAAAAACTATTGTCGTCGCATCGTAAAATTATTGTAGAGCCACTGTGGTGAGATGGACTTTGTAACGACGTTTTTAGTGCCTTTTATGGGTCTTGGGAGTGTAAATGTACTGAATGCCAATGGAGGCCTATCTGAAGCCTTTCTCAGTGTGGCGAGGTGGACGAGCGAGAGACATGGGAGGAGCGAGCGAGATCGGTGTGCGTGATTGAGAATGAACGTCACCTGCGAGGCACACCGGTCTCGAGTCCTCTCATGAGGGAGCACGGAGACGTAAAAGGACGAGCGACTCAAATGAAGGACGAGAGAGGACCAGGCCTGGATTTTAATTTGGGTTTTATTTATGTTTTGTTATGTGTGTGCGGCAGTCGTCCGTGAGGGGCTGCTGCTTTTACTTTCACTTTGTTTGTATTCTTTTTGATTAAAGTATGTAGTAAAGTTTGTTCGTGTGGGAAGAAGGAGGCGGGAACCGGCGAACAATACAACATACTTTAATCAAAAAGAATACAAACAAAGTGAAAGTAAAAGCGGCAGCCCCTCACGGACGACTGCCGCACACACATAACAAAACATAAATAAAACCCAAATTAAAATCCAGGCCTGGTCCTCTCTCTTCCTTCATTTGAGTCGCTCGTCCTTTTATGTCTCCGTGCTCCCTCATGAGAGGACTCGAGACCGGTGTGCCTCGCAGGTGACGTTCATTCTCAATCACGCACACCGATCTCGCTCGCTCCTCCCATGTCTCTCGCTCGTCCACCTCGCCACACTCAGCCATCAGCTTTCAACAAAAATATCTTCATTTGTGTTCCGAAGATGAATGGAGGTCTTACAGGTGTCGAACGACATGAGGGTGAGTAATTAATGACATAATTTTCATTTTTGGGTGAACTAACCCTTTAAAAGCCAGCAAAACAAAGGGCGCATGGTGTGATTTTAAGATTATAATTGATATTTACATTTACGCATTTGGCAGACGCTTTTATCCTAAGCGACTTACATTGCATTCAAGGTACACATTTTTACATTTTGTGAGTTCTTGCTTTCCCTGGGAATCGAACCCATCACCTTGGCGTTGCTAGCGCCATGCTCTACTGTTTGAGCTACAGGAAAGCTCATGATATTATAGTAGTCATATTTCATTAATGTGCTACTTCCAAAATCCCAGCATTGTCATCATCGGTCAAGCTCATGCAAGGTTTTCTCGCAAGATCTTTGCGTCAGAAGTTGTCCTTTCACTTTTGCTATTAAAAGAGCCCTTTTTCAAACCCATCATGATTTTTTTGTAATGGCCACAGCGACCTATATCTGAATAAAAGTGCAAATTACAGGTTTGGGTCGTCTGACCCTGATAATGAAGGCTGGAAAAGAGAAGTCAAAGCAAAAAGTTAGTGGGGTATAATTTTTGTTTGTTTTCTAAGTCGTATTTGTACACTAGCTTGAATTGAGCTTCAAAGGATTTCTTTCCATAACCGCCCATATTATGTCAGCTTATGTGAATCATTTGTGTTTTCTTGAAAAAGGCCTTTTGTTCGCATCCTTTGACTGAGATTAATCACAGTCCATCGGGCATTGATTTAACCCGTCCTTTTATAAATGCTGAAACGCAACACATTTACAGTGTTTATATGTTCTCATTCATTCCACTAATTTGCTGTGATAGCTTCTGTTCAAAACCGCTTTGTCAATTCTTTTAAAATCCATCAAAGGCTGAAGCATGATAAGAACGACGTCAGAAATGACTTTTAACAAAGGAAAATTTGGGCAAATGCTCTTCAGTATGTCTCTGACAATAAAGCAACCTACTATTTTTGATGGGGGAAAATATATATAATTCAGGGTTAGCATGAAAGACCCAAACAGAGACTTGTCAGATGAAGTGATTTGTTTATTTGGACAATCTGGCTATGGTGTTGTCATGGCAACAGCAAAATCTGTGTATTGACTTGGTAGAACAGACTCACGCCAGTTTCTGATTCTTTGATTTCTGGATCGGTTCTCTTCCCATCCCCCCCATCGATCATCAACCATGTATCTAAGCTTCAGTAATCTTTTAATCCTTGTTAATAATGCCTGAATCAAACCACTTATGCATTTGCATGTGGACACTCTGGGATGTGTTGCGTGATTATGGCCCGGTTTCACAGACAGGGCTTAGACTAAGCCAGGATTAGGCCTTAGTTCAATTAGGACATTTAAGTAACTTTTATAAACGTGCCCAAGAAAAAAACATCACTGGTGTGCATCTTGAGACAAAACAATGCCACTGACATATTTTAAGATTTGTCAGTGCAAGATTCTTTCAGTTAAAATAGCTCAAAGATGCATTTTAGTCTAGGATTAGCTTAAGCATTGTCTGTGAAACCGGGGGTATGTGTCTTTCCTTTCAAGACATCACCATGTTTAGCTGTTTATTAATGGCTAGTGAGTTTTAAGTTTGAGCTTTAAATGAAGCCAATCCAACATTCGCATCTTTGGGACAGCATAACATGCAATATATCATTCATGTAAAATTTGTGCCTGAATGCTTGAGGTTTCTTTATGCAATTATTTAGAAAAACCAATGCATTTGTAGACGTTTGACGTTCACTACATGGATAAAAACAGCTGAAACATTCTTTAACATAATTTATTTTGTATTCCATAGAAGAAAGGTGTGGAATGACAAGAGGGGTGAGTAAATGATGACAGATTTTCATTTGTTTGCTGAACAATCCCTTTAACATTGATAGCAATTTCCAGTGAGTTTATAATTTTCAATACGTTGCCAATTTGATGCGACATGAGTTCAGCAGAATTCAGTTGTATGCAAATGTGCAGAATCCCACTCTAGATGTATAAGAAAAGATGTGTTCTGATTGGCTGTGAATGTGTTGTCTTGCATAATTTTAGCTTTCAGTGAAGACAGACAAATTGCTTAATGACTTCTCATGCCTAGCTCCAGACAGCCTAAAGACTAAAAACGAATGCACATCACCTCTAAATCAAATTTAAGCCGCCGACATGTTTCCACTATAAAGTGCTGTCTTTTAAATCATAGTCAGACACATTCAGTTGTTTTCCAAAAGACAGCAATGCATCTTAATTATTCATTGTTTTTCTAACCTTAAGGTTGGGAGTGTATATTTTCGCACCAGTATATAAGGAACTCCCTGTTGTTTTTTGGCCAGGACACTCCTTTAAAAGAGATTCTTAATCTCAGGGAGCTTTTGTCCTGGTTACATAAATAATTAAGATACACAAACAGTTTAACAAAGTTAATGCACCGGACAAGAAGGAAATAATTATTTTAAATAAAAGCAGTCGGCTCTAACATTCCCCAGAGCACAACCGTGTTTACACCAAAACATGGATGTTGTACCCAATTTTAAAAAGCCAATTTGAGGGCTTTGATCCTAGCCCTTTTCCATTAACAATGCCTAAAATTATAGGGGTGAGAATGTTATCAAGCCCCCAACTTAACTGTAAATCTGTTAAAATTTGTTAAAGTGCCCCTATTATGCTTTTTCAGATATTACCTTTCATGCCGTGTGTAATATAGCTTTTTGTGAATGCGAAAGGTCTGTAAAGTTTCAGAGATCAAAGTGCACAATAAATTGAGTTCTTGTCTCCCAAAAGAAAAAGGCAATTCTGAGTCATCAGTAATTCCAGTCTTAAGCCCAAAGTATAGCGGAGAGCGGGGCACAACCTAACGCTCGTAATGTCCTGACGTCTCAGTTTGTGTGAATCCACTTGGGGTTGAGAGTATTTATTTTTCCCACATTAATTTAACACGTCTAGTACAATTATGTGGTTTTGTTTCATTAATACAGTGTATACTTTTTTCTTGATTTACCACGAAAGAATGGAAGTGAAATGTGACAACATGCCCCATAGGTGGGGTACATTGTAACATGTGGTGGGGCACAATGTAACATGACCAAATGACAGCTTAAAATGTTACCTGATATAATCAAAAAAATATCCAAGACAAACTAAAATATTTTGTCAATAAAATACAATTATTAACTTTGTTTAAATAAAATAATGGCATTTTTTAATCATTAAAAATATACCAATTTTTGAGTTTTTTTGAGACAACACACACATAGCTAAACACAGCTATACAGCATAGCTAAAAACATAATAATAATGAATAATTTCTGAACATTGACTTCCAGTCATTATTCACCCTTTTCTCATGGTTTCTCAATAGAATTCATAAAAGTATAGAATATAATAGCATATTTCTAATAGGGGCTCATTGTAAGGCAGTGTGATTGCGCAACTGGGAGTTAACCTCGGCTCGTGTCTTCTGCTGGTTAGATTAGCATTAAAGAACTATGTCAACTGTTAAATAACAGATATAAGATTACAATAATATCATATTTGTCTTATTTTAAATAAACACAAAAAACAGTGATGAAAAATAAACTTAAGTAAGAAATTAACTTTTGCTGTGGTTAAATAAATGTTCAGTAATATCTTCCGATTTTTTAAGTTTGGCGCAAATTTTTTTCTAAAAATGTTTGATATGGCAACTAGTAAATACACTAACTTTCGTCATCCTGGCATGTGTGGAAAGTTTTAAACCATGCGTGTTACAATTAACCCCGCATTAGGTTGTGCCCTGCGCTCCCCTGCTTAGTTTTTTCATGCATATGTTAGCGTATGGTTACAATCGAACATGTAGCCTTTCAAAGTTTACTCCATTTGAGAGCTGCCCGAACACAAGTGGTCAACACATGCGGTCTATAAAGTTGCATCTTTGTCCAGTGCTGCGTTATTTTTCTCCAGAAGTTATGACAGATAAAAATGTCTTTGTATTCTTTTAAACTAAAGTTGCGGCTATCTCCTAACTTCCTCGCGCAAGTGCATGTCAATGCGGGCGTCTGTTGTTGTTGCAGTCTCTGGTATATTGTTGTTGTTGTTGTTCTGTCTCTTTAGTTTCGCTTTCTACTGTGAAACAACGGCCCGGGCCGGTGTTGCCACCTTGTGGAACAACTGATTAGTGCAAAACAAACTCACTAAGCATGTGCGACCTGTGCGTACAAAGCTATGGTGACTAAATTTGCACCACGCACACTTTACGCAGACACTTGTGATGCGTAAAAACCAAAGTATTCTTTAGGCTTTACTTCCTGCATAAACCTACGTAGGTTTGTAACAAATCTGCATAAGGCCAACCTATGGTCTTCATTGGTTGCCCGCGAACAACATCTACTTTGACCCGCCCTCAAATACTGTAGTTAGCAGAGGCCTGAAGAGTTTGGTTCATGTTGTTGACATGTCGAGAAGACACTGTTTTCTGCACTGCGAAAGTAAATCCACTTTGCTGCACTTCCAAAGGATGAGGACTCGGGTTTGAATTGATACAGTAAAACCAACGCCATTGTTATTGTTTGTATCACTGTTAATCAAGTGCTGACAACCTGAAGTTCAGAGCAGAGTAGATCAATCACAACAGACTGAGCCATCTGACCAATCTGAGCAGAGTAGACCAATCACAACAGACTGGGCCATCTGACCAATCTGAGCAGAGTAGACCAATCCCAACAGACTGGGCCATCTGACCAATCTGAGCAGAGTAGACCAATCCCAACAGACTGGGCCATCTGACCAATCTGAGCAGAGTAGACCAATCCCAACAGACTGGGCCATCTGACCAATCTGAGTAGAGTAGACCAATCACAACAGACTGGGCCATCTGACCAATCTGAGTAGAGTAGACCAATCACAACAGACTGAGCCATCTGACCAATCTGAGTAGAGTAGACCAATCACAACAGACTGAGCCATCTGACCAATCTGAGCAGAGTAGACCAATCCCAACAGACTGAGCCATCTGACCAATCTGAGTAGAGTAGACCAATCACAACAGACTGAGCCATCTGACCAATCTGAGCAGAGTAGACCAATCACAACAGACTGGGCCATCTGACCAATCTGAGTAGAGTAGACCAATCACAACAGACTGGGCCATCTGACCAATCTGAGTAGAGTAGACCAATCACAACAGACTGAGCCATCTGACCAATCTGAGTAGAGTAGACCAATCACAACAGACTGAGCCATCTGACCAATCTGAGTAGAGTAGACCAATCACAACAGACTGAGCCATCTGACCAATCTGAGTAGAGTAGACCAATCACAACAGACTGGGCCATCTGACCAATCTGAGTAGAGTAGACCAATCACAACAGACTGGGCCATCTGACCAATCTGAGTAGAGTAGACCAATCACAACAGACTGGGCCATCTGACCTATCCGAGTAGAGTAGACCAATCACAACAGACTGGGCCATCTGACCAATCAGAGCAGAGTAGACCAATCACAACAGACTGGGCCATCTGACCAATCTGAGTAGAGTAGACCAATCACAACAGACTGGGCCATCTGACCAATCTGAGTTGAGTAGAGTAGACCAATCACAACAGACTGGGCCATCTGACCAATCTGAGTAGAGTAGACCAATCCCAACAGACTGGGCCATCTGACCAATCAGAGCAGAGTAGACCAATCCCAACAGACTGGGCCATCTGACCAATCTGAGTAGAGTAGACCAATCACAACAGACTGGGCCATCTGACCAATCAGAGCAGAGTAGACCAATCCCAACAGACTGGGCCATCTGACCAATCTGAGTAGAGTAGACCAATCACAACAGACTGGGCCATCTGACCAATCTGAATAGAGTAGACCAATCACAACAGACTGGGCCATCTGACCAATCAGAGCAGAGTAGACCAATCACAACAGACTGGGCCATCTGACCAATCTGAGTAGAGTAGACCAATCACAACAGACTGGGCCATCTGACCAATCTGAGTAGAGTAGACCAATCACAACAGACTGGGCCATCTGACCAATCTGAGTAGAGTAGACCAATCACAACAGACTGGGCCATCTGACCAATCTGAATAGAGTAGACCAATCACAACAGACTGGGCCATCTGACCAATCAGAGCAGAGTAGACCAATCACAACAGACTGGGCCATCTGACCAATCTGAGTAGAGTAGACCAATCACAACAGACTGGGCCATCTGACCAATCTGAGTAGAGTAGACCAATCCCAACAGACTGGGCCATCTGACCAATCAGAGCAGAGTAGACCAATCCCAACAGACTGGTGGACCATCTGATATAATGAGAAAATTTATGTTTTTTTTTACCTTTGATGCATGTAAACCTATTTTAGGAGACTCTGAAACTCCAGGAACCTTTAAAGTAGCATAAGTGCGCACTTTAATAGCAATACTGTCCAATCGCAGTCACAGTGAAAGCCTGGCCAATCGGGGCGAATCCTCGTGTGCAAAGATAGGGGTCAGTGATCCTGCTGTACTCTCCCACATTCCGGCATTCCCAGCGCAGGGGTTAATGTATCACCGAGCTGTTGATGTGGGAAACGCTGTGAAGGAAGTTGACGTATAAATGTGGGACAGAGGCGTATGGATAGAGATGAAATAAAAATGAGAGATGGACAGATGGGAGAATGAGAAACGTTTCGATGTTTGTACCACTTGGGTTTGATTTGGGCTTTGGGGAATGAGAGTCAGCTGCCTGGGGAGCGCGAGGTCTCACATTCATCATCCACTCAGTAGGGAGGCTGTGACGTCTTGATCCCTTTGCTGCTTCTTCCTCTGAATATCAAAGCATGTGGTTCGTGTTCAAACAATCAAATGGCGATTGAATTTAGTATAAAATGTGCAGCTCAGACTGTATTTGCCCACAGCTTTTCGGTCCATTGATGTTTGAGTGCCACCGAAAGACTCCAAAATTGATTGTTTATATGCGCATATGAGTGGAAAATGTCGAATTAGATTTTTGAACTTGGCCGTGTGCTGCTTTAGAACCGAGACCGAAGGTGTGGGATTCATTATTTGTTGTTTAATTGTGTCAGTCCTGATAAGATCCTCTACATAATTGTTTCTGGATTTGGACGGTGTATATTTTGCTGAGAATTCTTTTAATTAAAAAATAACAGGAGCATAGACTTGCGGCTATTGAACTTTTATGAAACGTGACTCTAATGCAATAAATCAATGCACACACACACACACACACACACAGATACGTTTTTTTATTTGAATGGTAGAATGTGTGTGTTTGTGTGTGTGTGTGTGTGTGTGTTTGTGTGTGTGGCATATAAGGCCTAAAGCATCATTCCTATTATGAAGCAAAAAAGAGATTTATGAATGAAGGGAATTTTTTTCTCATACTTGCTGTGAAGAAGAACCACATGCTTATGAATGTTATAGACGTGGCTTGAATATGGGCTTTATATCATCATTTGTGATAACACAAATACAGAGTACTTCAAACAGGTTCATACATGCATGAAAAGGTTTAACATGGCTTAATGTTTGTATTAAAAACAATGACCAAGAATAGCCAAATTGCTCTTGAACAGTATTTATACTACCAATCATACTTTTGGGTAGCCTGATGTTGTCATATTCAGATTCTAGTCAGAATATGTCTAGTCATCTGGCTGTGATTATTGGGGCGTGTTTCAACCGAACCAGGAAAGAAAATGCAGCTGTGTAACGGAGGCCAGCTAGTAGTCGCTGTGCGAGTAAACCTCACTCCTCTGATCTCAAGAGACGCTCTAGCGACTGAAGCTAGAGGTTGCAGCCTTTAACCTCCTTGTTAGAGCGTCCGACTCTCATGCCGGCGGACCCGGGTTCAAGTCCCACTTGGAGCGGGTGGTTCGAAACAGGAGGGGTTACATCTGGATAGACTTAACAAATCAGAGGAATGGAGCGAAGCATACACTGTAAACCTGAATGTTAATTAAATAGATTAAGTAGTGTATACTCAAAGTTTTAGAAAAAGTTCTACTAACTTAATTATTTCAAGTTGGTGTAACATGGTCTTCCTTTTGAGTAATTTCAAATAATATTTTTTGATTAAATGGAACTTTTTTGTGAATAAGTAAACATAACTTAAAAATATAAATTAAGTACAACTTAATAGAATTAAGTAATTACATGCTAAGAATGATGAAGTCCTGTTATTTCTGCTGTTTCAAATAGAGATGATTTAAAAATAAACTTAATTTATATAGCACATGCTAAAATACAATACAATCTCAAAGTGCTTAACCAAATAAGTAAAATCCATCATAACAAATAAATTACAACCATAGCTTATTAAAACAATTTAATTGGGGCAAACTGAAATGCGTTAGTGGAAGACAAAATTTATTTATTTTATTTATTTATAGTATTTTTATTGTCATAAGTTTGTGTAGCCTATAAACTAAACGATTTTTAAAACGTGTACATAAGTTTTGTTCTCCGGTTTAACACATCACACAATAAGCACTTCTAACTCCTGCGAGACTTACTCACACACATACATCAAGAATCAGCCTATGAATCTCAACAATGGTGACATGATTCATGCCGCAATGCATTCTGGGTGCATCATGCAAAACTCATTCATGGCTCCCATAATGCATTGCGGCATGAAGCGTGTCACCATGGTTGAGATTCATAGGCTGATTCTTGATGTCTGTGTGTGAGTAAACCTCACAGCAGGCCAAAGTACTTAACATACAATCTATTTTATTAAACTTATTCAGCTTTTCTGATTGAAACCGTGCTGGATATCAATTGCCTCAAAATTTTAAGTTTGAGTCACATGTTTTTAAGTAAGCAAACTCAACATATTTGACTACCGTGTACTTAAAGCAATGACAACACAAAGCAATAAAAATTGAGTTTTGTTAACATAAAATGGTGTGGTTGTGTACTTATTTTATAAAGTTCTGTGAAAACTCAAAACTTTGTTATAATTACTGAAAATAATTGAGTTGCCTTAACAGAAAACTGTAAGTCATATTAACTGCAAATATTTGAGTTGAGCTAAATGAGCACTTTAATTTAACTGTTATCAAAAGGTACAAGTAGCAGGTAATCCAACCTTTTAAGTTCTGGAAAATTGTGATTGTGAAAATTGTGACAATCGATTGCCTCAATTTTTTTGAGTTCTGGGAACTTATTCGGGTTTACAGTGTAGTTGTCAACAGAATTTAAGGATACACGGAGTACTTACCAACACGATCATCATTTTTGAGAGAAATAGTAAAGGTGAATGCATATGTAAACAAGTTCTCCGTTTAGGATTAGAACGAATTCAACCCAAGCGCTCTTTGGTGACGTGGATGGTTATGTTACTGTGATCATCTGTCCATCATCGTCTAAAGCCCGCCCTGACAATTTGATTGGTCCAGACAGCTCTGGTTTGAGCATAGTTGCTCCACAACGGATCAAGTCCAGACCCAACTTCCCGACCTCAAATGTTGTGGGCGGGGCTAAGTTCAGCTGGCATCCAGGCTAACATTTGGGGTCAGTATGATTTTATTTGTAGAGAAATGAATACTTTTATTCAGCAAGGATGCATTGAATTTATCATGTCCCTTTCGATTAAATGCTGTTCTTTTAAACTTCTACTCATCAAAGAATCCTGAAAATATATCGCAGTTTCCATAAAATATGAAGCGGCACAACTGTTTTCATCATTGATAATAATAATAATCATAAATGTTTCTTGAGCAGCAAATCAGCACTAGAATGATTTCTGAATGGTCATGTGACACTGAAGACTGGAGTAATGATTCTGACATTTCAGCTTTGATCACAGGAATAAATTACATTTTAAAATATATTAACATAGAAAACAGTTTTTTTTAAATTGTAATGATATTTCACAAAAGTTTTTAATCAATGCAGCCTTGCTGAGTCTTACGGACCCCAATTGTTTGAATGTTTACATGTATATCTCCTGGGACCCATTGTTTAGAGCATAATAAACAAATGGGGGGAAAAAAAAACATTTTTGAAAAACGATATTTTATTCATATGTTATGATATGTCCTCTCTAGTTTACCCCAGGACATGAAATTGCATGTATAGGCCAAAACAATGGGATTTATTTTTAATTCACCAATCAATTTTTAGGTTTCAGGATTTTTTTTAACCAAACTTTGTTTAAAGATGATTCTGAATTATGTTATGAAACATATAACAGAATGCATTGATATACCTTTCTACTTTATGCAATATGTGGGTAAAATGGCCATACATGGGTTATTCCCATTCAATACAATGTATCTCTACACGGCATCTAATTTGCATATTAATGTGTTCTTGGTGCAATATGTAATGAAAATAGAAGTGTAATAATGCAAATTATAATTGGCAACATTTTCATAATAATATCTCATATTTTATAGGAATATTGATATATAATTTCTTTCCCTGTTCACTTGTTGTGTCTCCAAAATACCTGATAAACATGATTTAAAGGGATAGTTCACCCAAAAATGAAAATTCTGTCATCATTTACTCACCCTAAAGTTGTTCCAAACCTGTATGAGTTTCTTTGTTCTGCTGAACACAAAAGAAGATATTTTGAAGAATGTTTGTAACAAAGCAGATAGAGCGACTATTGACTACCATAGTATTTTGTCCCTACTATGGTAGTCAATGGTTGCTCTGTCTGCTTGGTTTGGAACAACTTGAGGGTGAGTAAATGATGACAGAATTTTACCTTTAAGTCCTGGCGTCCATACAGTGGACATTTATTAAAGCAATGCCCTGTTTTGTAACAGAAAGTCATATTTTGATTAGAAACCCCATAACATTTTCCCGAGACGTTGATTTATAACAAACTATTTCAAAATTATTCAATTATAATTACAAAATACACCCTAAAACTCTTTTGGTTGTTTTAACCCAGCAATTGGGTTGTTTTAAGCAAACATTTAACCTAACTGCTTGGTTAAAACAACCCAATTGCTGGGTTAGTCCATTTTCAACCAAATTTGGGTTATTTTAAACCCAGCATTTTTTAGAGTGTATGATCATATTTCCATAAGAGGGCTAAACAATAATCTCAGCCGTCTTTAACGACCAAGAAGAAGTTGTTGTCCCGAATGTGCTCTTTACAGGACATCCAGAGTTAAAACTGAGACATGTATGATGTCAGAGAAATTCACTCAAATATAATGTCCACTACACATTGGACAAAGTCTATTCCTGGGTCCCAGGAGGATGAAATATTATAATAAGCCATGGAGACAGATTGATGTAATCAGGCTAGACAGCAGGCTATTTATTATCAATTACATGCAGAAAAAAGGATCTCCTAAAGCCACTGTCTCAGTACATTAAGCAACGCTAAGTGTTTCTGTATTCAGTATATATTTGTGTTTCTATCATATTAGGGACTTTTTATACCGAGCTAATGATATTTTCTATCCCCTAAACTATTTTAGATTTTCATTAAGACATTATTTAGCCGTTTTTCCTCATGCGGACTCTCTTCTACTGGGTGATTTCAGATTTGACTGACATTTGGACTGCAGAATGTAGACAAAACCTGACCCAAACACGCTCAGACGGATTTGGACGTGCATTTGGCGATTTTTTTATTTTCATAGTAAGGATAGTTGGTAAGAATGTGTAGTGTAAATAAGCCGTGTGAGAGGTCTTCATTTGAGTCTGCTGTTCTAGTCCATGTGATGACAAGCAGGTCAATTGAATAATGAAACAAACACAGACCCTTTTCCTTTTCCCATTAAATGTTGATGTTTGTGATAACATGAGACCCCATTTCTACCACAGCATATGAGAGAGGTCATTGTGTGATGAAGTGCAAACTATTCAGCCTCCTAAAGTCTTCTCAGTGAAATTCTCACTATGATTTAAATGTTCAATTCTTCATTTAATACATATTGAATATTTAACAATGCAAACCTTCAGCTTTCCTTCTTTAATCTACCCAACCAGAGCCACCAAAATATCCCCATCTTTTTCTTGAAATTTCATTCATGCATGCGGTTCAGTAATAAATGCCACACACACACACACCCATTTAGTTAGCTCAGACATGTATAGAGACCACCGCAGATGCAATAATTGGTGGCCAATACTGTGTGTATTTCCATAAACAATGAGATTCAGCAGCACTGCCAAACAGGAGATGTGCTGAAGTTTGTTTATAATATGCTGCCTCTGGTTTATATGAAAAGTATAGATCCCATGACACAGTTTAGGATTATTTACATTTACAAAAACTCTCCTCTGGGTCTGTTTGGCAGTTTATGTTCTCTATATAGCCACTTAACATAAATCCACGATGCTCTAATGCGTCCAGTGAGAATAATAATTGGAGCTAGATATTTGTATGGAAGACGTGTCTTGTGTGTGTGTGCGTGCTCTAATGTTCTGTTAATGGGTGTTTATAAGGATTCCTGGAGTTTTGTGTGGACGGCTTTCATCAAAGCTTTACTACTGATTCCACTCTCCAATCTGATCCTCATTTTTTTTACGCAGGCTTTATGTTCAGTGACCTTCTGACATCACTTAGCCCGGATTACCACCTTCTTGTTTTCTCTTTACTGCTCTCTTTAAGCCCCTCTCCAACCTTGAAATGCATTGTGGGTATGAGTTGATCTTGGCCTTATTTTTCAAAGGTTGTGACTGTTTTTCATATTTTTTAAAGGTTTTTGTAAGCTAATATGTATTATTGTAACCTATATTTAAACACTTTTGTGAAAAACAAGCCCAAAGTCTTTTAATAATAATAATAATAATTAAATTTTGGGAGATAATATGTACACTCTAGATAATACACTCTAAAAAAAAAAGGTTCTATATTGCACCAAAAATGGTTCTTGGCTCGTAATCATAGGGGAACCTTTTTTAGTGCTATATAGCACCAATTTTGGTGCTTCAGTGGTTCTTCAGCGGTTCTTCAGAGGTTTTTCAGCGGTTCTTCAGAGGTTCTTCACCGGTTCTTTGACTAAGGTGCTATATAGCACCTAAGAGCCACTGAAGCACCACTGAATCGCCAAAATTGGTGCTATATAGCACTAAAAAAGGTTCCCCTATGATTACGAGCCAAGAACTATTTTTGTTGCCATATAGAACCTTTTTTTTACAGTGTATAATTTAGTTTTAAAGGGGTGGTAAACCACGATTTCACTATTCTAACTTTAGCTAGCCTGTAATGTTGCTGCTTGAGCATAAACAACATCTGCAAAGTTACAACGTTTAAAGTTTAAAGCAAAGGGAGATATTTGCTTTTAAAGAAATCAGTTTCTAAGAGCTACAGCAAACGGCCAGTAGGCGACTACACACATTCCTCCAGGGTTGGTGACATCAACAGGCTCAATATTTACATAAACCCCTCCTCCGAGAATATTAAATAAGGGAGGGTGAGGCCATTTTGTATCGCGGCGCTGTTGTGGTATAGTTAGGCTGGAGTGTTGTTGCCGCGATGCCGAGGAAACGCTGTTATATTCATCCGGATTGCAGGTCTGGGGTACTTGCTCTGTTCAGCCTTCCTTTGGACGGGGGTGCGTTGCAGAGTGTTTAACATTTAACATGTTGCACGTGTGTATGAGACAGCGGGGAACAGGCGCGTGCGGGGCTCCCTGCAGCACATCTCACGGAGGAAAACATCCACCGTCTTCGCGATTTCAATGCCGGATTTGCACAACGTCAGCTGCGTGAAACAAACACTGCCGGTGCGTGGATGCACGACGCGCGCGCTGCACATTTCACGGAGGACAACTTCCACAAACTTCGCGAGTTCAATACAGGATATGCACAACGGCTTGTCCTGAAAGCTGGATTTACAAACAGAAGCTGTTTACGGGCCACAACCTGTAAGTCTGATTTATATTTCATCGATGTGTTTTCCTGTAATAGGTTGTAGCAAGGATGTAAACAGATGACAACGCTGTTCTGCAAACCAGTCTGTTAAATGCTCATTCATACTTAACGTTATCCGACGAACACCTAACGTTACAAACACTAATGTTAAAATCTCAACAGCGAACCTGGCATTAGTGTAAATGATTCTTTGATTAGAGCTTTTATGTATTGTTTATCTTCAGGCTTGCTAAACATGGTTCTGTGTGTGATTTGGCTAACTTACTAGTTAAAGCCAGTGCTAAGTGTTCGTTTTTGGTTAGTTCTTGCGACAGATATTTGGCTATAATCGTTCTAAAAATACAAAAGTTAAAGTGCCATTCAGTAGCGATCATTATAGATCCGCAGTCTTTACTCTTGAGGACTGAACAGGTTCTGCTCGATCATCTTCACTCAAATGTTCTGGGTCTGATTCGGGCTCATATGGTTTTATTGACGCCGTTGTTTCTAATACTGACCAAAGCACAGCCTCCGGTAAAGGTAAGGGGCGTGGCGTTTCCGACAAACGTGCACTAGGCGTTTAGCGAATCACAACACACTGGGCCAGCTAACCAATCAGAGCCCATCGCGTATTTTTGAGGGACTGGCTTCATACAACCCGGAAAGCATCAGACCGTTTTACAAGGAGGGACAGAGCAGTGTAGAATAAAGGTCAAATATATGAAAAATAAGGCAATTTTTTTTAAAACGAAGCATGAACACATGTTACAGTGCACCCCACAAACACAGTCAAGCCTTCAAAAGAATGTGTTTTACCACCCCTTTAATATTTTCTAATTTAATATTTATAAATATATTTACTAGTATTATTTTTATTATTATATTTGTTTTTGTTTTGAGTAGCCTATATACACCGATTAGGCATAACATTATGACCTAATATTGTGTTGGTGCCACTTTTTTTTTCTTCCAAGACAGCCCTGACCCGTCGAGGCATGGACTCCACTAGCCCCTGAAGGTGTGCTGTGGTATCTGGCACCAAGATGTTAGCAGCAGATCCTTTAAGTCCTGTAAGTTGCGAGGTGGGGCCTCCATGGATCAGACTTGTTTGTTCAGCACATCCCACAGATGCTCGATTGGATTGAGATCTGGGGAATTTGGAGGCTAAGTCAACACCAAAAAACTCACTGTTGCGCTCCTCAAACCATTCCTGAACCATTTTTGCTTTGTAGCGGCGCATTATCTGCTGAAAGAGCCACAGCCACCAGGGAATGCAGTTTCCATGAAAGGGTGTACATGGTCTGCAACAATGCTTAGGTAGGTGGAACATGTCAAAGTAACATTCACATGGATGGCAGGACCCAAGGTTTCCCAGCAGAACATTGCCCAAAGCATCACTGCCTCCACCGGCTTGCCTTCTTCCCATAGTGCATCCTGGTGCCATGTGTTCCCCAGGTAAGCAACGCACACACACCTGACCCGGCCATCCATGTGATTTAAACGCTCCCCACATGCATCAATGAGCCTGCCATGCCGTGATGAAGAGATAATCAATGTGTGTATGTATATACATAGATAAGCCCAAAGGCTGTTTAAAATGATAATAATGACAATAGTATAAAAATAACCCCAAGCAGAAACAGAATTATTGGGGTCACTTATGTAGGCTTATTGTAGAGAAGCTATTGACTTATTTTCGGTTTGCTTTGTTAGACGTGGTTGCTTGTTTTTCTTGTGAGATCTGGTTACGCTGGTGATGCTCCGTCAGTGTCCTTTAGCCTGGAGCGGATCTGCCCTGTTGGATAGGAAGCGATAATGTGACCAGACTCTCAAGTACGACATATCGATCACAACATGCAGCTAGTCACACATAGCCATCTGTCTTAGTTCCACAAAACACAGCAGGATGCTTTTCCGTCATTGGTTTTGTTTTATGATTGTTATGTTATGCCGTGTCAGCAGGCAATGTGGTGTCGTGTTGTGTTGCTGTGTGTTAGGTTAGGTTAGTTTTGTTTTGCTTGGAGCATTCCATTACTATATTGTGCAGTTTGAAGGTAAATTGTGTAATTATGTGTATTTTTAGTATTAAAGGGTTAGTTCACCCAAAAATGAAAATTCTGTCATTAATTACTTACCCTCGTGTCGTTCGACACCCGTCAGACCTCCGTTCATCTTCGGAACAGAAATGAAGATATTTTAGTTGAAATCTGATGGCTCTGAAAGGCCTCCATTGGCTCAATGCACGGTTCACTCTCAAGACCCATAAAAGGTACTAAAGACGTTGTTACAAAGTCCATCTCACTACAGTGGTTCTACAATAACTTTATGGAGTGACGAGAATAGTTTTTGTGGGCAAAAAACCCCTAAATAACGACTTACAGAGTGATGAAGATTTCAAAACAAGGCATCATGAAGCTTCGAAGCGTTATGAATCAGTGAGTCGAATGAGCGGTTTGGATCGCCAAATTTCAGCAGTTTGGCTGTTTGACACGCGATCCGAATCATGATTCGACTCACTGATTCATAACGCTTTGAAGCTTCATGATGCCTTGTTTTGAAATCGTCATCACTATGTAAGTCGTTATTTAGGGTTTTTTTGCGCACAAAAACTATTCTCGCCGATTCATAAAGTTATTTTAGAACCACTGTAGTGAGATTGAGTGTAGTGAGATTGAGAGTGCCATTGTGCCAATGGAGGCCTTTCAGAGCCATCAGATTTCAACTAGAATATCTTCATTTGTGTTCCGAAGATGAACGGAGGTCTTACGGGTGTCGAACGACATGAGGGTAAGTAATTAATGACAGAATTTTCATTTTTGGGTGAACTAACCCTTTAATGATTCGCTTGTTGCATCAAGGCACAAAGTCTGGTTCTGACTGATGGTTATTTCTAGGAGTGGTCCTCGATGTAATCAGATGTTCCTCAGCCTTGTTTTTATAGTTTCTACCTTATGTTATGACTGCAGCTCACGCTCACCGGTGAGGAAAAGCTCTCAGATCATCACAGGGTGGTCTGTGACTCAAAACAGACCTCACGTCCATGGTGCCTTTTTAGGAATATGGCTGTGGGGCGAAAGATGACAAGCAAGAGACGAGTTATCGTTTTCTGCATTCCTGAAATATTCGACTACTACCTAGATGGGATGACTTTTGATTAATGGAGTCTTAACGTCGGGAAGAATCATGTTGTTACCGATGCTGCGTCTAACCCCAAATGCTATTACTGTTGTTATCGCAATTAAAGTGACAATGACAGACATCTGGGGTCTAGAGCGCTTTGATCATCATGACAAATGAACAAATAAAATACTTCTGTAGTCGTAAAACAGGCCGCTTAACTTTGTACCTCTGAGAAAACACCCCATCACTGTTTGAAATTGCTAATATACATGTCTTACTCAAAATTCTTCACGTTAAGAGGTTTTTTAAGGACAGATCTGTAAGGCTGGATTCAGAAGCAGAAATGTGCCAGTGATTATTTCGTCAGGTCAGAAAAGCTTTTGCAAGCATTCGTAAATTCCCCGTTTATTCTCTGAGTCCCCATCGGCTCATATGTCAATCTTTAATAAGCACATTGTGTTTATTTACATTCCATATAGTTATAATGAGGAGCACTTGTGAATGCGGGCTGCTGTTTAGGAGCCGGGGAATGTTTTTAGAAAGGCAGAGAGATATGTCATCACGGCCAATGAGGAAATGTATTTAATATGTGTGCCATTTTATTTTATTTTGTGTTATTTTACTTTATTTATTTTTTCTAGTGGACCTCTTATACGTCTGTGATTTCAGTCTCCTCTCCTCGTCACCTCATTTTCTCATGATTTATTTTTTCTTCTTGTCTTGTCTTGTGTATTTTCATTTTCTCTTGACTTTTTTTCTTGCCTTTTCTCATATTTTTTGTCTCCGAACTTATTTTACTTTATATTAGATTTATTATGTTATTATTATATACATTTTTTTTATTTCATATTCATCTTTATTCAGACTTCTTTTATATATTTTGTCACATCGTTTCCTCATGATTAATTTTTTCTTCTTGTCTTGTCTTGTTCTCTTTCCTTATCTTCTCGTTTTTTCTCATATTTTTGTCGCTGCACTTGTTTATTTTATTTTATTTTAGTATTTTATTTTATTTATGGACTTCTTTTATATACTTGTCACATGGTTTTAACATGATTTATTTTTTCCTTCTTGTCTATTTTTATCTTTTCTCTTTCATTATCTCATATTTTTGTCTTAGCACTTAATGTATTTGTTTCGATTTATTTTGTTCAAACAAACTTTTATATATCTCTTCTCTTCATTATTTATTTTATATTTCACCTCATCTCATGTATTTTTGTCTCTTCACTTTGCTTTAAAGGGGTGGTTGATTATAATTTCACTTTTTAACTTTAGTTAATGTGTAATGTTGCTGTTTGAGCATAAACAACATCTGCAAAGTTACGACTCTCAAAGTTCAAAACAAAGGGAGATCTTTTCTTTTAAAGAAATCGCTTTTTAAGGACTACAACAAACGGCTGGTAGGGACTACACAAGCTTCCTCCCGGGTTAGTGACATCACTAACCCTAAAATTTACATAAACCCCACCCCCGGGAACACACAACAAAGGGGGGGAGATTATCATAACAGAATATGCTAATCAATGACTTGAACATAGTTAACCACATCAGCTACATTCAATTCATCAACTAACCATTCAGGAACATCTTGTTGCATTCTACATGTTGTCACTTCTTCGTGAGTCTCTCCATCATTGTCTGATCCCGGTTTGAACATAAAAAACTGAAGAGTTTCATTGCGTGTCTGCATCAGAGCTACTAACTGGAGTTCTTGAAGCTCCGCCCCATGAGCAGCAGCTCATTTGCATTTAAAGGGACACAGAAACGGCACGTTTTTGCTCACCCTCAAAAAGTGACAATTTTGACATGCTATAAAAATGATCTGTGGGGTATTTTGAGCTAAAACTTCACATACACACTCTGGGGACATCAGAGACTTGTATAAAGGGGCAATCTACCACCCCTTTAAATCTCATTTCACCTGTTCTCTTCTTGTCATCTCATTTACTCTTTACTTTTATTCTCACTTTGTCTCATGTATGTTTTTCTCTTCTCAACTCTCTCTTCTTTAGCCTACTTAGTTTTTGGTCTCTTCGTTTCGTCACTTCACTTTCACTGCTTCTTATCTTTCACCACTTTACGTTCTCTCGTCTCTTCCCTTCCTGTCTCAACTCATCTTTTCCCCGCTCTTTCCATCTCATCTAGGTCTCGCTCCTCAGGCATCTCATCTCACTGACAGACAGTCGCAGAGAGCACTCTATCTATTCTGTCATGTGGTTTGACATGTGACTGATTCTTTACCTGCAGTTTCCAGTCCTAAATGGATGTGTGTGTGTGTGTGTGTGTGTGCACTAGATATACAAAACCTACAATAATCTATGAGCTCTTAAATAAAATTGACACAAACAGGAAATCAATCAGCCGGTTGACCATGAAGCTCCTCAATCTGAAATTCCTCACAGCTTCGTCTGAAATAGCACGATTTCTCAGTATGTGCACGTTTAAATGGCAATTGCTGTATATCTTTTGATGATAAATATGCCCATTATCACATATGTGCTGAACACAGTGTGGTGCCCTAAATGAGAGCTTTCAAAAGCAACAGCAGCCCAGAAATTCTTCTGTCAACGTTAAGATGACATGTAATTTGTACGTGAAATAGAGAAAAGTATAGAAATACTGATAACCGGTGCTTGCCTGACAGCGCATGATTAATGTTCTTTTGGTATTATTCACTGTTTGTGTGTTTGTGTGTGTGTGTGTGTGTGTGTGTGTGTGTGTGCTGTATAAGTTCATGCACTACCAGAAAGCAAATGATAAAGCAAAAATGTTATATGCATTTAAGTTTTTAGTTCATTTTACATAGCCTATCACCCTCTATTACCAAAGACATTTAACAAACACTTGTTTCCAAACCTAGTGAGATGCCTCAGTAATACACATGTTCGACTCATAGGTGCACTCCCGATGGAAAGGTTGTTCTTAATTATTCTGCGTTCTTAAGATTCTTTTTGGACAAATTCTGAAGGAGTATCATATATTTCATGTAGAAGACAATACCAGAATGCATTGCAATAAGCACGTGAAATAAAGAAAAAAAACTTAAATGAAAATGTTGATGATAAACAATTGGTTAAACAGATTAAATAATAAGTTACAACAATAATACATTGTTTAAATAATTGAATATAAATTATTTGATTGTACCAGTTAAAATAATTTGTTTAAATATAATAATGTATTGTTTATTATAATAATCATAATAATAAATTGTTTAATTAAAAATATATATTTATTAAATAAAACAATAATAATAAATTGTTTAAATAAAATACATTGTTTTTAAACATTGATTTATTTATTAAAAACTATAATAAGTATTAATAATAAATAATACATTGTAATGACAATAATAATAATAATTCATAAATATAAACTATTTTTTAAATATTGATTAATTTATAAAAATCATTTGAAACAATAACAACACTTTGAATATGAATAAATTGTTTAAATAAAATACATTATTATTATATTGATTAAAACAGTTGACATAGTTAGTTTAAATAATAATAATACATTGGTTAAATAAATTAAATAATTTTTAAATATTAATTTATTGATTAAAAACAGATTAAATTATTTGTTTAAATAGTAAGTACTTGTTGTACAGTGTATATATAGTGATACATTGCAATAATAATACATTGATTAAATAATTTTAATTAAATAATTAAAAATAAATAAAAATGTTTCAAATTAAATTTGATTTGTATGGCGCACAGATAATGTGTTTTCAGTTCAGTTTGGATGCTGCCTTTCAAATTTGATATTTTGTTGCATAGAAGCATATAAATTTAACTTACACATGATTTTCCTTTGCTTTACCTTTACCAGTTCCACCACATTCAACAATTTCCTCTTTTTTTTTTGGTGTTGTGTTTTTCTTTTGGTCTCCTAGATTTAGAGAGAAAGGCTTTTATCTTCAAGTCATTCATTAGTTAAGTTTGTGATTTATATTGTGAAGGAATGCAGTGGTGGTGCTAAAAATGAATAATGTGTTGATCTGAAGGCCACATAGTTGTTGGTGTGAGTGATAGAGTGACTGGGTTCTCGGGTGACTGGGTTCAGATTTACACAAATGATGCACAAACAGGAGGGCCTTGACCATGTCAGAAACAGAGACGAGCATGTGAATGAGCTTTAACCCTTGTGCTTTTTGACCCCAGCAGGTCACAGACCGTATGAAACACTCCAGACATTAAAAACACAAAACTTGCTCAAGAAAAGACCCAGATGCTGAAATGCAAATAAGTGGAAAGAACAGCTGTCATAAATCATCTAAACACAGCTCAGGTGAGGTTATACATCATGCAAATGGTGTTCACTGCTCATGTTTGACTGACTGATACAACAGGGATGCGTTGGACTGTTTGCATACTCTAATTGCTGTGGATGCTGGATCACTTGAAAGCTTTTGATTGTAGAAAGGAAGAGTTGTCGAGGCAGGATCTATGCACAACAATCACTTTATTTAACAATAAACCAAAATAAAACCCTGCAGGAGAACAGGATAATACTGGAATGCAGGAGAATAACAACCAAACATAGACGAGAATGGACAAAGAACAACTCAAACTGAGGGCTTTATATACACTGAGAAAGAAATGGGTGAATCGAAACAATCAAACAATGAGTCACTATGACAACAAATGATAATGTTCTAGAAACCATGGAAACAAAAAGGAAACGCAGGAAACAAGGAGTTACAAAAAACCCAGATGGAGTCCCGAGTCTAAGGGGTGGAGGACGAGATGCAGCTGGAGGCCCAGAAGTCTGTGGCAGAGATAGAGCGATGACTGAGTCGGAGAGACGAGGAAGCCCGGTGAACCCAGAAGGACAATGGTCCAAGGAAGCCGAGGGAGCGTCGAGCTAAGGTGGAGCAGGCTGGTCGACAGGCCGAGGTGGAGTAATGGGCTTGGAGGCCTGAGGTGGAGCCAGGGGATCAACACACCAAGGTGGTGACCGGAAAGCCCAAGGTGGATTCAATCAGCTGGGTGGAGCCACTGAAGGAGGAGACGAAGGGGTGAAGGGAGCCAGCAGAGACTGGGCTAAGGAACTGGATGGAGTCAATAGAGGAGGGAGTGGGAGCTGGGTGGGACCAGTGGCGATGAAGGAGACTTGGGGCTGTGCAGAACCAGCGGTGATGGAGACTTTGGGCTGGGTTGAACCAGTGGTGAAGAAGGAGACTTGGTGTTGGGCGGAACCAGCAATGACAGAGACTTGGGGCTGGGCAGAACCAGTGATGACAAAGCAAACTTTGGGATGGGCAAAACCAGCTGTGATGAAGACTTTGGGCTGGGCAGAACCAGTGGTGATGAAGGAGACTTCAGGCTGGGCAGAACCAGCCGTGTCAGAGACTTGGGGTGGGCAGAACCAGTGATGACAAAGCAGACTTTGGGCTGGGCAAAACCAGCAGTGATGAAGACTTTGGGCTGGGCAAAACCAGCAGTGATGAAGACTTTGGGCTGGGCAGAACCAGTGGTGACGAAGGAGACTTTGGGCTGGGCAGAACCAGTGGTGACGAAGGAGACTTCTGGCTGGGCAGAACCAGCGATGACAAAGGAGACTTCTGGCTGGGCAGAACCAGCGATGACAAAGGAGACTTCTGGCTGGGCAGAACCAGCGATGACAAAGGAGACTTCTGGCTGGGCAGAACCAGTGATGACGGAGGAGACTTCTGGCTGGGCAGAACCAGTGGTGACGAAGGAGACTTTGGGCTGGGCAGAACCAGCGATGACAAAGGAGACTTTGGGCTGGGCAGAACCAGCGATGACAAAGGAGACTTCTGGCTGGGCAGAACCAGCGATGACAAAGGAGACTTTGGGCTGGGCAGAACCAGCGATGACAAAGGAGACTTTGGGCTGGGCAGAACCAGCGATGACAAAGGAGACTTCTGGCTGGGCAGAACCAGCGATGACAAAGGAGACTTTGGGCTGGGCAGAACCAGTGGTGACGAAGGAGACTTTGGGCTGGGCAGAACCAGTGGTGACGAAGGAGACTTCTGGCTGGGCAGAACCAGCGATGACAAAGGAGACTTCTGGCTGGGCAGAACCAGCGATGACAAAGGAGACTTCTGGCTGGGCAGAACCAGCGATGACAAAGGAGACTTCTGGCTGGGCAGAACCAGTGATGACGGAGGAGACTTCTGGCTGGGCAGAACCAGTGGTGACGAAGGAGACTTTGGGCTGGGCAGAACCAGCGATGACAAAGGAGACTTCTGGCTGGGCAGAACCAGCGATGACAAAGGAGACTTCTGGCTGGGCAGAACCAGCGATGACAAAGGAGACTTCTGGCTGGGCAGAACCAGTGATGACGGAGGAGACTTCTGGCTGGGCAGAACCAGTGGTGACGAAGGAGACTTTGGGCTGGGCAGAACCAGCGATGACAAAGGAGACTTTGGGCTGGGCAGAACCAGCGATGACAAAGGAGACTTCTGGCTGGGCAGAACCAGCGATGACAAAGGAGACTTCTGGCTGGGCAGAACCAGCGATGACAAAGGAGACTTTGGGCTGGGCAGAACCAGCGATGACAAAGGAGACTTTGGGCTGGGCAGAACCAGCGATGACAAAGGAGACTTTGGGCTGGGCAGAACCAGTGATGACAAAGGGGACTTGGGGCTTGGTGGAACTAGAGGTGATGAAGGAGACTTTGGCTCTGGGTCTGCGGTGGACTCTGGCTTTCGGTCCTTAAGGGGCTTTGGCACTGGCTCTAAGTTCAGGAGTTCATTGATCACCACAATATTAAGAAGAATGGCTTCCTGCCAAGTCAAATTCTCCATCTCTGGCAAGTCCATCGGGCCATAATAATGAGCTCCTATCCAACACATCAGTCTTTTTTTTTTCAAAATTACTTTTGTGGTGATCAATATTATTCTACAAATGCTGTCGATTGATCTTATATTGAACCAGGAATATTTCTTTAATTTATTCCCAAATGAATGGTGTCTGATATAGGTAACCGAAATAACATGACTGATGTTGCCGTGTAACCAGCTCTCTGTAAAATCAAACTGATTTTTCTGTGCCAATGACACAAGTCATGTTTCAAAAGTAGATTTCATGTCTTTAAAAAAAAATCCAGTCAAAAGTGTTACTTTTTTTAAAAAGGCCACATCTGATCACTTATTTCATGTCATAGCGCACCAATTTTCTGTTGTAAATTGGACCGTCCTGTTGAGGAGAGATTTGAGTCTCTCTCAGTTTCTACCTGTTATTTTAGCACTAAGCCAATCTTGACCCTGGCCCCCAACTTTATCCCTCTTTTCCACTTTAATTTCCTGCTAAGCAGCTCTTTCAGTGAAAGATTGTGATAAAAATCTTAAATCCAGAACTAAGGTTTATTTTCTCACCTTTATAAGATGTTTTGCCTTTCTACAGAATAATCTGAAAGACCAGATTCAGTCATTCTTCTGGGTGAAGGACTTTGTGTGGAGCACTAAAGTGAAAAATGCACATTTGCAATCAATATTGATCCTGTTCATGCTATTATTTCTTTCTTTGCTTTATTTGTCGTCTTGTAATTTTATTGCATGTTATCACTTTTGCTTTATCAAGTTACTAGTGTTGTCAAGCACTGAGTTGATGCTCTAAATTTCCTCGTCATGACGAACAATCACCAGACTCATCTATGGTTGACCTTCACTTTTCCACATCCACTTAATGCAATTATTTAATAGTTCATTTATTTGTTTCAGGTTCAAATGCAAAATGTCCTGGCACCCTCTGCTGGTAAATGAAAAGGTGCACTTTCAATGCACGGTGAACTTCATTATATTATCGTGTTTGCTTTCTTTTGCATCACGCAACAAGTTTTATGTAATTCACTAGTCGCATGACATTAAAATTGATAACATTCTTCCTTTTGTATTCTTGTTTATTGCAGTATAAAGTATCAATGATATATCCGTGCAATCTTTAATAAAAGATAACTTCCTTTTCTCTTGCAGTGACATCTCTTTTCTTCTCTGATGACGTGTTTACTGGTGTGAGGGCGGGACAACAACAATAGCAATAGCAAACCACAACCAATCAGTTCCCCATGGACAAAATCAAGTCCCGTCCTACGGTTTTTCTTGTTCAAGAAGCCACTTCACTCGGATATGCATGACAATATCGCATCGTTGTGTAAAGATATTAGTGGTTGATGTCACTGTGGCAAGAACAGTGATCCGAAGTGGCCCCTTTCTGCTGAGCTACATGGGACTTCTTAGCCCCCGTTGTCATAGCAGCTGACATTGAGGACCACAGGTTTTAATTCTAGCCAGGCCACTAGAAAAGGGGATATTGAGGTTACACAGCTTGAAATGGTTGCGTGGGTGAAAGGATATATGGACTGCCTGCCAGTCAGGGCTGATGATATTAATCTGACATTTATAAAATTGTACCGTGGGGCAGATCAAACCGAATTAATAGAGAAAAGCCAAACACAACTTTCAAGAGACACAGAGGTCAAAGGACAACATAGACAGAGGGAGTTGAGTGACATCTCAATGCAGGAAATCTGGTTTAGACCTACTGTGGGTTTAATAACTACAGGAAGTATCAAATACAGTGACTTGAATAGCCCTTCCAGTCATCTGTCTGAGAAGAGGCCATGTCCCCTGTAGCTATTGCAGTGTCTGAATTTCGGAGTTTAATTCAGAATACAAAAAGCATTTGCATTACACCAACAGGGTCTTTAATGAGATTGCATTCTAAATACATAGACATTCATATGGAGTTAGTTCCCCCTTTGCAGCTTTAACAGCTTCCATTCTTATGGGAATTTTTGCCCATTCATTTGTACATTTGTCAGGCACTGATGTTGGACGTGAAAAAGGCCTGGCTCACAATCTCCGTTCCACTTCATCCCAAAGGTGTTCTATCGGGTTGAGGTCAGGTATGGAAGTTCTTCCGCACCAAACTCATTCAACCATGTCCTGATGTACCAACCATGTCCTTGGTGCACTGGGGCACAGTCATGCTGGAATAGTAAAGGGCCTTCCTAAAACTTTCCCCACAAAGTTGGAATCATAGCATTGTCCAAAATGTCTTGGTATGCTAAAGCATTGAGATTTCCCTTCACTGGAAGTAAGGGGCCTAGCTCAACCCCCATATCATTATCCCTCCTCCATCAAACTTTATGGTTGGCACAATGCAGTCATGCAGGGTTCTCCTGGCATCCGCTAAACCCAGACTTACCTTGATTCGTCACTCCACAGAACAATTTTCCACTGCTCCAGAGTCCAGTGGCGGCGTGCTTTACACCACTCCATCCGATGCTTGGCATTGTACTTGGTGATCTGAAGCTGGCATGCAGATGGCATTCGGGCCATGTAAACCCATTCCATGGAGCTCCCGCCGCACAGTTTTTGTGCTGATATTAATGCCAGTGGAAGTTTGAAACTCTCCAGCTATGTAATCAGAAGAGCATTTTTTACAGCTCGACTTTTACGCACCAAACGACTCAGTTTTCCAAATTCCTGCTGTTCCGAAACACTTTCCATTAATACCACTTACAGTTGACAGTGGAACATCTAGCAGGGATGAAATTTCACAAACTGACTTATTACAAAGGTGGCATCTGTACCACGCTTGAATTCGCGGAGCTCTTCAGAACGAGCAATTGTTTCCACAGATGTTTGTAAATGCAGACTGCATTGCTAAGTGATTGATTTTATACACCTGTGGCAATGGATCTGATTGAAACACTTCAAACACTGTGTTCGAAATCACCCCCTATACCCTCATTCACTATTCCCTACATTAGTCCACTTGAAGGAGTGAGTGAATTAGGAAACTGAGTGCGCCGGAAGGGCTGCCGCTTTTGCTGTTCAATAATCATTTGAAATTTAGCAAACGGGCAGCTCCAGTATTAATGAAAAGATTTATCTTGAACTCTGTCATGGAAACTAACATGTATAACCCTTAATTAAACAATTGAATCAAGTCAATCAAGTAAAAAGGAATTTATACCTGTATCATATTTCGCTGTAGTCACATTGGACCAGCGGTTTGGAAAATGAATGGATTCAGCTGCAGGTGTGTGACAGTCAATGGCATTATGGGTATTCTTTAGCCGTTGAGCATAAATCGGTTGTACACTCGTTATTGTGGTGCATTGTGGGATTGAATGAGTGCATCGATAACGTCAACTATGGTTTCGGAATGGCTGTCCCTTCAAATAGTGCCCTATTTAGTGGCTGATTTTAGACACAGCCTTGAATTCAATAATTAAGAGGTGTGCCAAATTACTTTTGTCCATGTGTATATACAGTATATACACACTTTCATTCAAATGTTTGGGGTCAGTAATTATTTTATTTTTTTTAAAGAAAGAAAGAAAGAAATTACTACTTTTATTCAGCGTTAATGCATTAAATTGATCTAAAGTGACAGTAAGGACTGTTATATTGTTACAGAAAATTTAAAATAAATGCTTTTTTAACTTCCTATTTATTAAAGAAACTTGACAAATGACACACAATGCTGTTTGGTGTGAATATGTGAATAATAACTTAAATTTCATAAACATATAGTATGACATCAAAAGGCATAAAGTTGAATGGACTATATTTTTGGTGTTTGTAACCTTTTTGGATTTTGATGTCCCCTGGTGACTGTATGCTTTCATTGTATAGAAAAGCAAAATGGACAGAATTTCTCCTCTTGAAGTTCAGCAGAAGAAAGTTTGGAATGACATGAGATGGAGTTAATGACAGTGGTAAGATTCTTTCAAGATGAGCTCAGCTCTTCTCCGTTTTGTTCACAGAACTGCAGATGTCAGACATTCGACAGCACTCATCCAAAGCAGTAACATATGATTGGCAGGCTTTCCAGAGTGTTGGAGAATAAAAGCGGCAAAAAGGACATCACATCATCGCCGTCATCATTTTTAGAGAGCCCTCTGTCTGACAGGAACAGAATGTTCAGGAGAGAAAGAAAAACAGATTGAAGAGGAGGACAAATTGCGGTAAAGCCAGTACTGTAGGAAACGTTTATGCCTGTTCTGAGTTTGAGTCTGACTGTAATGACAATGTGTAATTACTGACTGGATGCTTTAGATGTTTTTCCCCAAGTCCAAACACAGTGTTTAAGTTGAGACCATTTTGCTTTAGCAGGAAACTTCATGATTATCAGATAACTGATCCAATCTGCATCCTTTAACAGTTCTCTTCCACGGGGACCACAGGTTTGGAGTTTTCTGAAATGGACCTGGAATGGGAACCCCAAGACGTAGGTCAAGCTTCACTTGAAGTCACAATAACATCAAAATTCTTATGAAATATTATAATAGAAATGAGCCAGACAGCAATATAGTGTCGGCCCAGATGTGTATTCCACGTGTACCAGATGTGGGCCGACATGTTGCTGTCTGGGGAGTAATGACATCTCTTCTCTGATGACGTGTTTACTAGCATGAGGGCGGGACAACCTGTCACTCACATGACATCACAGCAATAGCAAACTACAACGATCCAATGAATTCCCGATGTACAAAATCAAGTCCCGCCTACAGTTTTTCTTGTCCGAGAAACTGATTCACTATAGGGAAGAAAAGACTATAGCAACTCCCGTTTCATGCAGACCTTAAAATGTATGAATTTCATTGCCAGAGTGGCATCTGCAAATAAATAACACTTTCATTGTTTCATTTGTGGACAACAATAATGTACAATATTTCGAGGTGGCCGTTTTACAGCTGCTCAGTCATGACATGGTCTGTCCTGAGGCTTGTGCTGGACTGAAGGTTCATAATAAATACACTCGCTGATGCCACTTCTACGTTTAAACACGCCCCAGAACCCCATTAAACAGGCAGAAGCTTTACCAGCCCTTAAATGGTATAGAAAGCACAATTAATAATTCAGCATGGGTTCATAGAGCACCCAAAAGACACCTTTCAAGTCCTGTTTATATAGAATTGAGCATAGTTATTAATATGAGTCATCCACGTGATATAGACTCCGTTAAATCATCTAAAACGACCCTCAGAAGTCTAAAAATACATTTAAGTGCCCATAAATGCATCGTTAGAATGAGGGTGTGCTCAGTGATTGGAACAGATATACATTTCCTGTACTTACAGTACGTGTGTGTGTGTGTGTGTGTGTTTGTGTGTTATGTCAGCTTGTTCCCGACCCTAGTGATGTCAAATAATCCTCGAAAATTCACAACTAAGCAGATATGGCCTGCTAAGGATGTTAACATTGCATCAGTGTCACACCTTATATCCTCATAGTCACATAACTTACACACACACACTAAACACTTTATCTTATATAACCAATGACATGACCTGTTGATATATGAGAAACGGTAATGAGATTGTTATACAGGAAGGCCTTGTTTTTTTTTTGGAAAGAGCAAGCAAATTCTGTTTCCGAGCAAATATTTGGATTTCATACAATAGTTCCATTGAAACTTTTGTTCTTTAGTAACTCAATTATATTATACAAGACATGTCTGAGCCATATTTCATCTCAAAATTGAAAGAAAAAAAAATAGAACTATTTAAGACCATTATGTTTTTTTCTGTATTATTTTGATGTCAATTACTGCAAGCACACTCTTCTTCTTATATATATATATATAATAATCTATATAATAATATATATAATATAACAAATAATCTGTATATATTTCAAGAGTAAACTATTTATACATTGTGGTATGGATTTATGCTGATTGTGTTCTTGACTGGATGATTTTCCTTGCAGTACATGATAATCAATTCTAATTAATAAAAAATAAAAAATAAAACCTCAAAACTAAAAAGGATAATGGGAATTGGTGAATGTGCTTGACTGTAACAAAAATAATGTTGCATTGCATGCATTTAGAAATGTGAAATTTGGAGTGAAATCTGGGTGTGTTTTTGATAGGCTTTGCTATTTGTATAAATTCTCACAATCTAACCTGATTTTACCCTGTAGACAAAACTAGACATTTCTGGAAAAAAAAAGATGACAAAACAATCTTTTGGGGCAAAGTATTCCTATAGACACTAGGTATACTCTGTTTGAACTGACATGAGATCAGAATTTGTTCCACTTTCAGATGTTCTCTTCTCTGTCTCCCCCTGCTGACTCCGCGCAGTGTTATCGTGTGTGAAGGTGAATGAGTGACCCATAAAGCGCCTCCTACATCATTCAACCACTTGTGTCTAAGTGAAGAATGGGGGAGTCATTGAGAGGCCTTTCATTGTGTAAATGAATGCTCTGTTTTGTAGTTGCACAGTTGCACCAGCAGAAGTCAGACTGGTGCTTTCCACAGCTATGCGTGTTTCCATCCACCTCGAAGGTTAAATTCAACCTGATGTGAACCTGCCATCATCCATTTGCACTGCATTACACATTTGGACAATTACTCAATTACCGATCAGGCATAATATTATGACACCGACAGGTGAAGTGAATAACACTGATCATCTCTTCATCACGGCACCTGTTAGTGGGTGGGATATATTAGGCAGCAAGTGAACATTTTGTCCTCAAAGTGGATGTGTTAGAAGCAGGAAAAATGGGCAAGCGTAAGGATTTGAGCGAGTTTGACAAGGGCCAAATTGTGATGGCTAGACGACTGGGTCAGAGCATCTCCAAAACTGCAGGACCAAGGAAAGATCAGTTGTGAACAGGCGATCATGGGCGGCCAAGGCTCGTTGATGCACGTGGGGAGCAAAGGCTGGTCCATGTGGTCCGATCAAACAGACGAGCTGCTGTAGCTCAATTGCTCAAAAAGTTAATGCTGATTCTGATAGAAAGGTGTCAGAATACACAGAGCATCACAGTTTGTTGCGTATGGGGTGGCGTAGCCACAGACCAGTCAGAGTGCCCATGCTGACCACTCTCCACCTGAGCATCAGAACTGGACCACGGAGCAATGGAAGAAGACCATATACACCCTTTCATGATAACGGTATTCCCTGGTGGCTGTGGCTCTTTCAGCAGATAATGCGCCCTGCCACAAAGCAAAAATGGTTCAGGAATGGTTTGAGGAGCACAGCAACGAGTTTGAGGTGTTGATTTGGCCTCAAAATTCCCGAGATCTCAATCCAATCGAGCATCTGTGGGATGTGCTGAACAAACAAGTCTGATCCATGGAGGCCCCACCTCACAACTTACAGGACTTAAAGGATCTGCTGCTAACATCTTGTTGCCAGATACCACAGCACACCTTCAGGGGTCTAGTGGAGTCCATGCCACGATGGGTCAGGGCTGTTTTTGGCAGCAAAAGGGGGACCAACACAATATTAGTTATAAAGTTATGCCTGATCGGTGTGTACAGTGTGTGTGTGTGTGTGTGTGTGTGTATATATGTATATATATATATGTATACATACATACATACATACACACAATATTGCTGTCACTCTGGTAATCCAACTTTTGTCGTTTCTGAAGTTTATATATTTTTATCAGACTTTAATTGCTCCACAGAAATTAATTTTTGCTGAAATTTCATGTATGACAGTATCATATTTCCTGTTTTTATCTACAAATGTCTCCTATCAACCCTACGGGTAAGTAGCCTATAGTAAAACTAGTTCATTGGTTCTCAGTCCAGGTCCTGAAGTTGTCCAGCACCAGCATTTTGGATTTCTCTGTTATCCGACACACCCAGTTCAGGTCCTGTAGCGTCTACTAATAAGCCGATAATACAAATCAGGTGTGTTAAATGAGCGAAGCATCCAAAATGTTCAGAACATGGGTACGCAAGGTCCAGGGCTGCAAACAACTGGATTAGAAGTTTCCTAAAATAGAGTGACTGTCAATATTGTGTATTGTACACATGCACACACTCACGCCCCAACCCGCCCACCAATTGACAGTAGCGTGGAGAGCGCGCGCATGAGAAACACGCACACCTAACGATTTTTTTTTGCATACACAATCAGATACTCTCACACCCCAGAGTGAGTTTAGATGAGTTACAGTCTCTGTCACCTCTAGACGCGCGTATCGTTCTTGTTAATCGCGCGCGCACTCAACCTGTGCGTAATATTGATGCGGCCACTTGCATCTCCAATTGTTCTTGCGCGTCTGGCGATGCGGCTGTAACGACGCGCCCCCGTGGTTCACGTGCCACTTTTCAGGGGTCTTTTGTCTGTGCAGGTCTAATAATCATTGATGTGCATAGTTGAATGTCATCGCTTTGCTTTACGGACTACAGTTTCCTGCTGCTGGATCACGCACTGAACCTGTGGTTAGATATGACGCATCGGGCACAGTAGGGACGCGTCTCGGAGAAGCGGAAAGGTTTCAGACAGAAGGGACCAGCGGATCTGGACTACACGGGCGTCATGTCTAACACGACGAAGAGCAAAAAGGAAAAGGAAATCATTACGGAGTATGAGAGTCAAGTGAAAGGTAGGAACACTCGCACCTGATGGGTACCTGGAGACAGTCTCTCATCTGATGCGTCTAACCGTGTGCATGCGTTACATTTACAACACATTGGCCAAATAATATTTCATAACGCCTTTCAATTGCATTATTGCTTCCCATTTAATTTGATTTTTTACAAAGCACTTAATTCTGCTGGAAAATCCGTGTTACGATGGTTGTTGTGTTTTAAAGCATGTGCATGGTTTCTAGAATTCTTTTGCTGGTTAAAACTGGTAACCCATCTTTGACATGTGCATGGTTGAATGTCATCGCTTTGCTTTACGGACTACAGTTTCCTGCTGCTGGATCACGCACTGAACATGGTTACTGGTCAACTAGCTCATGACCAGTTTCGATTAGCCTAACCATTTGTCAGCTGCTTTAACCAGCTAAAGGGAGTGAGATTTGAGACACGAGCTAAACCAGATTATCCCCAGATAGACACCAGAGGTTGTTAAAGTGATTTATAAAACATGGTAGTCAAGCAGATTATTACTAGCTTGACACCAAAGGTGGTTAAAGTGATTTTTGAAACATGTAATCTATATTTACCAGCTAGACACTGAAGGTGGCTAAAATGATTTTTGAAACATGGTCGTCAACCAGATTATAACTAGCTAGACTCCAAAAGTGGTTAAAATGATTTTTGAAAAACGATAGCTAGTAAAGCAGATTATTAGTAGTTTGACACCAAAGGTGGTTAAAGTGATTTTTGAAACATGTAATCTACCAGATTATTACCAGCTAGACACTGAAGGTGGCTAAAATGATTTTTCAAACATGGTAGTCAACCAGATTATTACTAGCTAGACTCCAAAAGTGGTTAAAATGATTTTTGAATAACGATAGCTAGTCAAGCAGATTATTACTAGCTAAAAACCAAAGGTGGTTAAGGTGATTTTTGAAACATGTAATCTCTACCAGATTATTATTAGCTAGACACCGAAAGTGGTTAAAATGATTTTTGAAAAACGATAGCTAGTCAACCAGGTTATTACTAGCTAAACACCAACCAAAGGTGGCAGGGCCGTGCAGAGAGTTCTTCAGGGACAGGGGCTCAAATGTAAAAAAGGGGCAATATATATATATATATATATATATATATATATATATATATATATATATATATATATATATATATATATATATATATATATATATATATATATATATATATATATATATATATATATATATATATATATATATATATATATATATATATATATATACTCATCAAGCCTGCATTTATTTAATCAAAAATACAGAAAAAACAGTAGCCTAATATTGTGAAATATTATTACATTATGTTCTTTTTAACTTTTTATTAATCCAACAATCTTGAAAAGAGTATCACAGTTTCCATCATTGACATTAAATCCTCATATTAGAATGATTTCTGAATGATCATGTGACACTGAAGAGTGGCGTAATGATGCTGAAAATCCAGCTGTGATCACAGGAATATATTATATTTTAAATTATTTTAAAATAGAAAACCATCATTTTAATAATATTTCATAATATTGCTGTTTTTTATCAAATAAATGCAGGCTTGATGAACTTAAGAGACTTCTTTCATAATGCTGCATAATATGCAAAAATGGTAACGTTAATATAATAAAGTCCTTTCACGTCACCATTTCGCCAGCCTACACTTCACATAATAGGCCTGTAGGTGCCGGTGGCACTTGGGTTTTGTTAACTTTGATAGTTTCATGAAGTAGTAAACGGTGTATCAATATACATAAATACAAGTGAATTTAACACTACTTACCATTAACGCAACTTTTGCTGCTGAATGGTTTTGTACAGTGATTTGTTTGTTGTCAGTTAAAATCCATTTTGTCAGTGATGCAATTTATAAAATGAGACAAACCGCAGGAAATCGTCCATGTAATTTTCAACCGATTTATGAATAAGAACAGAAAATTACCGCTCCACTTCACATCGCCCAATGGAATTTGAACTTGCTTTGCCAGATCACGATTGGTTGGTGTATATACATGAAAAACGGGCATTGGTGAATTGTGTAATACTTTAAAATATATAATATATTGATTTGTAATTAAATCAACACATTAGCTCTGATTATGGATGAAAAAAAAAATATTGGTTTACTTTTTTCCCGTGAGGCCACACACTCTCTGAAAGGACCATATTTGGCTCGAGAGCCGTTTCCGAACAGTGGAAAATCAGCTGTCAATCAAAACGCACGCAACGCAACCCATAGCAATGCGTTATAGCAACGCCTCAACAGAAATTATCCGACTTTTGAGCCGTCCGTTACTATTGTATACATTGTCATGTTATAATAATCACATTTATGTAGTTTTATTGACCACGATATTATCATTGATATTTGTCAGAGAGGGGCACTTTTGATTCATTTTGAAAAAGGGCAGGGGCTCGAGCACCCAAAGCCCCCCCCTCTGCACGTGCCTGAAAGGTGGTTAAGATGATATTTGAAACATGCTTGTCAACCATATTATTGCCAGCTAGACACCAAAGGGGGTTAAGATGATTTTTGAAACATGGAAGCTGCTGGTTGACCAGCTAATAAGAAACCAGCAACCTGCTGTTCATACAAACTCAAGATGGTCCAGATGTGGTTTCTGGTCAACCTGTTAGAAAAGGTGAATCTCAAGGTGATCAGCATGGTTTTTGAACCATGTTAAATGGATGATTAGCTAACTAGCAGCTACGAGTTGGACATACCAGCTCTAGGTGGCTGTTTTAACAGCTGATAACCACCTTGGGCTATCTAGAAACCAGCTACCATGTTCCAAAACAAGCCAAAGGTGGATTACCAGCAGGGAGCGAGAGGCGTAAGTGAGGGAGTTACAACACAAACAGGCTTCTTTTCACTCGAGATATGCATTACCAACATAACAGTATATAAAATGCACCCTGCATCATTTGTTTGCCCTTCCAGCAGGGCGGCCGTTTGTGCACGCGCACTCGTTTAACAGTGTGTAATCGATGAGATGGATGGAGGGGGAGAGGGAGGGAAGGGGGGGGGGCAGCATCGCGCAGGCTCCATGGCAACTCGCATGGCAACCCAGCGCTCCAACTGTAGTCAGGTGAAGGTGTATGGCTCGCTTAGACCATAAAATGGGAAAAATGTTTTAGAAAAAATCTGAAAAATGAAGCACCATATTTAAATGTAAGGACCCGAGTTGCTGTCTCAGCGACAATTGGCCAATGGTTGTGAGAGTGAGGGTGGTCTCTAGGCAACTCAAGGCGTGCTGATAGATTGGTGTAGTATCAGGGCCGCTGCGTTAGTGCAAGATGGATGAACATATGGACGTCTCTCGGTTGTCAAATGTGCGCCTAGGTACACTCCTTTCTCAACAGGCTCTTGCTGCATTGTACATGTTTCCATGGATACTCAACCACCAGTCTGTGTGTGAATGTCCAATGGGGAAGCGATGGGTATCTGGCTGTGTGTGTGTGTGTGTGTGTGTGTGTGTGTGTGTGTGTGTGTGTGTGTGTGTGTGTGTGTGTGTGTGTGTGTGTGTGTGTGTGTGTGTGTGTGTGTCAGGGAGCAAGATCAGGGAATCCTCCTGCCGCAGCAGTGCTGTTTAGTATGGACCGCACGTACGGCAGTGTGTGTGGCATACAGTAGTGTGACTAAGGATGGATTGAGACAGATGAGTGATTTATGGTCATAAGGGACAGCGCTGATATTCTCAGATATAACAGACACACACTTATTTGCTATTCAGACATGTTTAATGTTCTTTTAATGTGTAAAAAGTGTCATGTTTACATGTATACACAAAAAAAGCTGGTTGTTTCAATTCATGTTTGGGTCAAATATGGATAAAACCCAAACGTTGGTTTAAATTTAATTAAAAAATAATAATTTTGTCATATTTGACCCAAACATGGTTTGAAACAACCCAGCATTTTTTTTACACCGTAAAAAATATATTTTACAATACTATACTAGTTTAG
The DNA here is from genome assembly GCF_949357685.1 of Gobio gobio. NCBI lineage: Eukaryota > Metazoa > Chordata > Actinopteri > Cypriniformes > Gobionidae > Gobio > Gobio gobio. The sequence continues at coordinate 8,141,737 of NC_137101.1, read as the reverse complement.
TCTTTCTACTTCAGAATTTCACTTCTAATTTAATGTTACTTGCTGTTTCTTTGGATTTATTTGTTCTGTAAAAAAATGTCCTGCTGGAGTTCGTCAGCGTCCGCACAGGAAATGGTTTTCTCTGAGGGAGGAAGTTAGAAGGAAAACGAGGCACATGACCTTGACTGTACCTGCAAATACACATGCACACACACGCACAAATTGAACTACACATTTATGGTGATTCAAAGCGAGTCAGTTTAATGTGGAAAACACTGGTGTGTGTGTGTATGCGCATTACACAAAATATTTTTGCTCCATCAGCAAGAACCAGCACTCGAGCGAGTGGCTTTTTCTGTCCTGTTGGGAGCTTGTGTTGTACAAAATCTTTACACATGCATGCGACTAGAAACTCTACTGTAAACCCCACCCTCATATCATCCAGTGAGAGCTATAGCATATAATATGAGCATGTGCACAGTGTGTTCTCATGCAAGGCTTGGTCTTTTACAAAGAAAATGGACAAAGATGGAGAAAACAAATTGATGTCTTGCAGTTTGACTTTGCCATAATGCTGCGTTTTAGTCTGCTATTCTCATGAGATTTGATGTCGGGTGCCACTTCTGGCTGCCGTCCAGTCCAAATCCACACACACGCGCACACACACACACACACACACACACACACACACACACACACACACACACATCATCGTCCGAGGCCACAGACTGACTTGCTGCTGTACTTCCTCTGCCTAGAGAGACTGTATGAATCAGATTTATTGCGGCTCAGGGGATCCACTCCGCTACAAGACATTTCATCTGTTTGTTTAGAGTCTCACTGAAGGAGTCCAAACATCTCACAATAAATGTTCAGAGCGAATGTGAAGTGACATAAAAAGGGTTGTACAGATCAAAGAAGCATTTTTAGCAGGTTTTTCATGCATTGTACTTCAGATTTTCCAGAGTTCATCATCCATCACCCACATCCGCTATACGTCACATTTTAAATTATGCAATTTTGGTTTGGTTTTACAGTATGAAATAATGAGAAATGTCCTGCTCCTTTAACCCTTGTATTATGTTCGAATTCTGGGTACGATTTTTTTGTTGCGGGTCAAATTGACCCTAATTGGATTCAATACAATTCACAAAATGGGGGGCAAAATGACAGTTTTCAGCTGAGATTTGAAGCAAGATTACAGGGGGTAAAAATGACTTAAATCATGGCAGTATCATTGTTTTATTTTTACACAGAGATTGGAAGGTCTGTTAGTAAAAGCGGTTGACTTTTACAATCTTTGTTGCATCATGTGAGGTGGTTGTCCGGTGGGTTAAACCATGGAACTGATACGCAGAAGGTTGCTGGTTCGATCCCAGCGGTCACCACCAGTGTGTCCTTGAGCAAGGCACTTTACTCCATGTTGCTCCAGGGGGATTGTCCCTGTAATAAGGGCACTGTAAGTCGCTTTGGATAAAAGCGTCTGCCAAATGCATAAATGTAAATGTAAATGCATCATGCCAATGGTGACAGTTCAAAAATCGTGTTTCCCCGCAAAGTTTACATGTCAGCTTGTAACTCAAGAAGTATTGAAGATATCTTAATATCCTTTTAGATTTTGGTTCTTTTAAGGCTCAATATGGTTCATTTCCAAAGATATAGGGATTTCAATGTGGCTTTGTTGGAGTAAATTGTTAAATTGTACACATTTTTTAGGGGTCATACTCCCTGTTTACACCTGGTATTAACCCTTTCGCATATACGATCACACCGTTGTGATCAGTCTTGGCTGGTCCCTGGAGCGTACATCACACCGGTGTGATTAGAACATTCAGTGCATCACATGATCAACTGCTAAATTCAAATGTGCTTTCATGCGTTGGCTGGCGCTGAGCCAGAAGCAGACGTGCTTATAATATTTATTTTAGGTTTCAGACATTTAATTATACATAAGTACCAGCAAAACCATGCATTTAGAGTTTGTAAAATACACACTGATGTCTATGGAAGCGACAATAATAATCCTTTCCGTTACAAGTTTTATTCATATCGGATACACATTGCGTAAGTAACTTTAAAGTTTAACCTATTCTTCTCCCAGTTCACCGGCCACTTATTTCATGTATTTCGGGAGAAGTGGTTGAATTCACATGTTGTAAATCCAATAGATCCGATTCTCTGAACTGAAGCGCCCATCGCGCATATAGCTCAACTAATGATCTTTAGAAAGGTGTTTAAACAACAAAACACATCCATTTGCACATATTCGACAGTCGGAATATCAGATATTTTATAGGTATCACATATGTGAATATTTTTAATAAAAAAGGAAAAATGGAATTAAAGCAGATCATCAGTCATACAGCCATAGATATGTATACGTAGATGCCCCATTAGCGTCTGTTTCTATGGGCCGCTATACATTAGCCGTCCGCCATTTTCGAACGGTTAAAGCTGGTCGTGAACACGCTTTGTGAATATTCAAATGTTGCCTGTGCGTCTGCAACCGTAGTTATACGCATGCATGTATGAAATGAATATTTATATATCAATATACTGAAGCTGATGAGTTAGGATTAGTTTATCATTAATGGTAGATAATTCAGCATATTCTAAAAATATTGGTTAAAAATCTTTACATTTTCTTAATATCATTAATATTATTGACCATCAGAGAACCCTACAGACACATTGCTCATCTTTTAATGAACACAGTGAACTCATTATAAACAAGCTCATCGGAAAGAAATCATAAACCATAAACCAATCAGCCATCAAAGTAAATAAATTATAAAAAATAGTAATAAATGATCTAGTAATGTGTTTAATAAACATCAATATAGCCTATTTACTCAACCCATGTTTTAAGTAATCATCATGGGTATTATCTGAAAGCTTAAATTCTCAAAAATCATCCTGTTTTGCAATCGTTTTTATAAAAAAAACCTTTATAAAATGATCGAAAGGTTATCCAATTTCTTCGGGAATTTAAATCGCGTTGGGCTTTACAGAGGCTGCGCAGTGTTGTTTTTTTTATGTGAGTGATGATTGACAGTCTCTGAAGTGTTGACGTGTGTTGACCGTTCTAAAATGGCGGCGCGTCGACGTGCCTGGAGAGGTCGAATGAGGCATCTACGTATACATATCTATGCATACAGCACTATTGTTACTGCGGTGCATCATGTGACAAGCAATGACGCGTCACCATGGAAACAATAAAGTGAGACGTTCTAATTAACGGTCGCCTTGAAAAACTCACACTCGGGGGTCAGCCAGAAAATTTTGAACTTACGTGTGAAAGGGTTAAGGTGCGTTTTGGTCAATCGGATCACAAGTGCACGACACTAAATACAGGTGTAAACGAGGTCTAAAAAGTTTTGAGCTTGTCCACTTTCAACCACTTCAAGAGGTAGTCGAAAACACATTCAACCGGATTGCTTTCGTAGTGTAAAAACTCAAGTGGTCCAATGTCTGAACAGCCCCAAAAGACCATCTACTCTCTGTAAACATTATGGGTCCCGCACCAGCCAGACGGGATTAAACTTTGTCGGCTGAAGACCCAAGTTTGGTTTGAAGACGAAAAACGTACCAAACACAATGTTCTCTCACCATTCCTGATTTCTAACACACACTCACAGTGTTCGGCGTGATCTTGCGGCTGTCAGAGCAGAAACGAAAGCTGATGCTCTCCATAGGTTTTCCGTCATCTCCAGTTCATATGTAAATTCACTAGCTTATTTTGTTGATTAGATTGAAAGATCTGAAAAAGCCCATACATTTACCCGCCCACAGACCCTCCCCTCGAAGAAATCAGGACAGAAGTGGTTGAAAGTGGACAAAAGAGACGGATTAAAACACCAGGTGTAAATAGGAATGTGTCTCCCTCGTCTACTTGTGACCAAAACACTTAAAGGGATAGTTCACCCAAAAATGAAAACTAGCCCATGATTTACTCACCCTCAAGTCATCCGAGGTGTATATGACATTCTTCTTTCAGACTAATAAAATCTGAGTTATATTAAAAATGTTCTGGCTAATCCAAGCATTATAATGGCAGTAATAGTTGCTCGGTTTTTGAAGTCCATCTGTCTGTCAATATTGTGATCTGTCTGCTCCACGTGGCTCCGGGGTGTTAATAAAGGCCTTCTGAAGCAAATCGATAAATATCCATATTTAAACATTTATTTCATTTTTTTTCTATGGCTCTGCATCAGCCGTCCCCACGCGATCACTTCCGGTGAATAAGGTCAAAATACTGGCGAGATCATAGATATATACATAGACTCCTCATTAGTGCCTGCGCGGATCGGTCGAATGAGGCATCTGCGTATATATATCTTTGATTGCGGCAGTATTTTGACCTTATTCGCCGGAAGTTATGGCGCTGGGAATACTAGATGACATTCGTCTGATAAGAGGTAAAAAAATAACATAAATATTGTTGGGTTTCTCACAGAAACCGAACGTTTCGTGTCTCTAGACATGAATGTGTCGCCACGAGCCGCAGGGTTTAATAAGGATTCGATTGTTTTTACTCTCATTGCTCTCATGCTCTAAAATATCCCCATAGACATGCATTATACGACTATCACACTGCAACGGTTGGCGTTAAAAATCTTAATTTGTGTTCTACTGAAGAAATAAAGACACCTGCATCTTGGATGCCCTGGGGGTAAGCAAATAAACATAAAAATTTCGTTTTTGGGTGAACTATCCCTTTAATACCAGGTGTAAACAGGGTCAGGTGTGGGTCATTTGCTTCAAATCAGAGGAAACAAATGATGATATCAGTTCAACAAAAAACGTTCTTATAGTTTCAGTGTTGGCCTAGTATGCAAAAAGCAGTACATTCCTACTAGTAGCATGTCCAACAATAGGACAAAAACACCTGAATGACGTATTGCTTCTGCCAGGAGTTTAAAGTGCGCGTCTGATGTCTACTGTAGGGTTACATGACAATTTCAACATGATATATGTCCTGGTTTTCATACTACACAAATACAGAACATACTTTTTTAATGGTCGCGAAGTGCAGTCTTCATCAAATGCAGTACATACTTATTATGCGATTTCAGACGCAGCTTATGAACCGTCCTCATTCAGATAGCGAAACAAATGTGCATGTTGCATTGTAACACAAGTACGGTGATGGCAAATGCTGAGAGGTGGACAAGGACCAGATGTCCTCTGCGTGTGTGTACTTGTAGAAGTGTGTTGTAGTGAGTTGTCTGTGTGTGATATCGTCAGCCCTGGTTATGTTTCAAAATAATGATTGGAAACAGCATATGGCCTCACTTCCTCTGTTCAAGAATAGACAGCGAACAAATAGCTAATTTGGTCAAAACCGAATTCTTTGTCTCAGACTCAAGACCAGACAGATTTCCCAGCCATTTACTGCATGTGTTTATAACGGGAGCCCTGTGAGTCTCATTAATCAAGTATAGATATCGATCCAGTAATCTATTTAAGACCACAGCGGAGAAGACCACATATAATGCAGTACTTACACTAAGGATTGTGGGTCTTAAAGCCTGTCTTTGCCTTTAGTCTTGGGTTTAAAGCTGAAAGCTTAGTTAGCCAGGCTTGCTTTACAGATTATCGCAAGTCTTATTTCCGTTTAAAACAACAGAGATGTCAGCTTAGTCGGGGTAGACAAGTGTTTAAAATCTGAAAGGCATTTTGATATTTTGCCTGTCTAGCCCTCATAACCTGATTTTCATTTGTGTTGAATGAAATATTGCGTGAGTAAGGTCAATTACAGTAAGTCTGGTCTGCCGTTGAGTCATTGTCTGTCTGTTTAGTCCTTACACGTACACTTCATCTGTCCGTATCTCCTGACCTTGGATCCGTACGCGCTTGATTACATTTGTTGTGTCTTGTACTGGATGAAGCCTCACCTAATGTTGACTTGTCCTTGACACATTTTATGCAAAAACATTCACTCCGTCTGTGTGTAAATGTGTATGCCGGTACAGGTTTGGCAATACTTGTGATTTAAAAAACAATATTGTAGACAAACTTTAAGCTGGCTTGAAAAGGCCTGGCCAGAAAGTTTTAAGTAGTTTACAAGATGGATCAGTTAGAAAAGATACACATAGTCAGAATCACATAGTGAAATATCACAACTGACTAGTGAGGTAATTTTACATGGTCCACACTAGTTAAAATGGTTTTCTATATCTAATGTGTTGCACAAGTTTCTGTGATGGGTAGGGGTTGGTTTATGTCATAGAAAATATAATTGACCTGATATTAAATTAATGTAAGGCTAATATGCAATGTACGTTTACACTGCCTGGCCAAAAGAAAATATTGCTGTTTGGATTTAAATAGGCAAATACTATTAGAATCTATGATTGGATCATTATTGCAGTGATTATTATGTTTCTAGCATGTTATATGTTTGGCAACAGTAACGTCCCATTGAGTGAATCAACTGAGAATGGCTCTAATTTACATGTACCTGAAACTTCCCCCAAACTCCTGATCCCCTCTCCTGGGAGATCACTGAAATATACCCAAAATCTATTGGATTTAATGTCAATTCTCACTATAAAGTATTATATGTGTTTGGTATCGTTTGAAATGTCTCCGTGCAAATGGTACAAAAGTCTCATAATCACAGAAGTATACAAGAAGTTAATAAGAGTTTTTAGAGCTTAGAGGTATTTTACTTATGATGGTGGGTGTGGCTGTGGGAGCCATTTGGTTTCCTTTCAATCGAGCCAAATGGGAATTCGATTCCCCACAATTTAAATTCCCTTTGTTTTCATGTGTTTCTATTTGAAAGAAATCTCTGTCTTGGTCTGAGCAATATAAGGAAGTGGAGCAGAAAGATCGGGGCGCAATACTATTAACAAGGTTGGCCCGTAATACAGAAAACCCTCTGTGTTACGTAATATTCAAAAAGTCAGGAAATCTTTCACTCTTTAGACTATTTCGGAATATTTGATGTTATGTATTAGGAATGCCACAATTCTCAATATAATATTGAACCGCTCGGTACGACCTTCACGGTTCAATACGCGCCTGTGAATTGCGGTTTTTCGGTTTTGCATTTAATTAGAATTTTTAGAAAAATACTTATCATTTGCCTCCATCCCAATATAGGCCTACTGAACAACGCGACATACATTCACAGCACACGTTAGTGGTAGAGTTATATTCACGGAACACTATAGTAATTCACAATCACGAAAGTTCATTATTTGTATGGGTTTTAAAGCCTTGCCGGTGTGTGCGCGGTGCGCTTTTCCGAGCGTGCGCACTGAACGCTTGTCAAACACGTGATTACTGAAGTAGTCGTCTTACTTCGCTAATACAGTCAAATACACACAAGGTTTACATAAACACAGTCGGTTATGTCTAAAGTGAAAGTAAAATCGGCGCGTTTCTGTATATTAGATGCACGCAGGTCTTGAAAGCAAATTGACAGCAATGCAGTAGTGAACACGCTGTCCTTAAAGGGACAGTTCACCTCTAAAATTATGTCATCATTTACTCACTCTAATATTGTTCCAAACCTGTATTAATTTCTCATTTTTGAGTGAACTATCCATTTAATGTTAATACAACAACAAAAGACAAAGAGAAAATCACTCACTGCTCTTGACTGAAAAACTCTAATACAGTATAGCTTTAATAAGAATCTTTGTATATTTTATAGTGAAGTCTATGTAGTGTTTTATTTTTACATTTATTCATTCAATTTCATACTTAAATGCTGCTGTACAGCTCTGAGCTGCCAGTGTAAATCTTTATATATATATATATTTTATATTATACAATACACTAGGATTGTGTACAAGGGGGTTTTTTTAAGTAAAGTTTTAAGTTTAAGTAAGGTTTTTCAAATTTTAAGTAAAATAAAGAAAGAGTATTGCAATTAAAAAATTGTCTTTTTTCTCCTTAACCTCTTGCTGTTCCTGTCGCTTAAGAATAGAAAAAAACTGATGTGACAAGCAATCAGAACCGAACCGAACCGAAAACCGTGGTTAAAAACCGAGGTATGTATTGAACCGTGGACTAACTGTATTGTTGCATCCCTATTATGTATGAATTATCTTTGAATTGATTATGTAATTGGCATTATACATTTACCTGACTGTTAATAAAATTGTTACATTTTGATCCTTTCTGAATTACTCTGTCTGTAATTATTAACTATCTCCAGTACGGAACGGTATAATTGCAACAAAGGGTTAAAACGGAATGATTAAATGTATGATTAATTATCAAATATAAATGACTAAACTACCAATTGGCATTCTCTTCTATATTCAACAACTATGATAAATGGAGTCAGATTAAAGATATATTAGTTTTAAATCCATTCCACCCAACGCGCAACGGCCTTCGAGTCACTAACGTTACCGTTCATTGGAGCGATTTCAGCGGCCTTACAGCATCAGTTCTTCTAACCCTAATTGATGGAGTGTGTAGCTATTCATTTCTTAAACAACCTTGTAGGAAGATACTCATGGCCATATTCCGGGAGGACAATGTCGAGATTCATCAGCTCAAACTGTGAAAGAATGAAGAATAATTTCCACACATGAATTGGCACCTCTGAGTCCAGACCTTGAATTCATTGAAAGTCTTTGAGGTGTGTTGGAGGAGACTTTACAGAGTGCTGGACTCTTGCATTGTCAGTACAAGATCTGTGACCATGTCTGCTACAATGCTTAGGTGGTACGTGTCAAAGTAACATCCACAAGGATGGCAGGACCCAATGTTTCCCAGCAGAACATTACTCAAAGCATTACACCGACTTGACCATCAGACCATAGTGTATCCTGGTGCCATGTGTTCCCCAGGTAAGCGGCACGCACACGTCCACGTGATGTAAAAAAAAAAACGTGATTCATCAGACCAGGCCACCTTCTTCCATTGCTCTGTGGTCCAGTTCTGATGCTCACGTGCCACTGTTGCTGCTTGTGGCGGTGGACAGGGGTCAGCATGGGCACCCTGACTGGTCTGTGGCTATGCCGCCCCATACGCAACAAAATGTGATGCTCTGTGTATTCTGACAGCTTTCAATCATAACCAGCATTAACTTCTTGAGCAATCTGAGCTACAGTAGCTCGTCTGTTTGATCGGACCACACGGACCAGCCTTCGCTCCCCACGTGCATCATTGAGCCTTGGCCGCCCATGACCCTGTCGCCGGTTCACCACTGTTCCTTCCTTGGAGCACTTTTGATAGATCCTGACCACTGCAGACCGGGAACACCCCACAAGAGCTGCAGTTTTGGAGATGCTCTGACCCAGTCGTCTAGCCATCACAATTTAGCCCTTGTCAAACTCGCTCAAATCCTTACGCTTGCCCTTTTTTCCTGCTTCTAATGCTGCCTTCACGTGCTATCGGAATTATCGTAAATACGAGTTTCCTAGGTAAAAATTGCACATGAACGCCCTCTGATGTCGTGTTTACCACTGGGAAGTTCGGAAATAATTTTGATACCCCAATTCCCGAGATGGGCGTGTCATAAGCTTTAAACATGGTGGTGGGGAGAACTAGACTGCTGTGGCAGGTGTGGTTTTAGTTTTATTTCCCCCAAAGCAGCTAGGTCGTCTTGTCTTGACATTGATGTAGTACATATTTACATGTAAGAGTAATCATATGAAGCGTATTGTATGTTTAATACACATCGAAAATAGCCTGCATTTGACTGAAATGACAGAATCAGCAGAAAGCGGACTATATGGAATGTTAATATGGTTGTCGGTGCATGGGACACTACATATGATGTTGGTTTTAATAAGATTTTCCCAATAAATAGGCAAGAATAACCTGGTGTCCACCATGATTCCTGTTCACTCCGACAACAAAGCACTTGGATGCAACAAGCTCGTCATCACGACTTCTAAACTGGGAATTAGGAAATTTCCGATAGCACGTGAAGGCAGCATAACACATCAACTTTGAGGACAAAATGTTCACTTGCTGCCTAATATATCCCACCCACTAACAGGTGCCGTGATGAAGAGATAATCAGAGTTATTCACTTCACCTGTCAATGTAATAATGTTATGCCTGATCTGTATATGTATGTATGTATACACACACACACACACACACACACACACACACACACACACACAAACAAGCTGATTTGCTGTTTTAACTACAAGGTGAGATTTACATTCCTGCAGAAAAAAAATTATATTTTGAAACATAATGTTTCTCAGGACTTGTAAGCAAAGATTCTGCAATGCTTATGAGTTTTTTTAGACTGAGATGACGGGGAGCGTAAAGTAAAAGCTTAAGACGTAAATTTGCTTTAGATGAATAGAAGAGAGAGAGAGGAGAAGATGCAGATTAGAAGTCTAAGCAGAAATGGAAAATAAATGGGAAGTGGCAGAATAGCGTTTAGCATGGTGACGTATGTTTTTATTTTTATTTTTAGGGAATAAAAATGTAAGTTCCCTTTCTTCCTCATAAATAGGATATTTTTATTTTCGTCGAGGGCATACATGTGTATTTTAGTGCCATTGTGGTTTGAGTTCCCATTTTTTTCTAAATCATGTGAGTGTGTGTGTGTGTGAGTAGTGCTGCTGTACATGCCTGCACACTCCTCACGCTCTCAGGTTGCTGAGCAGAAGCCTTGTTGCCATGGAGACAGTCTGGGTCGGGCGCATGCCGCAGGGTATCAGACGTGCTCACCGCGGTCACAAGTTCAAAGGTCAAATATGAGAGAGACAGCGACTTGAGAATAAAATCAGGAAACATTATAAATGGCAATTATTTTTATAGTAGTGAGTGGAACAAAGTGTACACCAATTTATTTTTAAACGTTTGCCAGCAAGTTATAGTTTTATTTATTTTTTATCTTGCTAAATGTCCATATTCACATCCTCGCAAACAAAACAGGATGGGAATTTGATATTTTTCCGCTCCATCCACATGGACAAACATGTTGCCGATGGTTTTATATTGTTTTAATTAGCATTGTCTGCCCGTTTTGTGCTTCAAAGGCTTGTGGAAATGAGTCACAGTCTATATATTTGTAGTTTTGATGCCGTTTCAATTCACTCCTAGTTCTGGAGTTGTTTCAAGCTGGTTTTTGCCAGTCAGCTGTTCAGAACACGGTGGACACTCTGAATGCACATTGTCCGGATGACAGATGAGCATGTTTCTAGCATCAACATGAGTGGAGGCAGGGGACGGCCCATGTGAGGATGCGCTCCGCTGCAGTCGGATGTTTTCTCCTGTGAGATTTTCTTGAAAACAGCATTGGAGCTGTCGGCAACAGCTGAACTAGTAAAAGACTGCATGCAATTGCCCAATATTTGGCCATTTTAAAGGCCTGTGCACACCAGGATGATTATTGCGCGCACTTATTGCCAACGTTTTTCGGTGCGTCTGTGTTCACACTCAAACGATTTTCACTGGAGATGCGCCGAATGAACGTGCAAATTCAGTAGATGGCGCTCCCGGTACACAATGTGGTGCTGCGCCACTTTACGCTTCTGAACATGGACACTATGTCCATATTTTTTTACAGTCTGTGACGTTACCAATTTGAGCAGTTTTGAAGCGTAAAGTAGGGTCGAGCTGCGTCACTCCCGGTTAACAGAAAAGAGGCGGGACGTGGGCGGAGCTGAAGTGACGCGATGACTAACAGACAGCAGACAAACGGCAATCCCCCTGTCACTCAAAGTGGCCACGCCCTTAATTATGCAGAACTTTAAGGCTTTATATAATGCAAACGAATGAGTTATAAAAAAAATCACCCCCCTCACAGTTGTCATGAAGGGCAAAATGAACTATAAAGACCAAAACCACAATTTGTTCCAGGCTGTAAACATGTTTTTTTTCTGCTGTAAAGTTGAGCATTTTAACATGGAGTTCATGAGATTTTGCTCCCTTCTGGAGCCCCTAGTGGCCAGTCGATGAACTGCAGTTTAAGTCACTTATTGGCACCGTATTGGCTTCAAGAGAAACTGGGGGAGGTTGCCGCTTGCTTCTGACACTCACTTGTCACACAGAAGAAGAAGAGAGACAGTATTTACGTGCTTGCCAAAACCTTTCACAAGTATCAATGTGTGCTCTGAGACCGTTTTGTGCTTGAGCGCCACCAAGTCATGTTTTACTGTAACTTCAGCTGCTCCACAAAATTATTCATTCTCTCTACGAAGGCTGTCCCAATGTGAAAGCTGCACCTCTGAAGGCCACATTTGAAGTGTGATTGCGTCACAGCGGCGCGACGAAGGCTGCTCCAATTCGAAAGCGAATTCAAAATTAACCCTCTGTTTCTCAGGCAAAGGAAGGGTATAGCCGATGGACCCTTCTCAGCCTACCCATCCCAGATTTCATAGCACTGGACGCGACGTCCCGCTTTAAAGCCCAAAATATACTTCGAAAGAGACCACATGACATAATTATCGTCTGTGCGTGTACAACAGCACATGCGCAAGAAAGACAAAAGCGTCTAGGTGGCAAAACGCACAGTACTGTGAACCAGGCACGTGCGGGGGGGGGATTGGCTTTGGGTGCTCGAGCCCCTGCCCTTTTTCAAAATGAATCAAAAGTGGATCACAGCTGGATTTTCAGCATCATTACTCCACTCTTCAGTGTCACATGATCATTCAGAAATCATTCTAATATGAGGATTTAATGTCAATGATGGAAATATATATATATATATATATATTATATATTGCCCCTTTTTTACATTTGAGCCCCTGCCCCTGAAGAACTCTCTGCACGGCCCTGGGTCGAAGAAGAGTGTGGAAAGAGTGAGTCAAAAACAACACGCTTGAAAAAGGGAAACACTACAATGGATGGCGAACTTGCTGAGCATTTCTGCGAAGTTTGTGCGTTGTTTCTTCTGAACTATGTTGCAATGGTTGATCCACTACTTTTCTTCTTCGATCCTGCCGTGTGAATGTCCTGTTGATGACACGACTGGTCATCAACAAAACATTTTTTACTGCACATGTGTCGAACTCGGCCATCTGCGGTTGAGTATACTTTAACCATCTGGGGTACTTCGGTTCAAAAATGACCCGAAGCGTTTTATAATTTAAAAAAAAAATGTAGCTTCATCGGAATGGTCCGAAACTTGGTGACTTTATTGGTACTTGGCATATGAACATCCCAAAAAATTGGGGACAGTCTAAAAAATAGTCACACTCAGGACCTTCAGGTCAAAAATGACCCTCATAGGAAATGAATGGGAAACTGGCAAAAATATGAAAATACAGAGTTTTTTTGTGCATACAATCTACAAATCAGCCAGGATGCAGAAAAAAAGGACTCAACAGTGAAGGGGTGAATCTCTAAAACATCAAGAGTGCAAAACAGACAAAAAAAACTCACACACACACACACACACACACACAAAAACACAATTAGCTTTTGGAATGGCACGCGTTCATTTGTGTGTGCGTGTGTTTTTGTTTGTATAAGAGTGTGTGTGTGTGTGTGTGTTTTTTTTGGTCTGTTTTGCACTCTTGATGTCTTGATGTCCCATTAATTTCCTATGGGGGTCATTTTTGACCCGAAGGTCCTGAGTGTGACCCATAAATGAAGTACCCCAGAGGGTTAAAAGCTGTGCGGATACGACTGCGCGAGGTAGGACAGTAGCTATGTTTACATAGTTCCATATGTTTTATGTTAATTTTGGGATATCACATAAAAAAACGTTGGATGGAAACGCCAAGATGCTTATAAATTCTAAAATGTGGATAAAAAAACGTAAAAAAAAAAATGTATCCCATAAGAAAACATGCATATAAACTACGATGGGATCACATTTACCAAATCAATTCCTCTATGCACGTCAAAAAAAGACATTTTACTGGGATGGCATAACTGGACCAACCAGCGGACCGATCTCGTTGCACAGCATCTGAAATGCTGTTTTGGTCATTCTGAAACGCCTGAGTAAAGTCTGTTGTCAAAGTGATTCTGTAGTGATTTTTGCAATATTGATTATTTTCTCATGAAATCTTTTTTGAGGAGGCACTGGCAACGCCATAACGAATCATGTCGAATCCAAGTTGAAACTGCATCATCTTTTATTTTCTGTCTAACTGAAAAGCCTGTCGAACTGTGTCTTGTTTAAAAATAGTGTCTTACTGATGCAATTTGACTGGAACTTCGTTAAAAATAAAGTTCATTCACACTTTCTTAATGTTAGGATCACATTGATGGCAATGCAAAGACTGTGTTTTTCCACAACTTAGCACTGCGAAACATCTTCAGAGGCATCTCTATCCTGTGTTTGCGTCTGTCTCATATTTACTTCTACATGACGTGAATTGGTTGGCGGGGTTAAAGAGTCAATTATGTAGAAGTAGGCGTTGATCATCTTCTTTCATCACACTATGATGTAATAATATAATACAATCCGAAACAAGGCGTTTTCTGAGCTTGGTTTCAATAAAGGCAGTGGTGCAAATAGTAGTTAGATGCTATATTTATAGTTATAAATAGTGGCAGACAATATTTGGACGTCAGTGTTGTTTTACATTAAACAGTATGCAATTGTGAAATAGTTTAAATTATTATTTTTATAAAAATTATTAAATGGATGACAATAAAGCCCTTCCTACACCTCTACCCCTAACCTATAAACACTTTATTATTAGACACTTTATTTCCACTTTTTGAATATTTTCTTCCTTTTTATAGAAAATAAATGCCTTTCTGATCTGATATGAGATGCAATGTGGGAAAAGGGAGTAGAGCAAGTTCTGCAAAAGGTGGATTTGTGCCAAAATGTTTTGCCATGTGCCTTACCCCTACACTACTGCTGAAAATCCATCGTCTTCTATCATTTTCTCTGGCCCAACCAGACGTCAGTGGGCGGAGTAAGTGTCAATGGCGTCTGCCAACAAGGCGAGCTATTTGCACTGAGTCTAAATAGACACTCCGTTCAATAAAAGCTGTTTTTGGACTAACTAGGAAGTTTTGAGTTTTGAAGCGTACAGTAAATTTTTATAATATAATGGCTTCTTAGATGACAAAAGATCAAGGAAAATTTGATTTCTCAATTCATGACCCCTTTAAGGTTCTACATGTAAAGCGCCTGACAGAACCTTTTAAGGTTCTGTATAGAACCAGTCTAGTTGTCACTGCATATTTTAAAAGTGTTTAAAAAATGCACAGCTTTAAGGAAAAAGACACATTGCATCACTTGCACCAGGCAGTGCCATTTCATTTACCACATAAAAAAAAAAAAAAATATATATATATATATATATATATCACCTCTGATTCTCTGCTGGATTTCAGGCGTTTCTTATATTGTATCAAAAGAGTCACCTTGCTCACCATGCCACCATCACTGATGCAGAACACGCAAACACACACACACAAACGTTAAATGTCTCCAATTCTCACAGTCCCTCCCACCCTCCTACACACACACTCACACCCACACAGAGCTCACGCCAAGCCTGCTGTCTCATCTGTTATTTCGAGCTGGAGAGGCAGTGTGACATTAAACAGTTGGTCTGTGGAGAGAGAAAGAGAGGGGGGAAAGTGTGAGGGAGAAGAGAAGGAGGGAGAGAGCGAGCTGGTGAAGGGGAACAAGGGAGTGTTATTATTCAAAGCAGTTATTAAAGGAATAGTTTGTCTGAAATTGAAAATTGTCATAATTTACTCATCCTCATGGTGTTTAAAACTAAGGCGGATTCAGGATTAGGGGTACAAAATGCAAGAATAAAAGAGCCATATCGCCTGAATATTTTGGGAGGATTGTCCTGGGAGAGTATTGGGGTGGTTATGTCCCTGTTTCAAAACCGTATGGCTGTTTTACACGCTCATTTACATGCAATTAAAGTTAACGGACACAGAGTCTTTTTAAGCTTCAAAAAGGATGCAAAAACAGTATCTTTAAAATTGGTCCATATGACTTATGCGCTTATATTCCAGGTCATACGATAGCTTTGTGTAAGGAACATACAGTACCCGAATTTAAAATGTAATTCACTGAAAATCTGTCCTAGTTGTTCTTGGTGGGGACATGAGAGATAGAGGTCTGCAATCCCGCGGTCGTGCCGACACAACAGAGGGTGGCTTGGGACAAGTTTTGAATTGCTGAGTGCGGGTGCGGGAGGGAAAAAACTGATATGTGTGCGGGAAGCAGGAATACGGAGCACCTAAAGGGACATGGTGAAGTAAAAAATGTGTCGATGCTTTTGCATTCTCTCTAATGTTTTGCTTTCCGACGTTCCGAGCATTCGCTCGAAAAGTGCTCAAAAGGTTTTGCAAGTGAATGCAAAGTTTCTCGGGGGAAAAAAGGTTTTGCGAGAGAACGCAACAGCATTGACAAATAACTTTTTTCCTTCACCATGCCCCTTTAGGGAACGGTACAAAATGTAAAAGTTTCAGGCGGGAGCGGAATAAAATGTAACATATTTTTGGCAGAAGCGGACAGGAGCGGTATGCAATCTTGTGGGAGCGGGACTGAAAAATCCATCCCGTGCAGATGTAACTGGTCCTACTCTACCCTCTCCAAGTGGGATTCGAACCAGGGTCTCTGCCATGGGAGGCGGGCGCGCTGACAAGAATGCTAAAGACCGCAGCCTCTAGAGCCAGTCGCTAACGCACCTCTTGAGATCAGGCACAGATACACGCACAGCTCTTACTGGCCTACGTCCATTACACTCACCCCCTAAACCTCACTCCCATCCGGGTCACAGCACCAAATGTAACCGCCCTACTCGACCCACTCCAAGCGGGATTTGAACTGGGTCTCTGGAATGGGAGGCAGGCGTGCTAACAAGGTAGCTAAAGATTGCAGCCACTAGTGTCAGTCGCTAGCACACTTCTTGAGGCCAGGGGAGTGAGGTTTAAATGCACAGCTCTTTATGGTTACATCCGTTACACTCACCCCCCTAAACTTCACTCCTATCCAGGTCATGGCACCAAATGTGAGTGGTCATACTTGAACCGTTCCGAGTGGGATTTGAACTGGGGTCTCCACTGTGGGCACTAACAAGGATGCTAAAGGCAACTGCTAGAACCAGTTGCTAGCACACCTCTTGAGGCCAGGGGAGTGACATTTTGCCACACAGCTCTTACTGACCTTACTGTCTGTTACACTCACTCCTAAACCTCACGTCCATCCGGGTCACGGCACCAAATGTAACCGGTCCTACTCAACCTGCTCCAAGCAGGATTTGAACTGAGGTCTCTGGCGTGGGAGGCGGACACTCTAACAAGAACGCTAAAGATCGCAGACACTAGCGTCAGTCGCTAGATCACCTCTTGAGGCCAGGGGAGTGAGGTTTACACGCACAGCTCTTACTTGCCTACATCCGTTACACTCACCACCCTAAATCTCACTCCCACGTGGGTCACGGCACCAAATGTAACCGGCCCTACTTGAACCGTTCCGAATTGGGGTTTGAACTGGTGTCTCCGCTGTGGGCACTAACAAGGATGCTAAAGGCAACTGCTAGAACCAGTTGCTAGCACACCATTTGAGGCCAGGGGAGTGACATTTGGCCACACAGCTCTTACTGGCCTACGTCTGTTACACTCACTTCCCTAAACCTCACTCCCATCCGGGTCATGGAAACAAATGTTAACCGGTCCTACTCAACCCGCTCGAGTATTACTAGCGTCAGTCGTTAGCATGCCTCTCGAAGCCAGGGTAGTGAGGTTTACACACACAGCTCTTACTGGCCTACATCGGTACACTCACCCCCCCTAAGATTCACTCCCATCCGGGTCACGGCACCAAATGTGACTGGTCCTACTTGAACCGCTCCGAGTGGGATTCGAACCAGGGTCTTCGCCGTGGGAAGTGGGCACTAACAAGGATGCTAAAGACCGCAACCGCTAGAGCCAGTCACTAGCACACCTCTTGAGGCCAGGGGAGTAACATTTAGCCACACAGCTTTTACTAGCCTACGTCCGTTACACTCACTTCTCTAAACCTCACTCCCATCCAGGTCATGGCACCAAATGTGACTGGTACATGAAAAGCCTCTTGAGGCCAGGGGAGTAAATGTGTGCTAGTGACTGGATCTAGCGGTTCCCGTCTTTAGCGTTCTTGTTAGTGCCCACTTCCCACGGTGGAGACCCTGGTTCGAATCCCACTCGGAGTGGTTCAAGTAGGACCAGTCACATTTCGTGCTGTGACTCTCCAAGCGGGATTCAAACTGGGGTCTCTGGCGTGGGAGGCAGGCGCTAACAATGCTAAAGATCGCAACCATTAGCGCGCCTCTTGGGGCCAGGGGAGTGAGGTTTACACGCACAGCTCTTACTGGCCTTTGTCTGTTACACTCACTCCTAAACCTCACGTCCATCCGGGTCACGGCACCAAATGTAACCGGCCCTACTCAACCTGCTCCAAGCGGGATTTGAACTGAGGTCTCTGGCATGGGAGGCGGGCGCTCTAACAAGAACGCTAAAGATCGCAGACACTAGCGTCAGTCGCTAGATCACCTCTTGAGGCCAGGGGAGTGAGGTTTACACGCACAGCTCTTACTGGCCTACGTCTGTTACACAGACCTCTAATGAGAGAAATAGTGATAGTCTGAATCGTTCTCATGAATCTGAACTCACAAAGCGAGAATGATTGGTTCACAAATCTGACTCCTGATCTTAGATTATCAGTGAATAAAGGCTTAAACTTCAGACTATTCCTCACACAAAGCTATCGTATGTCTTCAGAACAGGGTTATTATCATTAACTAAAAGTAATGATTTTGTTAATTGAATTAAAGTTAAAATAATATATAATATAGGCTGAATATTAAGGAGAAAAAAATTAGATGAGAAAAGAAACAATAACTAACTATACTATAACTAAAATAATTGTAAAAAAAATATTAAAAGTGCATAACAAAGCTAATTCAACATAAGCTTTAATAATAAACTTTAATAAGTAATACTGCAATAACACTGCTTCAGAAGAATGAGATAAGCACATTAGACATTGACTACTTTTGTGATACATTTGCTTCTGTTTTGAAATGATTTGAAAAGCAAGTCACTATCCTCTGCCTTTGTGACAACGATGAGTTTGGAAGGACATAAGGGCGAGTAAATCAAGGCAGGTTTTTAATTCTGAGTCAAATATTCCTTTAAGGAAAAGGAGGAGTTTGAGGAGAAGTGGAGATGAGAACTAGGATGGAGAATACTGAATACCTCCTCCCATTAAACACACACGCTAATCCTCATGGGATACTCCACTCCACTACCTGTTGTCTTGGCAACGGCAGTGAGTGTGATAACCAGTGTGTTGTTAAGGAAGAATCCAGACCGCCTTGTTAGGAGGAAAACCTCTGGTTCAGAGAGCACAACTTCACCCTTCAGTGCCCACATTGTGTTCAAGTTACTCCCGAACGTGTCATGTGATGTCAGTAACACAGCAGCTGTCATTAAGCATGAAACACTGTCTTTTTAAATGGCCGTTGTTAATTAGCTAACATCATTTTGTGTGTTTGTGTGTGTGTGTGTGAGCAGAGATACGGTCTCAGTTAGTGGAGCAGCAGAAATGTCTGGAGCAACAGACGGACATGCGGGTTCAGCTCCTCCAGGACCTGCAGGATTTCTTCAGGAAGAAAGCAGAGATCGAGAGCGAATATTCACGCAACTTGGAGAAGCTCGCCGAACGCTTCATGGCCAAAACCCGCAGCACCAAGGACCACCAACAATACAAGTGAGTGCACATAAATGATTGAAGATTCATTCACTGGCGAATCAGGTGCCTTTCGTTCACCTTCCAATGATTCCTCCCTCCCCGTTTTGTTTGACTGTGGATTAGAGCGACGTCTGGAATATTTTACCCATGATGCTCCGCAGCGTCATGCTTGAAAAATCAGAGAGGAGGCGATTGCTGTGTCTTCTGTAGTTATTGTTTGTGTGTGTGTGTGTGTACAGGCATCTGTGTATTTGCTGTCTCATTAATGCAGATAACATTCTGCTGGGAAAATAGAGTGATGAGGGATGAGTGTGAAAGAGAGAGAGAGAGAATCACAGTTTCTCTTCTGTTGCGTTTTCCCCCCTTCGTGCTGGGCACTGTTAGTGTGCTGGTCCTCATGGGGCTGTCCCATCAGATGCCTGCTGAGCTTTGTGTTTAGTCACCGGCTGCTGAAGACATTCGCCTCTTTGGTCCAAAATGGCTTCCCATTGTCTTTTCGCAACAGCCATTATTAATATAGAAGAACAAGTGTGTGAAACAAAATGGCGTCTTTTACCTCACCTCGGCAGGTGGTTAAACCATCTTCACTCTCCAAAATACAGTAAACGAGCAATTAGAAAAATGCAATGTGATAATTATTCTTTTTTTTAAAACATAATTATACTACTGTTCAAAAGTTTGGCGTCAGTAAGATTTGTTTTATTTAAAGGAATAAATACTTTTATTCAAAAGTGACAGTGAAGGCATGTATAATATTGCAAAGGATTTCAAATAAATGCTGTTCTTTTGAACTTTTGTTCATCAAAGAGTCCTGAAAAATGTATCATGGTTTCCATGAAGATATTAATCTGTTGTTTTCAACATTAATAAATGATAATAGTATGAAATGTTTCTTGAGCAGCAAATCAGCATATTAGAATGATTTCTGGAGGATCATGTGACACTGAAGACTGGAGTAATGATGCTGAAAATTCAGCGTTGCATCAAAGGAATAAATTACATTTAAAATGTATTAACATAGAAAACATTTATCTTAAATCATGATAACTTTCAATATTAAGAATAATTTTTAATTTTAAAAATGCAGCTTAACCCAAAAACATAAAATCTTAATTATATTAATCTCAATTAAATTAATCAATTAAATGAAGACATATACAAACTATGTATATACACTGACCAGGCATAACATTATGACCTAATATTGTGTTGGTCCCCCTTTAGCTGCCAAAACAGCCCAGACCCGTTGAGGCATGGACTCCACTAGACCCCTGAAGGTGTGCTGTGGTATCTGGCAGCAGATGTTAGCAGCAGATCCTTTAAGTCCTGTAAGTTGCGAGGTGGGGCCTCCATGGATTGGACTTGTTTATTCCCATAGTGCATCCTGGTTTGTTTTGCGTATGGGGCGGCATAGCCACAGACCAGTCAGGGTGCCCATGCTGACCCCTGTCCACCGCCGAAAGCGCCAACAGTGGCACATGAGCATCAGAACTGGACCACGGAGCAATGGAAGAAGGTGGCCTGGTCTGATGAATCACGTTTTCTTTTACATGACGTGTGCGTCGCTTACCTGGGGAACACATGGCATCAGGATGCACTATGGGAAGAAGGCAAGCCGGCTGAGGCAGTGATGCTTTGGGCAATGTTCTGCTGGGAAACTTGGGTCCTGCCATCCAAGTGGATGTTACTTTGACACGTACCGCCTTCCTAAGCATTGTTGCAGACCATGTACACCCTTTCATGATAACGGTATTCCCTGGTGGCTGTGGCTCTTTCAGCAGATAATGCGCCTGACACAAAGCAAAAATGGTTCAGGAATGGTTTGAGGAGCACAACAATGAGTTTGAGGTGTTGACTTGGCCTCCAAATTCACCAGATCTCAATCCAATCGAGCATCTGTGGGATGTGCTGAACAAACAAGTCGATCCATGGAGGCCCCACTTTGCAACTTATAGGACTTAAAGGATCTGCTGCTAACATCTTGGTGCCAGACACCACAGCACACCTTCAGGGGTCTAGTGGAGTCCACGCCTCGACAGGTCAGGGCTATTTTGGCAGCAAAAGTGGGACCAACACAATATCAGGCGTAATGTTATGCCTGATTGGGGTGTATGTATGTATATGTTTGAAAAGTATATAAATAAATACATACATGCAAATATATAGCTTTATCTAATGCAAATATACTTTTAGTAATTTACATTTTAGTGTGCCTTAAGAGTTTAATTATTTTTAGAGACTGTTGTATGTAAAACTCTTACGTTATTCAGTTTGTGAACTCATGCATCAAATATATTATGGGGAAATTAAATGACGAATCTAATTGAATGTTAATTGGAATGAGATCCAGAGCATTAACCTGTCATCAGTGGTTTGTATGCTGATATATTCACTGGGTCATTGATAATGATGATTTTATGATAACTCTGAGTGTGTTCAGCTGCAGCTCATCTATAAGGATTTCAAGGGTTGTGGTATATTTGCTTAACATCCCTGATTCTTGAAAAATAATCATCTTACCAAGGGCAAACTAGTCATAATTATAATTATTCTGTAATTATAGTGTAACTATAAAGTATGTACGTGTAGGTATAAGGGGGAATTATCTCAAGTTTGGGGAATAAAGGGGTAACAACCAGACAAATTAACAAATTATTTATACTAGAAGTATTTTATATCTAAGAAGGGGTACTTATTATACTATTAAGATAGGCAACAACCTTACGTTTGGGAGCAATTTAGCGAGAACATGCACTGCTTACCTTTTTGTAATAATAGAATAACAATACGTATAGGTGACGGAGTACATATCAGTGTTTTTTTTTTTAACTATTTATTCTATCGAGCATTTCTGAATTGTCCTTTTGTCTGTAATTTAATTTTTTTTTTAAACTATTGCAACTTTTTTTCTTTCTTTTTTTAAATACTGGGGAAATGTACTCTTGTTCCATGAAGTTACACGGTAAATACAATAAAAAAATACATACAATCTGATAGCAGTGATTCTGAAACCTTTAAAAGAACTTATTTAAAAACAGATTTACAATTCTTCTTATTCATTTAAAACATTTTTTAAATCAACTTCAATACTAAAGAAGCACATTTTGTCACATTTTTGTTTCTCTTGCTTGGCTTCATCCTCCTCGTGTTCCTCTTCTTCTTTTTCATTCTTTCCACTGATGAATCTTATGAAGGAATAGCATGTTTCTTAATATTGTATTATGTATTAAAAGAAAATACAGTATACATAATATAATACAGTACAAATACAGAAATGTAAAAAAATAAAATCTTACCATATAACTTAAAGAAACACTCCACTTAAAAAAAAAAAAAAATAGGCTTATTTTCCAACTCCCCTAGAGTTAAACAGTTGAGTTTTACCGTTTTTCGATTCCATTCAGCCGATCTCTGAGTCTGGCGGTAGCACTTTTAGCATAGCTTAGCATAGATCATTTAATCTGATTAGAACGTTAGCAAGTTTTGATACTTTTTCCTATTTAAAACTTGACTCTTCTGTAGTTACATCGTGTAGAATGATGGAAAATGAAAAGCATTTTCCGTCGGTCTTCGTACACGATGTAACTACAGAAGAGTCAAGTTTTAAATAGAAAAAAAATATCAAAACTATTTGATCATTTTTGAGCGAGATGCTAACAGATTCAATGATCTATGCTAAGCTATGCTAAAAGTGCTACCGCCAGACCCGGAGTTCGGCTGAATTGATTCGAACACGGTAAAACTCAACTGTTTAACTCTAGGAGAGTTGGAAAATTAGCCTATTTTTTTTTTTTTTTAAAGTGCCGTGTTCCTTTAACAGAACAAGAGTGTATTTCCCCAGGATTTTTTAAGTATAAAGTATATAAAGTATAAATGTATACCTTTGTGGCTTAAATAAATGACATATATCTATACATGTACAACATCTCCCTTAATAAAAACAAATCTCAAATGCAGATGACAAACACTTGATAACAGAGATATACATTTGAGTTTTAATTTCTGGTATTGTGAGTATTATGTCTGATTATTTTTCCATCTACATCTTAAAACCGCACATTTTGATGGTTTGCAGGAAGGACCAGAACCTGCTTTCTCCCGTGAACTGCTGGTATCTGCTGCTGAACCAGGTGAGGAGGGAGAGTAAGGACCACGCCACACTCAGCGACCTTTACCTCAACAACGTCATCACGCGCTTCACGCATGTCAGCGAGGACAACATGCGCCTGCTCAAGAAGGTGAGGTCAAACACAGGTCGTTCCTGCCGGTACTGTAATGTGATGGGATGCATGTATAATTACATCAAAATGATTATGAAAGGTGGAAAAAATATGCATTCATTAAAAGTTCTGATAGGAGATGAAAATCTCTTGATGCTTACGCATATTTGTCCTTTGGATAAACAAAATATGAACTTCTTGTTCCTCTTTACTTACGATGTCGGTAAAACCGTTTGCTTGTTTGAATTTTGTCAGTATAATTACCACAACTCCTAAACTCACAGCTGTATCAGATTGTGTGCATGCTGTGGTTTTATTTTATGTGGATTCTCCATTCATTATTCAGTCGTTGTCCCTGAAGAATCCAACACAATGGTGGTTTATTTATAGGAAGTGAATGTCTTTCTCTGCACAATAACACTTTAGCAGACCAGCACTAATGTAGATTAGTACAAGGGTTAATGAAGGGCTACGTTCACACTTCACACTGTAAGTCCAAATTCCAGTATTTGTGTATCGGATTGGGAATCTGATCTAAAAATGATTGACTGTCCACACTGTGTATCGCAACTGTTCAGATCTGATTTGTGTGTCCCATGCCGCTCTTTGGTTTTCCGGAATCTGTATTGGTTTCTATGGCAATGACGATGAGTTGGTAGGCATATGCCAAAACTAACAGCAAAATGGAGGCGTTTGTAATAGAGATGTTTTGTCTTATAGCAACATGACAATATGTAGCCACTGGACTCCTGCGTCTTTATTCCGTGCCGGTTTTAAAACATGTCCATTATATTTTCATTTTCTGCTCATCCGTCACTTTGCAGCAACACAACCTTGTTTCTGCAGTGACTTTCAGCATGTGTCACGAGTCTCACATAAACCACGCAAAATCTGATCAGAGCAATCAGACTGAAACAGATTTCCAGAGATATTCAAAACAAAAATGAAAGTAGCTGCATTTCATGTGATTTCTTTTGCTGTTCACACCTGCTAAATCTGATCGGATTTAAATCGGATAGACGATCAGATGCACAAAAATCCGATTTGGACTGACAGTCTGAATGAGGCTTAAAGGGATAAAAATAAAAGCCTAAATTCAACCTGTTCATCATATAAAGTGATCGTGTCTCTTCAGAAAAATTGGACTAATCCGCTCAATTCATAAGGATTCATTTTATGCTCTCTTTATGAACCGTTTGAAGCGTCAAAGTGGTAGTTGCGTAGCTGTCAATGGAGGGACAGAAAGCTCTCAGATCTCATCAAAAAGATGTGTTCCAAAGATGAGCGAAAGTCTTTCGGTTTGGAATGACATGAGGGGGAGTACATGATGACAGAATTTTCATTTTTGGGTGAACTATCCCTTTAAGAGTATCCAAGATGCATCAATGAAGATATTTTTTAAGTTCTTATTAAGGTGATAATTTTGTATTCATGTTGGTTTCCTATGGTAAAAAATTCCTATGGTTTCCTATATCTCTTGTTTCTTAAAGGGATAGTTCACCCAAAATTGAAAATTAGCCCATGATTTACTCACCCTCAAGTCATTCTAGGTGTATGACATTCTTCTTTCAGACGAATAAAATCAGAGTTATATTAAAAAAGGTTCTGGCTCTTCCAAGCTTTATAACGGCAGTGAATTGTTAAAAGTGCATCCATCCATCATATAACTGCTCCACACGGCTCTGAGAGGTTATCAAAGGCCTTCTGAAGCAAAGTGATGCGTTTGTGTAAGAAAAATATGCATATTTAAAACTTTATAAAGTAAAATATCTAGCTTCCGCCAGAACGCCTTCCGTATTCAACTTGCGTAAAAAGCGTAACGCCTCTCGCAGTGTAAAATCCTTGCGACACGTCTGACAACATTGCACACCTGTTATGTTTTTTTCCGATCTGGCGGAAGCTAGATATTTTACTTTATAAAGTTTTAAATATGGATATTTTTCTTACACAAACGCGCTACTTCGCTCCAGAAGGCCTTTATTAACCGGAGCCGTGTGGAGCAGTTATATGATGGATAGATGCACTTTTATGGACTTCAAAAACGAAACAACAATTTTCTTCCATTATAAAGCTTGAAAGAGCCAGGACTTTTTTTTAATATAACTCCAATTTTATTAGTCTGAAAGAAGAATGTAATATACACCTAGGATGGCTCGAGGGTGAGTAAATCATGGACTAATTTTCATTTTTGGATGAACTATCCCTTTAACTGCTTTACTGCCTTTTCCCCTACACTGAAACACATTTGTCCAGTTTAATCTTATATTTATTATTATTTGTGATTTTAATCTACTAGAATAATCTATTTAGGGACAAAGATGAACCAATCAAGTACTCGAAAATGATTTTTGCTGAAACTGCAGTTCCCAGCATGCTTTGCTTGGGAATTAATGAGAGTAAAAATGAAATTAAGTGTAATTTTATGTGTTTTTGAGCAAGATGAGAAAAGGTGGAGACTTGATAGCGTTTAATATTTAATTATGTTGGAATTATTTGAACCGTTTACCATTTGGGTTACCGTTGGGGAGAAAAATGAAGCATTATGTGCTATTGATAGCTAATAGTTTATTAGCTAGCTAGTACAGTCTTACAATTAAGTTTTGTGGCACAAAAATATATGATATTGAATGAATTAATCCTGTCAGGGAATCCTGTAAATTCACTTTGATACTACTTTATTGGGTCATGAATGACTTCATTCAGTGATGAAATTAACAAATTATGTTTGCGTAACTTAATTGGTTCATGTGGGACCGATGATTAAATCATGTAATTTTTTTCCTGTGAATTATAATAGCATAATAACAATTATAGCAATATACATTCGGTTTTCAATTAACTTTTCATTTCAGGATGGGTATCCTGGAATTTTTTAACAATGAGCATTACGCCACATTACAGCTCTGCTAAAACACTAATGACACACAAAAATAAAAACTTGACTTGGTCAGTAGAGTTGAAAAGCTACGGCATGACATGACTGACCCAAGAGAAGAAAGCAACATATAAGTGGACATTTGAGTTGTTTTGATCTATTGTGTTAGTCCAGAATTGACAAAGCGAGGACAGCAATTTCTTGGCTGTATACCGGAGTTTGACCCAGCTCGGCCCTTACTCTCTGTCCATTATAACACACCTTGTCTTTTTTCCCTTTTTTGGCCCACAGAGCAAAGAGATCATTTTCCAGCTGCAAGAAGACCTGATGAAGATTCTTAACGAACTCTACACGGTGAGCTCGTCTCATTCTCTCTCATCATCCGCTCAATCTCTTTTTGGATTACTTTTTCATCCCATCACTTTGCTGGTCCTTTTCTCTCTCTCATTTTATCATTCCATCAATATGTAATTCGCCCCTTCCATCACTGACACTCTCTGCTTCTCACTTGCCTTCTTCCAGAACTCGACCGCATCGGTTTCATCTGTCTTACATTTACTTGATCGAGCATTTCTGAATTGTCCTTTTGTCTGTAACTTCTGCAGCTGTTTTGGCTTAGCCAATTCTGTAGTTGGTAAAAAGACCAGCTTGAAATGGACTTATATTTTTCCCAACTGCTGCCTTTGAAGTGATGGCATCACATGAACTCACACCAGAGTCCCAATCCATACCGTCCCATACCAGTCGCTACTGTATCTTGAGCTGTGATGTCATTTTCGTGCAGTTCAGTTGATTGGCTCAAAAAAAGGTATGCAAAAAATTAGTGTTGGTGAAGGGGGGGTAGCAAATTTGAAATGACAGATTTTTAAAGAGACCATATTATGCTCTTTTACAAAGTCTTGATTTTGTTTACTAGAATAATTGTTTACTAGAATAATACTAGTCTCTGCCCTATTTTAACGATATATGAGTGCATGGTCTGAAGCACATGGCGCAGGTGCACTTAGGGTGTGTCCGAATCCACTTTTGCTAGTTTAACGACAGAAAAAAACTGTTTGCATGCCAGGCGCATGGCCCAAAAGGGTTGTATAGTCTCTTAAAGGGTAACTAAACCCTAAACCAACTTTTTTTAGTTAATGATCTGCAAGACTGGGGCTTTATTAATGCTGTTCATTGATTCGAGTAAATGTTAAGACATTTGGGTATAAAGTGTTTTAATTCTGTAATATATGGTGTAAAACCGTCTAAGTGCTGCCCTCTTAAGGTTGAACGGTGGCTATTGCAGTTGAATTTTCCTATTGGACGTTGTGGGTCATCGTGAGGTAGGATGGTTCTTCCAGCGGCTCACTACACACGCCCCTGGCACGCCCTCAGAAATGTTTTCCCCAATCACATGATGAGAACGGCTTCACTCCAGTATGAACTGTCATGTTACATGAAGTAGAAACATTATGAATGAAATTACTTGACACTTGCTTTAACATTGTAATGAAGAAAATGTGGTTTAATAATGCAGTTGTTGGATTTTCTTGCGATTTATTATTGCCGGCCGTCATGTGTACAGATAAGCTTCATACATGAGACGCACTTTCAAACCCTGACGAAAGTGGTTGCCGCGGTAACGAACAACAATACCGTAACATGCTGGCGTATATAGTCTAACTTATTTGAGGAAATCTGTTTATAATAGGCTATTAGGTTTGAACTTATTGGTCCTGCGCTGCTTATTGATTCAGTTAATTTGAATGAAAATACATCGTATGTATCTGATCTATTTTTAGTGGCATTCAGTATAAGGATTTGACTGTTCATAGATTAGGTCAGTTCTCTTGCACTGCTGCTTCACTAGCATCGTCGGCATTGGGAGTTAACGCAGTTTGAGCCAGCGGCTCGCATTGATAAGGCTCTGGGTCTGTGTCTACAGACAATTCACCCTCCTCCACTTCAGGTGGGGGAGAATGACCGCTCTGTTGCAAAGCAACTGGCGTCACTCCAGTCATTCTCCATCTTTGCGACTCACGAGTCAGACAGCTGTCAATCAATCCGTCACTGCGGGTCTCAGGTGCACGCCCTCCGCTCAGTCCCGCCCTCGGTTTGTCCCCTCTGTCACCCTGGGCTCTGCCCACTTTTCCAGCATTTTTCAAATATTGCCAGTGGGTGGAGTTAAGCTCTGAGCTGGGGTTTAGTTACCCTTTAATGAGTCATGGGTGTGTTTTGGGTGTAACGTGCAATAAGCCAATCAGAGGCTGTTTCCGAAATCGCCCCCTATACCCTCATTCACTATTCCCTACATTAGTCCACTGATATAGTCCACTTCGAAAACGAGTGAGTGATTTCGGACACTAAGTGCGCCGGAAAGGCTGCCATTTTTGCAGTTTGTGCTTGCTGTTTGGCAGCTCCAGTAATAATGAAAAGATTTATCCTGAACTCTGCTACGGAAACTAGCATGTAACCTTAATCAAACAATATAATAATCATCTTAAAAAGGATCATTTATACTTGTATGCATGATATTGGGCTGGACCAGTGCGGTTCGGAAGATGGATGGATGATTGATTCAGCTGTGGGCACTATTTGAGGGAACAGCCATTTAGTGGTGTCCGAAACCATAGTGGACGTTATTAAGTGCACTCATTCAATCCCACAATGCACCACAATAACGAGTTTGCAACCGATGTATGCTCGACGGCTAGAGAATACCCATAATGCACTGTGAGAGTCGCGCCGTGCATTGAATGAATTCCCGCGTTTCGGCAGGAGATGGCATCGACTCACACACTTTTTAAGACCAATGATATTGGGCCCACTCACTTGTATCGTCTCTAATTGAGCACATCTGTTTACATACCCTGATAAACACTGATTAAACGCGTTAGAAGCTTTATTTTCACTTTTCTAATATTTTCTTCATATTCATAGAAAATAAATTCCTTTCCGATCTGATATATGATGGAAAAAAGGATCAGTGCGAGTTTGGCAAAAGGCGGATTCGAACCTCTGATCAATTTGCGTCAAATCTTAATGCCATGCGTCTTACCCCTACACTATTGCTGATGATGAAGATTGTGTATTCCGTAGGTGTGTCTTCCTCAACCAGACGTTTAAACAAGCCGATATATTTATATATATTTTTATGTAAATTGCATCTACTCCAGTAAAATGTTTCTGTTAAAGGACCCACCGACATTTTTTTTGCTTCTGATGCCCATAATATAAATAGTAGCCTACTATAAAGTATGAAATATATAGGCCTACTATACTATATATATATATATATATATATATATATATATATATATATATATATATATATATATATATATATATATATATATATATATATATATATATATATATATATATATATATATATATATATATATATATATATATATATATATATATATATATATATATATGGCCTATATATTTCATACTATATATTTCATTTATACTATATACATATTATTGTTATTTTTTTAATTAAATGCTTATTACTTTATTATTCCCCTTTCCAAGTAAGTTCAGTGCCACACAAGTAAAGAGTTATAGGGTTAACTTTAAGCTTGTTGGCTCGTTTTTGGAGTAGTGGAGTAATGGAGAATGAGGGTACGTTACATAGGGCGAATCGGACAGCGGTAAGTTCATTCATCAGGGCGCGGCTCTCACAGTGTGTTGAGAGTACACTGTCTGGTTGAGAGTGAGAGCGATTCAAAAGCATAAGGAGTTGTTTCTCGTTTGCTCTCGCGGGACTTTGCTGTCATACGCCGATCGAGCATCAAACAAGCATATTCTCCAGCGCGTACATCTACTGTACACTCGTTATTGCGGTGCATGGTGGGATTGAATGAGTGCACTCAAAAACGTCCACTATTGTTTCGGACACCACTACAAATGGATGTTCACTCAAATAGTGCCCTATTTAAGGGTAGAGGGTGCGATTTCGAACACAGCCAGAGTCTCATCTCCCATTCCCTTTAAAAGCCAGTCGCACTTGCACCATGGTGGAATCACTATTTACACGGCGGAATTTGAGAGCAGAAAGACTGAACGCTTCTCCAGAGAGGAATCCTTTTATTTTTAATATTTAAAAATGTTTGTGTGCTGCTGTGTGTCCCTGTGTATAATAAGCAGAGTGTACGTGTGTTGTTTCCATCTATTCGCGCCCTTTTAATAACACAAAAAAATACTGTGCTGTTAGCTTTTGACCACGTTTTTGTTGGTCAATGGCACAGTCGTTTTTCAGTTCCTCAAAATAGCAACGCGCCAACAATGCGCCTGAACACACCTGGTTTTCAGACCAGCACGCCCATGGGCGAACAGATGAGCACGAGTGCATTTGCTATTTAAACAACGTGGCACTGGACGTGGAAATGATAACTGCGTCAGGATGAAACTAGCAAAAATACTTGTACTTCAATCAAGAGGCAACCTCCCGCAGTTTCTCTTGAAGCCGATACGGGAGTGACTTAAACTGCAATTCATCGACTGGCCGCTAGGGACAGGCTTCAGAAGGGAGCAGAATCTCATTGAGCCCCGTGTTAAAATGCTCAACTTTACAGCAGATTAAAACATGTTTACAGCCTGGTGCAAATTGTGGTTTTGGTCTATACGGCTAATTTTGCCCTTCATGATAACTGTGAGGGGGGTGAATTTTTTTATAACTCATTCGTTTACATTATATAAAGCATTAAAGTTCTGCATAATTTAGGGTGTGGCCACTATGAGTGACAGGTGGATAGCCATTTATCTGCTGTCTGTTAGTCATCACATCATTTCAGCTCCGCCCACATCCTGCCTTTTTGCCCATTTTCTGTTATCCGGGAGTGACATGCTGCCAAGATGGCAACGGCCAACTCGTCCATACTTTGCACTTCAGAACGGCTCATCAGAATCCTATGGGTGACGTCACGGACACTACTTCCATATTTTTTTACAGTCTATGGTTTCAATACACTAGTACCTAACTCAACCTGGCTCTGTTCCTTTAATTTTGCATATGCCCTGGGCAGGAATTATTTAAATGACGTGTTCGTTCCCAGACTCAAGACTACAATGGAATTTCAGGAAGTTCAGAAACAGTGAGACTGATAGAGAAGAACTCCCGCTGGAGGGACTATGTAACTTTTCAGACCTTTTTCAGGCTCTAACAGCAACATTACACACTCAAGAAAGTTGAACATGTAATTAATCATAAACATGGATTAATCACTCACAATAAGATTAATAAAATGCAATTAGAAAACTTGGTATGGAAAATTGGTGGGAATTTTCCATGTTAGCCAGCACCCAAAAAAGAAAATGTATTCGTCTATAATTGTTTTTTATGTGCAGATGTGAATGTTTGACCTGAATGTGAGCTTGTCTGACAGGCTTGAAGTCTTAAAAGCCAGCAGCTCTTGCATAAATAACCTTGATAAAACAAAAACACGCAGCACACATTAAGTCTGTCAGCGGAGCTTACCGCTAACATGAGGAACGCGCTAAAAATGAGATGAATTCTCTGAACCAAAGTACTCAAAGTTCAGGAAGTTTCCACCCCGCTGCAACCCTCATGTAAGCAGTTTTGTGTCCTTGTTGAGAAGGATTTACATCAGAGTATGAGAGCGGAGCTGGGAGCATGTTGCATGATTTAGCATGCAGCAAGGAGTGTTTTTTTTTTTGTTGACAGTCTTGGAGTTCTCTTCAAAAATCACTTTTGATGCTGGTCCACCGCAGCCCAAAATACAATTGCTTGGTTGCAAGGATTCCCCAAATGTTAACACAGCGTTTATGGACTATTAGCAGTCAGAATTAGATGCAACTTGTGAAAAATTACTGGAAAGACTATAAACATAAATACAAAATCCTGTCAGATTGCAGTCACTCCATTATAAACATGCATGTGTGTCCATATGTATAACAGACATTTATGAGTCAGATTAGCTCAAAAGAGTGCAACAATGTGTTGGTTCCGGAAGTATTTCTTCCATTCATTTACCACATAGGGATTTTAAAAGTCTTTGTTCAAGTGTTATAATTAATCAAACAAATCATTCAGCTACCAGGTGAATAATAACACGACAAACTTTGATTAAAAGCAAAAAAGTATTTTAAATCTGACAAAAATACGAAGGTACAAGGCTTTAGTGAGGGAAAGAACTACAATCCCATGAAGCATTGCGAACTACTGTACATAATCGGATTTAAATACGATGTACAAATCGAAAATACAAGTATTTTAGAATGCTGGCTTTATGGGAGTGGGCGGAGCTAAATCGCTCTTTTGGTGAGTTTTGCTTGTCTCTACTCTCTGATTGGTGGAATTGCCTGTACAGCAATCATGGGCAATATAGTTTTTAATCACGATTTCGGCTGTTAAACACAATTATTGAAAAAAATTAATTGAAATAATGTGGGCTAACGGCTTCAATGGAAGCACATACCATTGATTAACAACCTTGTAGCTCCCAGTAGGTCTGTCTTTTAAAGGGTTAGTTCACCCAAAAATGAAAATTCTGTCATTAATGACTTACCCTCATGTCGTTCGACACCCGTAAGACCTCCGTTCATCTTCGGAACACAAATGAAGATATTCTAGTTGAAATCTGATGGCTCTGAAAGGCCTCCCTTGGCACAATGCACTTTACACTCTCAAGACCCTTAAAAGGTACTAAAGACGTCGTTACAAAGTCCATCTCACTACAGTGGTTCTAAAATAACTTTATGAATAGGCGAGAATAGTTTTTGTGCGCAAAAAACCCTAAATAACGACTTGTATAGTGATGATGATTTCAAAACACGGCCTCATGAAGCTTCGAAGTGTTATGAATCAGTGAGTCGAATGAGCAGTTTGGATCGCCAAATTTCAGCAGTTTGGCGGTTTGACACGCGATCCGAATCATGATTCGACTCACTGATTCATAACGCTTCGAAGCTTCATGAGGCCGTGTTTTGAAATCGCAACGAACGGAGGTCTTACGGGTGTCGAACGACATGAGGGTAAGTAATTAATGACAGAATTTTAATTTTTGGGTGAACTAACCCTTTAAGGTTTCTAAGTTAAAAATCAGTTTCCCTATGGAGAAAATGTATGGAGTTTTTACTTCCTGAATCTGACTGTTGCACTCCATAGGGCCCTGTCCCAAATGGCATGCTTCCTTAGAGTCAAAGCGGTGTTATATCACGAAAGTACGGACTCATAGGAAGACCGCAAGTGTTTAGGGTGCCATTTGGGACTGGGCCTAGGAAGAGCTTCTTCTGAAGGATTTTGGGCTTGGGGATTGTGGGTAATGTAGTTCCCTGGCTGCTCTGCCCCCTGCAGGTGATGAAGACATATCACATGTATCACACCGAGACTCTGAGTGCAGAGAATAAGCTGAAGGAGGCAGAGAGGCAGGGCGAACGACAAGGCCGAGGCGGAGAGAACGTCTTCAGTCTGCGCACCGAAGATCGTCACCAACGGCGCAACGCTGCTCGCAAGATTCAGAAGATGAAAGAGAAGGTGAGTTCCAAAGTTTTTGCATTTTTCTGTTGTTGTTCAAGAGGTCTTTATTTGTTGTACCTTGTATGAGTTTTATTGTTTGCAATCTACAATGCAAATTAGATTCCATGAATCTTAATGTGCCAGATGTGTTTCCAGAAATCGAGTGCAAAAGTTCATTTGTCTTGATGAAATGCTGTGAACTGGAGTAATTTGGTGGACATTATGAGGGAATAATTTCTGATTTATGCATAACCAACCTAAAAATTAGCCTATTTTGTTGGTCTTACTGTTTCAGATGATTTGATGCTTCATTATAATGTTGGTTCTGAAGATTTACTGAGGATTTTGTTGGACTAATTTGGATGCTTGGTTTATTTAACGCTATATTAAGTACAAAAAAATGTATGTGGTTGAGCTGAAACACATTTTAATGCCAGTGCTTTAATCTATCATTTTTAAATCGTACAGTAGTACAGCTACAGCATGTGCAATCAGAGCATATTTATAGAAATATTCACTGGGGAGAAAAAGAGCAAAGAACAGCGGCCATTTTGCAAACCATTCTGTAACCGGAAACCATGTGTTCAGGGCACAATATGGTTATTTCACAGTCTCCACAGCATTATAAACTAACCCAGGAGACTATAATGTCAGATTGTGTAAATAAAAAGCAGGAGTCTCTCTTCAGATCATTAATTTTCCAGTACATACACTCCCGTGGCACACTGTGTGTTCACTACAGTTTGATACTGCATTCATTTTTCTCTTATTTCATAAAGAGAGGTTAGAATGAGCAACGGTTACAATATTGGACAGAATAGGCAGACAGGATATCCCGATGGACAAGGGTCAACAGTTTACGGCAAGCATTTTTCCAAGGCATAGCAGGAGCATAGAACAGTTTGGTTCACATATATCATAAATGAATGCAGGGCTTGACATTAACACCCGTCAACCTGCCAAACTCTGTGGATTTCAGCAGTGGCGTGTAACGCAGTCACTCCTATTAGCCACTTTGGCAGGTTGAATTTTGTATTTAATATATGTATTTTTCCATGGCCGGTGGAAGCAAAAAAAAAATGTCACCCAGTGCAAATAATGTACCTTGCTATTCGCACTATCTCCATCTAACAATGCCTGGTTGGGCCAAACAAGATTAAAAAAAAATTGTATTTCAGAGTCTTCCGGGCGTAGTCAGTATAGTTTAAGGATTTAAGGTTTTGACGCGCTTGACCCAGGTTCGAATCCACCTTTTACCGAGCTCGCTCTTCTCCCTTTTCCCATCACATAACACATCGGAAAGGCATTTACTTTCAATAAATATGAAGAAAATGTTCTAAAAGTGGAAATAAAGTGCCTAACGAAATTATATTTCATAATAATAAAAGCATTTATTGGGTACGGTTAGGGTTGGGTGTAGGGAGGGCTTTTATTGTCCCATTAAGGCGGCATCCATTTAATAATTTTAATAAATATGATCACTTACACTGTATGTTATTATTGCATCGTGTTAATGTACAACAATACTGAGGTAAAAATAGTAAGTATCTGTCAAAATAAAGTATAAACTGCATGTAATTACTATTTATACTAGTGGTGGGCATAGATTTTTTTTTAATCTAGATTAATCTCACTGTAATCTTGGAATTAATCTAGATTTATCTAGATTAAAATGGCTCATTTGAATTCTGCCGAAGGCATTCAGAATATGTGTGCTCGTAAGTGATCATTTTGTCTTTTTGTAATTTGAATAATAAATAACTTCTGTCCCTTTAAGACCTGACGCACGCATGGATCCCAAACACTGTTCCTGTGAGCTGGTTACAACTATGTTTACGTTAAAACTCACCAAAATGGGCATTGAGACATTTTTGAGTGTATTTGACCATTAATAAGATGGAAAAAGGAGCTCATTTTTGCACTTGAATGTCAGAGGCGGCTTTATTACGGTATGTGTGTGTGCTCTTCAGATGCAAGCGCAAAATCTGTGGGAATTAGTAGAATTAGAGTGCAACCCCGCGCAAAATTCAGACCGGTCACACCAATACCAACACGCTGTCATGAGGAAAAATCAGGGAAAAATCCAGTTCCCAATGTTCAGAGGGTTAAACTGGACTGAATGAGAGGAGGCGGGTGCGTGTCAACTCGAAAGTCATTATAGCTTGCTTAGTATAGACCCAGCTCCCAACCCAACTTTGAGAATAGATTAACGGCAATATTTTTTTTTATTGCCCGATAAAAGTTTCACGTTAAAGGGTTAGTTCACCCAAAAATGAAAATTATGTCATTAATTACTCACCCTCATGTCGTTCGACACCCGTAAGACCTCCGTTCATCTTCGGAACACAAATGAAGATATTTTTGTTGAAAGCTGATGGCTGAGAAAGGCTTCAGATAGGCCTCCGTTGGCATTAAGTACATTTACACTCCCAAGACCCATAAAAGGCACTTAAAATGTTGTTACAAAGTCCATCTCACCACAATAATTTTACGATGCGACGACAATAGTTTTTGTGCGCAAAAAAAAATCTAAATAACACCTTTA
The DNA here is from genome assembly GCF_949357685.1 of Gobio gobio. NCBI lineage: Eukaryota > Metazoa > Chordata > Actinopteri > Cypriniformes > Gobionidae > Gobio > Gobio gobio. The sequence continues at coordinate 8,105,044 of NC_137101.1, read as the reverse complement.
TCCAACTTGTTCTTGTCTTCCGTGTTTGCCTCCACGACGCATGCGCGAGAATATGACGTAGCGCCAGTGTTCGGGAATCGATGAAATACACACTTAAGCCCCATTTTGAGCACTACGCCGAGACCTAAAGCACGATCAATGTAGAATTCAACAGCTTAGATACACGCGTCTTCCTCTGCTTGTAAACAAATCGCTTCTGGGTCATGTGTCCGAACGCCGGATCTGCGTAATATTCTCCCGCATGCGTCGTGGAGGCACACACGGAAGACAATAACAAGTTGGACAAAGGTGTTATTTAGATTTTTTTTGCACACAAAATCTATTGTCGTCGCATCGCAAAATGATTGTAGAGCCACTGTGGTGAGATGGACTTTGTAACGACGTTTTAAGTGCCTTTTATGGGTCTTGTGAGTGTGAATGTACTTAATGCCAATGGAGGCCTATCTGAAGCCTTTCTCAGCCATCAGCTTTCAACAAAAATATCTTCATTTGTGTTCCGAATATGAACGGAGGTCTTACGGGTGTCAAACGACATGAGGGTGGGTAATTAATGACAGAATTTTCATTTTTGGGTGAACTAACCCTTTAACAAAATAAATAAACTGTTACTATATCTTCACTATAGCACTGTACGGTTGAGGACTTGAATGTTCAGGATCCTTGCTTGATTTAATGATAATGTTGCTTTAAAAGATCTGTGGGTTTTACCAACAGTCAGGGACTTTAATTAAAGGAGCAATTACAATCGCAGAATGAACGCAAGCCAAGCCTCACCGTGAACACACTGGCATTAGAAACAAGTTAGTCGATAGGCTGTCCGTCAATAAAAGCGTTTTATCTTCTTTCCTTGATGGAGATATAGCACTTACTCAACACTTTGTCCTTCTCTCTCTCCTTCAACCTCTCCTGTCTCTCTCTTTTTTTCTCCCCTCCAGCGCCAAGCCAAGTACTCGGAGAACAAACTGAAGGTTATGAAAGCTCGGAACGAGTATCTGCTGACTCTGGAGGCCACGAACGCTTCTCTGTTTAAATATTACATCCACGACCTGTCGCATTTGATTGACGTGAGTATCTGATTAGGGCTGCGCATATATCGCCGCTCGTGCTGACTGAACCCACGGCAGGAAATTGCCACTGCATGAAGGGCATGGTGTTGTGGTTGAGTTTATTTGCTTTTTCACCAAGCACAGTAATGAATTATAGTCCTGATTAATAATCACTAATTAAGGCAGCCTCCACTGCCTTTAATTAGAGACAAACGCACCCTGTAACAGGCGGGACGGCATGGAGATTAAGCCTTTAATTACAAGCACACATTAGCACATTCTGTAACAGGCCACGTTTGGAATGGAATACTAGCGCACCAGTCACTGCTCACTCCACAGAATAACACCAGTTCACACTGACAAACACAGATCTATCCATCTATCCATCCGTCCATCTGTTGTTCCATCTATCTATCCATCCATCCATCCATCCATCCATCCATCCATCCATCCATCCATCCATCCATCCATCCATCCATCCATCCATCCATCCGCCGTTCTATCTACCCTTCTATTCATCGTTCCATCCATCCATCCATCCATCCATCCATCCATCCATCCATCCATCCATCCGCCGTTCTATCTACCCTTCTATTCATCATTCCATCCATCCATCCATCCTTCTATCTATCCACCCTTCTATCCGTCGTTCTATCTGTCGATCTATCGATCTATCGATCTATCTATCTATCTATCTATCTATCTATCTATCTATCTATCTATCTATCTATCTATCTATCTATCTATCTATCTATCTATCTATCTATCTATCTATCTATCTATCTATCTATCTATCTATCTATCTATCTATCTATCTATCTATCTATCTATCTATCTATCCGCTGTTCTATCTACCCTTCTATTCATCGTTCCATCCATCCATCCATCCATCCATCCATCCATCCATCCATCCATCCATCCATCCATCATTCTATCTATCCACCCTTCTATCCGTTGTTCTATCCGTCGTTCTATCTATCTATCTATCTATCTATCTATCTATCTATCTATCTATCTATCTATCTATCTATCTATCTATCTATCTATCTATCTATCTATCTATCTATCTATCTATCTATCTATCTATCTATCTATCTATCTATCTATCTATCTATCTATCTATCTATCTATCTATCTATCTATCTATCTATCGTTCTATCTATCTATCTATCGTTCTATCTATCGTTCTATCTATCGTTCTATCTATCTATCTATCGTTCTATCTATCTATCTATCGTTCTATCTATCTATCTATCGTTCTATCTATCTATCTATCGTTCTATCGTTCTATCGTTCTATCGTTCTATCTATCTATCTATCTATCTATCTATCTATCTATCTATCTATCTATCTATCTATCTATCTATCTATCTATCTATCTATCTATCTATCTATCTATCTATCTATCTATCTATCTATCTATCTATCTATCTATCTATCTATCTATCGTTCTATCTATCTATCTATCTATCTATCTATCGTTCTATCTATCTATCGTTCTATCTATCTATCGTTCTATCGTTCTATCGTTCTATCTATCTATCTATCGTTCTATCTATCTATCTATCTATCTATCTATCTATCTATCTATCTATCTATCTATCTATCTATCTATCTATCTATCTATCTATCTATCTATCTATCTATCTATCTATCTATCTATCTATCTATCTATCTATCTATCTATCTATCTATCTATCGTTCTATCTATCTATCGTTCTATCTATCTATCGTTCTATCTATCTATCTATCTATCTATCTATCTATCTATCTATCTATCTATCTATCTATCTATCTATCTATCTATCTATCTATCTATCTATCTATCTATCTATCTATCGTTCTATCGTTCTATCGTTCTATCGTTCTATCGTTCTATCTATTGTTCTATCTATCTATCTATCTATCTATCTATCTATCTATCTATCTATCTATCTATCTATCTATCTATCTATCTATCTATCTATCTATCTATCTATCTATCTATCTATCTATCTATCTATCTATCTATCTATCTATCTATCTATCTATCTATCTATCTATCTATCTATCTATCTATCTATCTATCTATCTATCTATCTATCTATCTATCGTTCTATCTATCTATCTATCGTTCTATCTATCTATCTATCTATCTATCTATCTATCTATCTATCTATCTATCTATCTATCTATCTATCTATCTATCTATCTATCGTTCTATCTATCTATCTATCGTTCTATCTATCTATCTATCGTTCTATCTATCTATCTATCGTTCTATCTATCTATCTATCGTTCTATCTATCTATCTATCGTTCTATCTATCTATCTATCTATCTATCTATCTATCTATCTATCTATCTATCTATCTATCTATCTATCTATCTATCTATCTATCTATCTATCTATCTATCTATCTATCTATCTATCTATCTATCTATCTATCTATCGTTCTATCTATCTATCTATCTATCTATCTATCTATCTATCTATCTATCTATCTATCTATCTATCTATCTATCTATCTATCTATCTATCTATCTATCTATCTATCTATCTATCTATCTATCTATCTATCTATCTATCTATCGTTCTATCGTTCTATCTATCTATCTATCGTTCTATCTATCTATCTATCTATCTATCTATCTATCTATCTATCTATCTATCTATCTATCTATCTATCTATCTATCTATCTATCTATCTATCTATCTATCTATCTATCTATCTATCTATCTATCTATCTATCTATCTATCTATCTATCTATCTATCTATCTATCTATCTATCTATCTATCTATCTATCGTTCTATCTATCGTTCTATCTATCGTTCTATCTATCTATCTATCTATCTATCTATCTATCTATCTATCTATCTATCTATCTATCTATCTATCTATCTATCTATCTATCTATCTATCTATCTATCTATCTATCTATCTATCTATCTATCTATCTATCTATCTATCGTTCTATCTATCTATCGTTCTATCTATCGTTCTATCTATCGTTCTATCTATCTATCTATCTATCTATCGTTCTATCTATCGTTCTATCTATCGTTCTATCTATCGTTCTATCTATCGTTCTATCTATCGTTCTATTTATCTATCGTTCTATCTATCGTTCTATCTATCGTTCTATCCATCCATCCATCCATCCATCCATCCATCCATCTATCTATCGTTCTATCTATCTATCTATCGTTCTATCTATCTATCTATCTATCTATCTATCTATCTATCTATCTATCTATCTATCTATCTATCTATCTATCTATCTATCTATCTATCTATCTATCTATCTATCTATCTATCTATCTATCTATCTATCTATCTATCGTTCTATCTATCTATCTATCTATCTATCTATCTATCTATCTATCTATCTATCTATCTATCTATCTATCTATCTATCTATCTATCTATCTATCTATCTATCTATCTATCTATCTATCTATCGTTCTATCTATCGTTCTATCGTTCTATCTATCGTTCTATCGTTCTATCTATCGTTCTATCTATCTATCTATCTATCTATCTATCTATCTATCTATCTATCTATCTATCTATCTATCTATCTATCTATCTATCTATCTATCTATCTATCTATCTATCTATCTATCTATCTATCTATCTATCTATCTATCTATCTATCTATCTATCGTTCTATCTATCTATCTATCTATCTATCTATCTATCTATCTATCTATCTATCTATCTATCTATCTATCTATCTATCTATCTATCTATCTATCTATCTATCTATCTATCTATCTATCTATCTATCTATCTATCTATCTATCTATCTATCTATCTATCTATCTATCTATCTATCTATCTATCTATCTATCGTTCTATCGTTCTATCTATCGTTCTATCGTTCTATCTATCGTTCTATCGTTCTATCTATCGTTCTATCTATCTATCGTCCTATCTATCGTTCTATTTATCTATCGTTCTATCTATCGTTCTATCTATCGTTCTATCCATCCATCCATCCATCCATCCATCCATCCATCCATCCATCTATCTATCGTTCTATCTATCGTTCTATCTATCTATCTATCTATCTATCTATCTATCTATCTATCTATCTATCTATCTATCTATCTATCTATCTATCTATCTATCTATCTATCTATCTATCTATCTATCTATCTATCTATCTATCTATCGTTCTATCTATCTATCTATCTATCTATCTATCTATCTATCTATCTATCTATCTATCTATCTATCTATCTATCTATCTATCTATCTATCTATCTATCTATCTATCTATCTATCTATCTATCTATCTATCTATCTATCTATCTATCTATCTATCTATCTATCTATCTATCTATCGTTCTATCGTTCTATCTATCGTTCTATCTATCGTTCTATCTATCGTTCTATCTATCGTTCTATCTATCGTTCTATCTATCGTTCTATCTATCGTTCTATCTATCTATCTATCGTTCTATCTATCTATCTATCGTTCTATCTATCGTTCTATCTATCTATCGTCCTATCTATCGTTCTATTTATCTATCGTTCTATCTATCGTTCTATCTATCGTTCTATCCATCCATCCATCCATCCATCCATCCATCCATCCATCCATCCATCCATCCATCCATCCATCCATCCATCCATCCATCCATCCATCCATCCATCCATCCATCCATCCATCCATCCATCCATCCATCCATCCATCCATCCATCCATCCATCCATCCATCCATCCATCCATCCATCCATCCATCCATCCATCCATCCATCCATCCATCCATCCATCCATCCATCCATCCATCCATCATCCATTAAATATTATATACCACACTATATACATGCATTACTGTATATGCCATATTATATACTATATTTGCAAACACTGTATATTCCGCAGTATGATTGATATACACACTATATTACAGTAATTTTGATTAACTCGTCACACTGAAAATGGAAGGTCAATTTGTGTGCATTGCATTGTGGGATAGAGTGTCCCATGTAGTGTGCTCTAGTTGTATACTGATGATTATTTCCGCAACTGTAGCAGTTCATCAGAAAATCTTCAAACCGTACACCTAATGCACACTACTCTATAAGACCCTGTTGAGTATCTCGCACATGCACTCAATCTAGTGCACAGTGAGGCCAGGAGATTCCTCAACGGTACAGAGAGGAGCCATTTCTCACGCGGGCCGTCCCCGCTCCTCGGTTTGCTGTGTCTGTTGTTTTGCTCATTAGAGTTTGCAGCAGGCTGATCGTGGTCAGCAGTATCTGGACGATCGGAGCGCTGCGTCTCTTTGACCTTCACAGAGGTCAAACCTGCTCACACTGAGATAAAGACAGCAGGAGCATTTGTGTACGTGGGTGGCTTAAAGAGAGAGAGAGAGAGAGAGAGAGAGAGAGAGAGAGATTGTGTGGGGGTGGAAAGTGAGATATGGTAAAAGCCTATATGAAAAACCCTTCAAATTAACCCTGAGAACAGAAGCCGTGGAGGATAATTTCTAGATAACCGTTTTAAGGTAATGTTTTATCCATCATAATCGGTTTGGAGTGACAGCTCGACACAAATCCACACTATTCTTTTCTCTATGAAAATGGATGGCGTGTGTCTGTGTTTTAACAGTGTTGTGACCTCGGCTATCATGCGGGCCTGAGCCGGGCGTTGCGGACCTACTTGTCGGCAGAATACAGCCTGGAAACCTCTCGCCACGAGGGCCTGGATATTTTGGAGGGGGCCGTGGAGGGGCTGGACCCCGGCAGTGACCGGCAACGCTTTATGGAGACTCACCCCACAGCGTTCACCCCTCCTGCACGCTTCAACTTTCAGCCACACATGGGAGACCAGGTCCAACGCCACCTAGTGTCCAAACTACATATTTACATTCACACAAAACATCCTTAGGTTATACCCTTCTGTGTAGAAAAGGAATGAAGATGTGCTATTGCAGTGACTCTTACTGTCCTTTTATATCTTCATCATTTGGCTAAAGAAAAAAACAAAGGATTTCATCTACAAACATAATTTTTTTATGTAAAAAGTTGACATTGTCCTGGTTTGGTTGGATCATGAACTGCGGTATTATCTAAATAGAAAGAGAAAAAATTATAGATTATATTTAGGGCTGTCAAACGATTTATCGCGATTTAATCGCATCCAAAATAAAAGTTTGTGTTTACATAATATATGTGTGTGTACTGTGTGTAATTATGTATAGTTGAATATTTACAAAATATTTGCATGCATATACTGTATATAAATGTATATAATTATTTAAAAAATGTTCTTAAATATATACATGCATGTGTGTGTATTTTTTTTTATATATATATATATAATTATACGCAGGACACACACATATATTATGTAAACCAACTTTTATTTTAGATCAAATAAAAATATATTTTAAATATAATTTTTATATAAAATATATTTTATAATAAAATATAATATAATTATTGCTGGGGAAAAATTAATCACATCCAAAATAAAAGTTTGTACTTACATAATATATGTGCGTTGTCTGTGTATAATTATTATGTATACATAAATACACACACAAAAAAAATTATATTTTTATTTAAAAAAATTTATTTATATATAAGATAAATTATATATACAGTATATACATGCAAATATTTCTTAAATATATACATGAATGTGTAGAATGTGTGTGTATTTATATATACATAATAATCATACACAGTACACGCACATATATTATGTAAACACAAACTTTTATTTTGGATGCGATTAATTTTTCCCCAGCACTAATTATATTATATTTTATTGTATTAGTTATATTATATATGAATTAATTTCACAAATCATATGGTTCTATTTTATAATACATATATATATAAATATATATAAAATATATATACATTTTTTAGATTTTTTATTATTAATTATAATATAAAGTAAAAAAAATTATGACATAATATAATATATAAAAAAAACTGAATTAGAATCGCAGTTATTTGTATGACAATTAATCTTCAGCACAAAATTCATGGTCATGATCGATTTTTTTTTTTAATTTTTATCCTGCATCATAATTTCTTGTCCTTTCTTTACCATCCATGTCCTTGAAAATGTCCAAAAGGCCAAACTAATAATTATAAAAAGATCAAATGATTTGTTTGTTCTGCTGAGCGGTTTCTGTAATGTGTGTATTTATGCATGTTAATATTTCAGGTGAGTCAAATCTCAGCACTGCCGCAGGTGCAAGCCGAACTCCTCCTCCGATTCCAGCAGCTGCAGTCGCGCCTCTCTACACTGAAGATTGAAAACGAGGAGGTGAGACACACACACACAATCCCTTCCTCTCGAATGAGCACCTCGGCAGCTGCGGTTCCCCCACCGAGGATAAAGAATGAGATGACAGGCATACACACCTTCTCCATTTCTCCTTTCCCCTCTCTCGTTCCTTCTCTCTTTGTCGTCAGGCACTATATATGCATACCAGCACACACCTCCACAACCGCAGACGCATTCATACATATTGTTTCCATCTTCTCCGTCTCTGTTGGAGTGCGTGGTTATTTATCGCTGGTTGTTGGCAGGCCAGCTGTTTCCTGCAGCTCTCAGCGTGTGAAGGGCAGAGCAGAAGTGCTGATGAACGCTGTATTACTGCAGTGACTTTAGACTGTAGAGACCCAGAGCTGTACGGATGTGTGTGTGTGCGGGATATTCCTCTATCCTTGCTTGTAGATGGCTGTGGACCAATTCCTGATTACAGTGTGTGATTGTCACATAACAAGAAGCACGACTATTGTACTATTAGCCTGGTTGGTTGGACATTATAATACTAATTTATTCGTTCAAAAATAACCGTAATTATTACAATTTAAAATGGCTGTTTATTCCTGTGCTGCAAAGCTGAATTTTCAGCATCATTACTCCAGTCTTCAGTGTCACACGACCATTCAGAAATCATTCTAATGCTGATTTGCTGCTCAAGAAATATTTGAAAACAGTTGTCCGGCCTTATATGCTTGTGGAAACCATGATACTTTTTTCAGTTCAAAAGAACAGCATATATTTTAAATAAAAATCTTTTCTTACATTAAAGGTCCCATGGCATGGCATTTTTCTATTATTTTATAATGTTTCCTGAGGTGTACTTATATTGTTAGTATGACTTTTACATCATAAAATGTCATAATTTAGAAATAAAAGGCATTTTTTCTATACTGCTGTTTGCCCTGTGGCTGAATGCCCTGCTTCAAGAGGCGTGTCTGCTGTGAGACTTCAGTAAAAACGCCCACTGTTGTGATTGGCTGACATCTTTGCATTTTAAATGAGCGGAGGGGGCGTGGTTTAAAGAGGTCTACGAGGCAGGAGCTGCTGCCAGAGAGACGGATGGACCTGAGTTCACTTCACATCAGTTCTCAGCATGTCTGAACTGTTGTAGTTACAGCATATACTTCAGGTTATTAGTCTATTTCTAGTCGGAGGGACTGTCACTCATGTCAGAAAGTTAGTAACTTTAGTAAATTATGGATCAGCGCTGACTGGAGACGCGAAACGTTTAGAACGATTCAGTCCGATTTGGTGAACTGATTCGGTTCACTAAAAAGAACTGGTTCAAAAGAAAGATCGTTCGCGAACCGGACATCACTAATGTACTAGAGACGGAACTCAGCGATTGCTAACAAAGTTATTTATAGTAACTACTGAGTTATGAGAGCGCTGTCAGTCAGCGCGAGTTTATTGTGTTTGTATCTGAGAGTTCTGAATAAACACGAGTCCCAGTCACACCGAGTCCGTCTTCATCATTATTACCAACTTTGTAACACATGCAAAGTACCATTAACGTTACAGCTGTCGAGATGAACGAGTTAAAAGTAAGTGTTGATAATAGCATTATTTTTAAAATAAAATAAAAGCGTCAGTGACGTTGAGTACACAGCGCAAACAAAGACACAACAGCAGTAATCGAATGTAATCCAGTTTATTGTGGGGCTAGGCTGGCTAGCCCGAATATGCTCACGCTTACCCCCCTTCTGCTTAATCTCACGCCGCGTTTGGTGCCTCCGCTGTGGGCCAGATGCAGTACTGGGGGTCGGGGATGTTGAAGGCCACCGGCCAGTGCAGCCCGAGCTTCGGCGTGTGTGAAGTTTATCTCTAAAGATCTGACTCTTCCGATGTTGAGCAGAAACTCATGATTGTATGCACATTTTAGAACCGATAGACGCGACGAGGACGTACAAAAACACTGACTCACAAGATAGAAAACACCGTTCTGTCTGGAGAGAGAGAAGCCGCTGCGTGTGCATGAATAATAAATAATTAGCTACACATCAGAAATCACTGATCACAGATCAGAAGGAACTGAAACAAGACTTCTGTTTTCATTTGTACATCCAAACACTGAGAAACTGCCAGCGTTCACTCTTTCACAAGCAATGATCTCTATTCTCTCGAGCGTTTGCATGGGCGTGACAGATTCTCTGGGCGGAGGAAAGGGAGGAAACCGTTCCTGCTTGGACGTCAAACCAGGAGACTTCAGGATTGGCTCGTCTGGCCTGTCATTTTCTCAAAGGCAGAGAAAGACAGCCAGAACTCGGTTTTACACCGATCAACATTTCTATCCACTTGGGGACAATATTCAGGCTAGGGGAACTCATATTAATGTTGAAAAACATCATAAAATGAAAATTTAATGCCATGGGACCTTTAAAAATTAGGGCTGTCAAAAGATTAATCGCGATTAATCGCATCCAAAATAAAAGTTTGTGTTTACATAATATATGTGTGTACTCTCTTAATTATTATTTATATATAAATATACACACAAGCATGTATATATTTAAGAAAAAAATATTATTTTTATATATAAAACATTTATATTTATATATATTATAGATTATATAAATGTATATACAGTATATAAATGCAAATATTTCTTAAATATATACATGAATGTGTGTGTATTTATATATAAATAATAATTAACAGAGTACACACACATATATTATGTAAACACAAACTTTTATTTTGGATGCGATTAATCGCGATTAATCTTTTGACAGCCCTATTAAAAATGTATTTACTGTCACTTTTGATCAATTTAATGCAGCCTTGTTGAAGACAATATTCATTTCTTTCAACAAAAATGAATAGATTTACACATTTTAATCTCATTATCTCACTGCAAATTATTTTATTTAATATTTTATTTATATAAAAAGTTAACCTAAATTTGGTATCATCTAAACGAACTGTCAAAAATTATTTGACAACACTAAATCAACATACTGTGAAAAGAATACATTAGCTTACATAAATGTAAGGGTTTGATCGAGCAGAAAATGCTCCTTATAGTGTATGTAAAACATTTACACCTGTATTTTGCACCTGTAATATGAAAATAAGGTTGATTTAAAATGAACGGTAACACTTCAGTATGGGGAACACATTGCCAGCAGCCATATCACCCTGTAGCTCAAGACTGGTTTCCCACTGAAGCTAAGCAGGGCTGAGCCTGGTCAGTTCCTGGATGGGAGACCTCCTGGGAAAACTAGGTTGCTGCTGGAAGAGGTGTTTGTGAGACCAGCAGGAGGCGCTCACCCTGTGTTCTGTGTGGGTCTTAACACCCCAGTATAGTGATGGGACCGTCTTTCGGATGAGACGTTAAACCGAGGTCCTGACTCTGTGGTCGTTAAAAAGAGTAGGGGTGTAACCACGGCATCGTGGCCAAATTTGCCCATTGGCCTCTGTCCATGATGGCCTCCTAATCATCCCATGTACTGATTGTCTCCTCTCCACCAATCAGCTGGTGTGTGGTGGGCATTCTGGCGCAATATGGCTGCCGTCGTATCATCCAGGTGGATGCTGCACATTGGTGGTGGTTGAGGAGATTCCCCCCTTCTATATGTAAAGCGATTTGAGTACCCAGAAAAGTGCTATATAAATGTATCTAATTATATTCACTATGACTTTTGGTTCAATAAACTCCTAATTTACTGCTTATTAATAGTTAGTAAGTTTTTGTAGCGTTTAAGTATTGAGTAGGATTAAAGGATTAGTTAAATTTTAAATAAACTTTTGCTGAGAATTTACTCACCCCCATGTCATCCAAGATGTCCATGTCTTTCTTTCTGCAGTCGAAAAGAAATGAAGGTTTTTGATGAAAACATTCCAGGATTTTTCTCCATATAATGGACTTCAATGGGCTCCAAACGATTCAAGGTCCAAATGACAGTTTCAGTACAGCTTCAAAAGGCTTTAAACGATACCAGACGATGAATAAGGGTCTTATCTAACGAAACGATCAGTTTCTGCAAGAAACCGAGCAGTATTTATGATATTATTTTACCTCTTATCAGACGAACGTGATCATCTCTGAGCTCCGCCATAACTTCTGCTAAGTGAGGTCAAAATACGAGCGTGGTCATAGATATATCGATCGTAGATTTCTCATTCTACTGATCCGTGCAGGCGCTAATGAGGCATCTACGTATATATCTATGACCACGCTCGTATTTTGACCTCACTTAGCGGAAGTTATGGCTGAGCTCAGAGATGATCACGTTCGTCTGATAAGAGGTAAAATAATAGCATAAATACTGCTCGGTTTCTCGCAGAAACTGATCGTTTCGCTAGATAAGACCCTTATTCATCGTCTGGTATCGTTTAAAGCCCTGTGAAGCTGCACTGAAACTGTCATTTGGACTTTGAACCGTTTGGAGCCCATTGAAGTCCATTATATGGAGAAAAATCCTGGAATGTTTGCATCAAAAACCTTCATTTCTTTTCGACTTTAGAAAGAAAGACATGGACATCTTGGATGACATGGGGGTGAGTAAATTATCAGCAAAAGTTTATTTAAAAGTGAACTAATCCTTTAAGGGATGTAGAATAAGGTCATGCATTAATATGTGCTTTATAAGTACTAGTAATAAACAGCCATATCAATATGCATGCTAATAAGCATGTAGTTAATAGCACAAATTGAACCCTAAAATAAAGTGTTACCAAATGAATGTGTTAATCATTCAGTGCAATATATGGCACCAGCACTTGTATAACTCTCTTATGTTCCCTCTGAAGGTGAAAAAGACGTCGGAGGCCACTCTCAGCACTATCCAGGACATGGTGAACATGGAGGACTACGACGTGTCCGAAAGCTTCCAGCACAGTCGCTCCACTGAGTCGGTCAAATCCAGCGTATCAGACACTTACCTCAGCAAACCCAGCCTGGCCAAGAGACGTGCCAACCAGCAGGAAACGGAGCTCTTCTATTTCACAGTAAATGCTGGCTCACACACAATCCCTCAGACACAGCCTGTTCTGGAAATAGTGTTTAAAGGGTAACTTCAGTGATTTAGCATTAAGCTTTGTAACAGTAGAAACCCGGTAGTATATTCGAATGATGGTACTTTCCCCCCTCATATCCCCCTGAGACAAGAGAATTGTGCATTTTATTTCGGGAAAAAATCCTCAGATGACGCAAATATCGTCGTTTTGCGTCATCGGAGGATTTTTGGCCAGAGCCTAGAGGCTAAAGGAGCTAGTTCTGCATGTTTTCAACCCGCCCACAGGGGAGGGATCTCACTCACAGAATGTAAAAGCGCACGGCCGCTGCCGCTCGGCTCGGGCATTCATAACGGAGCTGTACGGAGCAAAGGGAGTGTTTCAACTTTTCAATGAATTCCTATGAAAGTTTAGCTACCACATGCGATCTGATAACGCGCCAGACTGGACACGCGTCGTGAATGACAGCTTACCTCAGCTCTTCTCGGGATGAATGAAATCTGACTCCTGCTGCGTCTGTGCCGTGACTTTCGTTCGGCTCACTCACGTTCAGTTTTTAATTGTAGTGTCTGTTCTCTAACCAGGGTTTCTGCAGGTTTCACCAAGTCAAATTTAAGACTTTTTAAGATCTTTAAAAAGGTCTTAAAAGACCATTATGAATGAAATTTAAGACCTATAAAAGGAAATGCAGTCACAAAATGACTTGCAAAATAAATTTCATTCAAATTGAACAAATTGATAAACTTCATAAACTCATAGCTCAATCCCACCAGGATTTTTGAGATCATAAATGACTGAATTTGTGGTGGTAATTTCCAGAAATTAGGAGACATTTACCATATTATGTATTATGTTAGGTGCACCATAGTAACACATGATAATAGAACAAACAAAATACATAAATCTTGTTTATTTTGGTTTAGGAATAATGCAGGATCTCAAAAAATGCATGTCGATTTTTCGTTGCATTTAGTAATCGCAGAAACATTAAAAACTGGAGGACTATTTGCTGAAGAATAAAATCCGTTTTATGTGTCTGTTGTACAATCTGAAAGAAACTCCAATAACACGAAAGGTGATTGGCTACAATATAAGCTGCATGTTGGTCTCATTTGTAGCCGTAATACAGCTAATTATATTTGGACTGGCGAAAGAAAGAACTACCAATAAAATAAATAAAATAAAACATTCTAAAGTGCTGCAGGATTTCATTGAGCATTTGAAGTAGTAACATGGACACAGGGAAATTTAAGACCGGTTTAAAATGATTTAAGACCTGAAACAGAATGCTTCAGCGAATTTAAGACTTTTTAAGGCCTAAAATGTAGATTTTGAAATTCTAGACTTTTTTACACCCCGCGGCAACCCTGTCTAACTGAACGAAATGGAACGACGGTGGCTGGGGGGCAAGTGATAACCAATAGCCGTGGCTTTGGGAGTGGCCTTGTAGGGCAGCGAAGCAAGTGCATTCTGGGAGTTGTTGTCTTTCATCCACATGAGACAAAAATACATGTTCTGTCTTTTCTCAGTCTAAAAGAACCAAATTCAAAAATAATTTCACATTTCTACTACATAAATGACCCAGTTTAAATACACATTCATCTTCCCAGTGCTGAAGTGTCCATAAGACACAGAAAAGAGCACAGACACGGTATTTATCCTCCTTGCATCACACTTTACAGTCGATGATCTGTTCACACTGTAGTTTTGTAGCATTGTGACCCCCGGATCAATGGTCTTGTTTTGGCCTAAAGCAACGCCAGTATCTTTAAACTTTGTTCATGGCTACTGAAGGATGACCGGGACTAATTAGATCATTAATTTCCAGTGTAACTGGATTATTATTGACTGTGTGCATTTGTTTGGCTACAGAAGCTGAAGGAGTATCTGGAAGGCAGCAATCTCATCGCCAAACTACAAGCCAAACACGACATGCTGAAGAGAAGCATAGCTGAAGGTGATGTTGCACTTTTCATTATATTTATTATCCTATGCTTACTGATATATTGGAATCCTTGGCTCAAGACAAACAATCAAAAATGTTGATAATAATACCATTTTTGACATGTAATTTGGAATCTGTAACCGACAACAATTTGTAAGTAATCGACCCGACACTGAATATATTTAAAGTGTATGCGGTTTTACATGGCAAAATAGTCATAGAATGTTTATTTTTAACATGCACACTAGTCAGATTTATATAAAAAAGGAATAAAACCAAAATGAATAATGTTCACCACATAATAATAACATAATGAAGAAGAGGAAGTGACATTATTTGAGCTCGGTTTGTAATAACCAGTGAAATGTCGTCTAATATAATATCTATATCCGCAGGATACCGAGCAGACATTATGACAACCAGGTATATCTCATCATCTATGTGTCTGACCTTCTTTAGTGCCCTTTTTACATATACTGCTCTGAAACTTTGTAAAGGTTCTCATGACCTTTTTGAATGCTAAAACTCTCTTTTTTTTGCTCAGCCGTCGACGAAACTCCCACAGCCGGCACCAGGTAAGAGCCTTTTAACTTTTACTTTTAACTAATGTTGACGTTAAAGGAACAGTCCCCTTTTTTTGAAAATAAGCTCATTTTCCAACTCCCCTAGAGTTAAACAGTTGAGTTTTACCGTTTTCGAATCCATTCAGCCGATCAATTCAGCACTTTTAGCATAGCTTAGCATAGATCATTGAATCTGATTAGACCGTTAGCATCTCGCTCAAAAAATGACCAAAGTTTTGATATTTTTCCTATTTAATACTTGATTTTTCTGTAGTTACATTGTGTAGACTGACAGAAAATGAAAAGTTGTGATTTTCTAAGCCGATATGGCTAGGAACTATATTCTCAATCCTGCGTAACAATCAAGGAACTTTGCTGCCGTTTCATGAGTGCAGCGGCGCAATGATATTACACAGCGCCTGAAAATAGTCCCCAGCACACTCTCTGTGTAAGCAGGTTGTCACGTTGGTCATGTTGACGGAAGTTAGCCTATTTTCAGGCGCTGCGTAATATCATCGGTCTAGAAAATCACAACTTTTTGTTTTCCGTCGGTCTTAGTAAACGATGTAACTACAGAAGAGTCAATTAAATAGGAAAAATATCGAAACTCTTTGGTCATTTTTGAGTGAGATGCTAACGGTCTAATCAGATACAATGATCTATGCTAAGCTATGCTAAAAGTGCTACCGCCAGACCCGGAGATCGGCTGAATGGATTCAAAAACGGTAACACTCAACTGTTTAACTCTAGGGGAGTTGGAAAATGAGCCTATTTTCAAAAATAGTGGAGTGTTACTTTAACATCCATATTTTTATCTGCACATAGGATTCTGGGAAGGCCATCCCTCTGATTGTTGAAAGCTGCATTCGCTTTATTAATCTATACGGTGAGGAATGTTTATAATCTGGTGAATACAAATATTAAATGCATCAAACACACACATATATGCATGCATGTCGTGATTCTTTTTTCGTTTTTTTCAGGTCTGCAACACCAGGGTATTTTCAGGGTTTCAGGGTCACAGGTGGAAGTCAATGACATCAAGAACTCTTTCGAACGAGGTTTGTGAACGCAGTCATCTATGCATACACGCATCTATACACCATGGATACACTCTCATCTTAGTGACTGTTTCCCAGGCAACGACCCCTTGACCGACGAGGAGAATAACCATGACATTAACTCAGTAGCGGGCGTGTTGAAAATGTACTTCCGAAACCTGGACAACCCGCTTTTCCCCAAGGAGAAGTTCAACGATCTCATCGCCTGCGTCCGTGAGTGCACGTTTTCCCCTGCGTTCATATATGCGCATGTATGTGAATGAAGCAGGATGGAGGAAGGAAAGGTGTGTGTGTGTGAGAAATGGTGGCACAAGTATTCGGGAAATGACAGGGCGCTAAGTACTCGGGTTTCCTGGAGAGTTTGGACAGCTGGTGTCTTTTCATGAATCTATAAAAGAGTCCCTGCCTGTTTGAGCACATGGGACGTCTGATTTTCCTTGTTTATGTGCCTTCAACAGGAACTGAGAGTCTGTACGAGCGAGCCCTCTCCATCCGGAAGATCTTGACCATAACACCGCGGCCAACACTAGTGGTCATGAGATACCTGTTTGCATTCCTCAACCAGTGAGTATTCGTGCACACATTTATGAAGCTGCCCAATTGAGAACATGTTATCATGGAAGCTTGTTTACGCCACAGAATAAAAAAATTATCTATCTCGCAATTTTTATAACTGGAAAAGTTGCAGTTACCTTTTTTTAATTGTATAAATATATTTTTATCAATATTTAAGGTTTTCATTTTAAGTTTACTTAAAGATTTTAAAATGTCTGTAGTTTTTATTATTTTTTTTACTTCAACTCAACAAATTAGAAATGTTGCCTTAAAAACTAGCTGAAATAAAATACATTTTAAGCATTTATTTTATTTCCATTAACGCTACTGTATATTTTTGATGGTTTTGGTTTAATTTAATGATAATGACCCTATATGCAGGGTTGCCAGCTTTTCACATTCCCAGGGGCTAAATATCACATAATTGGGGTCGCTTCAACCCGTGGACATGAAAAACAGCCCGCAGTAACAGTGTTAAAGTAGCCCAATTCCGCGGGAAAACCGCAGACTTGGCAACACTGTCTGTATGTATGTGTGTGTATATGTGTACACACCAATCAGGAATAACATTATGCCTAATATTGTGTTGGTCCCCCTTTTGCTGCCAAAACAGCCCTGACCCGTCAAGGCATGGACTCCACTAGACCCCTGAAGGTGTGCTGTGGTATCTGGCACCAAGATCTTAGCAGCAGATCCTTTAAGTCCTGTAAGTTGCGAGGTGGGCCCTCCATGGATCAGACTTGTTTGTTCAGCACATCCCACAGATGCTCAATTGGATTGAGATCTGGGGAATTTGGAGGCCAAGTCAACACCTCAAACTCGTTGCTGTGCTCCTCAAACCATTCCTGAACCATTTTTGCTTTGTGGCAGGCGCATTATCTGCTGAAAGAGCCACAGCCACCAGGGAATGCCGTTATCATGAAAGGGTGTACATGGTCTGCAACAATGCTTAGATAGGTGGTACGTGTTAAAGCAACATCCAAATGGATGGCAGGACCCAAGTTTCCCAGCAGAACATTGGCCAAAGCATCACTGCCTCCGCCGGCTTGCCTTCTTCCCATAGTGCATCCTGTGCCATGTGTTCCCCAGGTAAGCGACACACACGCACTCGGCCATCCACGTGATGTAAAAGAAAACGTGATTCATCAGACCAGGCCACCTTCTTCCATTGCTCGGTGGTCCAGTTCTGATGCTCACGTGCCCACTGTTGGCGCTTTTGGCGGTGGACAGGGGTCAACATGGGCACCCTGACTAGACGTGCATCAATGAGCCTTGGCCGCCCGTGACCCTGTCGCCGGTTCACCACTGTTCCTTCCTTTGAGCACTTTTGATAGATCCTGACCACTGCAGACCGGGAACACCCCACAAGAGCTGCAGTTTTGGAGATGCTCTGACCCAGTCGTCTAGCCATCACAATTTGGTCCTGGTCAAACTTGCTCAAATCCTTACCCTTGCCCAGTTTTCCTGCTTCTAACACATCAACTTTGAGGACAAAATGTTCACTTGCTGCCTAATATATCCCACCCACTAACAGGTGCTGTGATGAAGAGATAATCAGTGTTATTCACTTATCTGGTCATAATGTTATGCCTGATCGGTGTGTGTGTATATCTATATATATATATATACTTTATTTTATTATATTTATTTATACTTAAACACTAATGACTATTCACTAAAGAGAATAAGAAACGCAAAATAGGTCATCAAACTTTTGATAGGTCAAATGTCATTTAAATGTATTATACAAACACATACATAAACTTTTGTATGTGTAAAAACTGTTCAAAATGTGATTTCAACATGATTTCATCTGCTAGTGAAAATACTACCAGAAAACCAAAAATGACATAAGACAATTTACAGTGATATCTACTCTGAATCCTTTTCATTTTTAGGATGTCTTTCGGATATCCTCAAAGGAAATGTTTTGCCAGATTTAGCTGACTTGTGTTTACAGTTTTGTCCCTAAAGTGTAGCTAAGTAAACCCACACGCACACCTTCCCATCTATATACTTAGAATGAAATATTCATCAATAATACTCGCACACGAACACCACTCACTCAGCTGCAAAGCTCAAGTGTCTCACCGAATAGGAGAAATGCAGCTAAACTAAGCATCCATTTTCACACCGGAAATTAAAAGCTCTCCCACCTCCATGCCGTGAGAGACAGACAGAGGGAGGGTGGGAGCGAGTGTTGCGTAAAGGTGCAAAGACAAAAGGTGCGATATGGAGTTTATGACTCACTCTGATTGAGAACGCATAATTATAGCAATGGAGACAACACAATGCATCTTGGGTTTATTTCCCACACTCACAGCTTGTCCCAGTATAGCGACGAGAACATGATGGATCCGGGAAACCTGGCCATTTGCTTCGGCCCGACTTTGATGCCCACTCCAGACCTCCTGGACCAGGTTTCATGTCAGGCGCACGTCAACGAGATCATCAAGACCATCATCATTCACCATGAAACCATCTTCCCTGACACCAAAGAGCTGGAGGGACCCGTTTATGAGAAATGCATGAGCAATACTGAGTACTGGTGAGTGCTTACCTGGTTACCACATTACTGACATGGTTTAAAGTGTTCTCCAGTATGTTGATCATCTTTTTGCGCTCAAAGTGAAAGTCCGTACAGTGAACCTGGAGCGTTTGAGGAGGGCGAGCAGGATGGAGGGACGGAAACACAGACGAGTGAGGAGGGTAATTATAACTTGTAAGAAATACTTTATTTCTACTTATTCCCAAAAAAACAAAATGTGGACTGTCTGTCTTTCAGAGGGTGAGCCTGTGGAGGCGATGGCCAAGTTTGACTATGTGGGACGCTCTGGACGGGAACTCACCTTTAAAAAAGGCGCCACTCTGCTGCTGTTCCAGAGGGCGTCTGAGGACTGGTGGGAGGGACGTCACAACGGCATCGACGGACTCATACCACACCAATACGTCACGCTGCAGGAGTGAGTTCATGCACTTCATCTACAGAGGGATGGCAACAAAATAGATGGAAAATGTATCAGAAATGTATGATTTTTTTTTTGTATTTGCATACAACATCCCCTACAAAAAATACAATAGCAACCAAAGTTTCCACCAAAGATTATTGTTACAGTTAATGTTACTTCTATAAAACCGTAGTATATTAATATGGAGCTCCTTTACAGTTTGAGAAGTCACTTGTTTAAAGCTGCAGTCCGTGACTTTTTGCGTCTTGCGAAAGAACATTGCAGCCGGAGCTACTTCTCTCTGTTTATGTCTATGGCGAGTCACGCAGGGACTGTGCTCCTCCACAGCGGTTCCTACCAGCCCTGGTCTGAAATAGTCCCAATATAAACACTTATTATAAGTGTACCATAATGATTCAGGGTAAGACAAAAACGCGGATTCTCATTATATCGTTTTTGTAAATCTTGAACACAAAAAAAGTTACGGACAGCAGCTTTAATTATTATTATTATTATTTCTTTTTTTAACAGTGGTAACTAATCCCCACTTAATTTTAATGCTCTAAAACTATAGAGAATCGACATGGTGGCTCCCCTACACAATGTGAGAAGTTATTTTTAATTTAATTTTTGTTTTACTTTACTTTTTTTAATTTTACTTTATTTTAAATAGTATTTAATTCCATTTAATCTTACTTTACTTTTTATTTATTTTACTTTAATTCAAATTTTATTTTACCTTACCTTACTTTTTATTGTTTTACTTTATTTTTATTTTACTTTATTTAAAATTATATATTACTTTACATTACCTTACTTAAATTTTTTTCTTTTACTTACTTTCACTTTATTTTTAATTTTACATTGTTTTAAATTTCATTTCATTTCACCTTACCTTAGCTTACTTTACTTTTATTTTACTTCTTTTACTTTATTTAAAATTTTATTTTACTTTTTAATTTTACTACTTTTACTTTATTTTAAATTTCATTTAATTTCACCTTAAATTACCGTACCTTACTTTAATTTAATTTATTTAAAATTGTATTCTATTTCATTTTAGTATTTTTATAATGGTGACTAATTTTTAACAGTTACTGCTGCATGGTGACTACAGTTAATATTTACCACAGTTCCCTTGCAGTAATAATTATTGTATTTTATCATGATCATTTATTTATTTATTTTTTAAGTTTGTTCTGTTTATAACAAAATGGCTTGAATTTCCTAATTGAACTAAAATAAATTTTCATCAAATGAATCGCTTGATCTTAAGGTTGATGGATAAACTTATGAATGCCATATTTTAGGGATGAGGCCATGTCAGACACTCTGAGCCAGAAAGCAGACAGTGAGATCAGCACCACACCTTCAGATGAAGTGAGCTCCAGGCGATCGCTGACGTCCCCTACTGAACCAAGAATCCCTGAGACCTTCATCAGCCGGTGAGCACACACACTCTGGCCCTTAGTCTCCTAGTCACCGTTCTCCTTGTATTTCAATTGGTCTTCCTCTTTCCACTCTTCAGACACCGGAAGCGGACGGAAGCCCTCCTGCGCCGCGTCCCTGGTCGCCTAAGCGACGGTCACTGCCATGGCAATGGGCTGGAACGCAGCTCGCCCCCCGTAACAGTGACCGTAACGGGGCATTTCAGCCCGCGGGAGCTGTTACGTGGGAACAGCTGCGCCCTGGACAGTCCTGAGCACCACAGACGCACTGGACACAACGCCACCTCCAACGGCAACGTCACTGCCAGCATCAGCAGACATGAGTCTCTGCGCAGGGAGAGAGAGCGAGAGAGTCCTCCAATACGCCAGTCACCCTCCGCACTGCATTGTGGGATACCTATTCAACGCTCCCAGACGCTGAACCCGCACACTATGGCACAGGTTTGTTTATGAACAGTCATGAAACTGGGTGAATCTCAAAAAAACATGCAAAAATTAAAAGGATTTTATAATTATTCTTATTCTTACATTTAATTATTAAATCATATATAAATTAAATGTATTTTATGTTGATTGTTATTTTATATTTATTTTATGTTTTTTTTATATTTGATTAATCAAATTAATAATCAGGGAAAATAATAAATTATGATAAATTATATTTGATATTATATTATAGATATAATATCTATATATATATAATTTATATTATAAATTAGATTAGATTTCAATAATTGTGTATTAAATGTATAATCAATATATTGTATTTAAAAAAAAGAATATAATATCTGTATAGAAATGGTTTGGATTCCATTATTTGTGTATCAAATGAAGTGACAATATAATAATGTTTTATAAATATTATTAAATATATTTAATAAATATTTTATATATAATAATACATTTATATATTAGATATTATAATATCTATATAATATTTATATTTTATATAAATTATATTTCAATAATTGGATTCATTGTATTATCAATTTATTTTATTTAAATACATATAATTTATTTATCATTATTTATATTACTATTATTCATTTGAATATATATAATTTGTTACAATTTTATTAATAAAACGATTCAGCAAATTAATTAACAGTAATATAAGTTATGATAAATTATTAGATATTAAGGATATATAAATTGTTTATATGTCATTATTCGTGTATTAATTTACATTAATTAAATAGTTAAAATAGTTAAAATCAATGTTAATATTTGGTACAGTAGCCTTTGTTTGCAATTACAGAGGTCAAACATTTCCTGTAGTTTTTCACCAGGTTTGCACTGCAGGAGGGATTTTGGCCCACTCCTCCACACAGATCTTCTCTAGATCAGTCAGGTTTCTGGCCTGTCGCTGAGAAACACGAGTTTGAGCTCCCTCCAAAGATTCTCTATTGGGTTTAGGTCTGGAGACTGGCTAGGCCACGCCAGAACCTTGATATGCTTCTTACAGAGCCACTCCTTGGTTATCCTGGCTGTGTGCTTCGGGTCATTGTCATGTTGGAAGACCCAGCCTCGACCCATCTTCAATGCTCTAACTGAGGGTAGGAGGTTGTTCCCCAAATACCCCTTAATACAGTGCAGTCGCCCTGTCCCATGTGCAGAAAAACACCCCCAAAGCATGATGCTACCACCCCCATGCTTCACAGTAGGGATGGTGTTCTTGGGATGGTACTCATCATTCTTCTTCCTCCAAACACGTTTAGTGGAATTATGACCAAAAAGTTCTATTGTGGTCTCATCTGACCACATGACTTTCTCCCATGACTCCTCTGGATCATCCAAATGGTCATTGGCAAACTTAAGACGGGCCTGGACATGTGCTGGTTTAAGCAGGGGAACCTTCCGTGCCATGCATGATTTCAAACCATGACGTCTTAGTGTATTACCAACAGTAACCTTGGAAACGATTCTTTTCAGGTCATTGACCAGCTCCTCCCGTGTAGTTCTGGGCTGATTTCTCACCTTTCTGAGGATCATTGAGACCCCACGAGGTGAGATCTTGCATGGAGCCCCAGTCTGAGGGAGATTGACAGTCATGTTTAGCTTCTTCCATGTTCTAATGATTGCTCCAACAGTGGACCTTTTTTCACCAAGCTGCTTGGCAATTTCCCCGTAGCCCTTTCCAGCCTTGTGGAGGTGTACAATTTTGTCTCTAGTGTCTTTGGACAGCTCTTTGGTCTTGGCCATGTTAGTAGTTGGATTCTTACTGATTGTCTGGGGTGGACAGGTGTCTTTATGCAGCTAACGACCTCAAACAGGTGCATCTAATTTAGGATAATAAATGGAGTGGAGGTGGACATTTTAAAGGCAGACTAACAGGTCTTTGAGGGTCAGAATTCTAGCTGATAGACAGGTGTTCAAATACTTATTTGCAGCTGTATCATACAAATAAATAGTTAAAAAATCATACATTGTGATTTCTGGATTTTTTTTTTTTAGATTATGTCTCTCACAGTGGACATGCACCTACGATGACAATTTCAGACCCCTCCATGATTTCTAAGTGGGAGAACTTGCAAAATAGCAGGGTGTTCAAATACTTATTTTCCTCACTGTATATATATATATATATATATATATATATATATATATATATATATATATATATATATATATATATATATATATATATATATATATATATATATATATATATATATATATATATTTATATATTTATATATTTATTTTTATTTTTTTTTATTTCTGTAGTATTTATTGAAAAAAAGAGTGATCCAAAAAAATAGGATTTATTTTCTTTATGCAAAATAATTGTTTGTACTGGTTTCCCTTGAATTTAAATGATGACCTTGATATGTCCATGACACATTTCATGAGATTCACCCAAATCCACACTCACGCACGCTCAAATGACCCAACATGTGGTGTTAGTAATACCCGTACAGTTAACGCTCTCTCTCTCTCCAGGATATAGAGGAAACTATGAGTCTGGCCTTGAACGAGCTGCGTGAGCTGGAAAGGCAGAACGGGAAAACCGCGGCTCCTGACCTGGTGCTGGACACCCTGGAGCAGGTGAAGAGCAGCCCGTCCTGCCCGTCGGGCTCCACCCCCTCCAGCTTGTCCAGCCCGTCAGACTCCCCGAGCCCCCTCAGCCCTATCAGCCCCCTTCCACCGCTCCCTCCACTGCCCGGCCCTTCGTCCCGCCGCTCCAACGACCCCGTTGCCACCTTCAAGCCCATCGCCTCGCCCCGCATGGGCGTGACGCTCCGCCCACCCGCCCTACGCCCCAAACCGCCCATTCTCCCCAAAGCCAACCCTCCGCCTTCCCAGCAGCCCCAGAATCCGCCCCCGAGCTTTGGCGGCGACAAATCCGGCACTATGTAAGCCAATGGGTCCAACCGAAGGAAACAGGGTTTAAGACTTGATGATTGCTTGAAGAACGTAAACAGGGTTACTCTTAATAATGACATGATTGTATGGCCGATAGCTAGTTTACGTGCAGAACGGTCTGATAGCGTTAGTCTACGATATTATATCCATAAATGTGTTGTCAGGGTGGTGTGTGTGTGTGTGTGTGTATTCTCAAAGTGAATAGGACTTTACCGTGTCTGTGTGTAGATACATTTACGAGGAACCCATTCAGAGACAGCGGAGAGAGACTGCCTGTACAGGAAGTACCGTTGTTGTTTTTTTGGGGAAAATGTCGTTCTATTGAGATGGTGCAATGCATTTTGAGTGCTTTGATTTGTTAGGCCTTACTTACGTACTACCACAAAGAGGGATGTGTTCGCTCCGTCGAGAACGCCATTGTTATAAGTTGCTGCTGCTTTCTTTGATGCTTCGATTCGAGTTACAGGACTACCGGTGCCTCTTGGGAAAATGGTTATTTCACTTGTTGGAAGTTGATGGGGAATGTAACTAAGGGTTTTTTTGTTTTGTTTTTCAAGCCGCGCACCTAGCCTTTCCCGCAAGGAACGAGGCGACTAAAGAACACAGAATGTATTTCCATGAATGTTCCACTTTTTTTCTTTTCACTCGAAAAATACCACACTAAGCCTTGATCACCAGATAAACCTCCCCCTTTACCGTGGAAACCAAACCCTGAAGCCTGATTGGACGACGTGGGAGGGACGGAACTGGCAACATTCCGAGGGCGAACGTGAACTAAGCTTTAATGTATTATCCTGCTGAACATGCAAAAGAGATTTGATTGTATCCGGGGAGGATTGCGACGACTTTCGCCAGGTCTTGCCCTCCCTCAGATCGTCCGAGTACAATTTCCACTGCTGCTCCTCTGACGGACCATAATGGTGTTCGATCCTCGATTTTCAACGTCCCCTGTGCTTCCAGTGTACGTGTGTTTGTACGATATCGTCAACGGCAGACTCTTTGGAGCACACCAACCATACATGGCTCTCCTGTGTGTGTGTATGTGGGGGGTTTTGCATGATGAATCGCGGTTAGAGTAGTGCAGAGGACTAGATGATGGATAATTCATGCTTGTACATGGCAACTTAAGTGTTTGAGTGTGTGTGTGTGTGTGTGTGTGTGTATAAGTGAGAGAGAGTTAGAAAGAGTGCACTGCATTTGTAGACAAGATATGTATGTATGTGTGTGTGTGTGTGAACGAGGGTGTTTAATCTGGTGTGTAAATATGCATGAAGGTGAGGTGAGTTGTTTTACGAAATGAATGGCCTTGGTTCACTTTTTATACACTAACAATGATTGTTTTTCCACTTTTTTTGACTGCTGCCCTTACGTTTTTCTACCTGTTCTATTTTTTTACCAACAAGGATTTATTTCTTACTGGTGCTCTTTCATACGACCGTGTCCGCTTATCGCCGTATTCAATGCCCACCTTTTATCCTTTTACAAGCGATGTGCATATCTAAGACCATCGCCCCACCCTCCCACACACACAAACACACACACACACACACACACACACACACTGTGTTCACATGAAAGTGCCTTTCAGGTTGCATGTTGAATGCAGGAGCCTGGTCTGCCAAGGGTGTGTGCTCCCGTCGCTCTCTGAAGAGTCGTTCCCCAAGTTAAATAATAACAATAATAACGCTAGAGCTCTTTCCAGATATTTAATAACCTGAACAAATAATAAATATGTACATTTAATCCATTGTGATGTCGCACTTTCATGTATAGGACTGTATTGGCATGTAGCATTAAATCATGTTCCAGTGCATTTTAAAATGTGTCGAAACTGAATGTCTTTGAAATAAAGCAAAGTTGATATGTCTCAAAAATGGCGTGTTGTATGTTTTTTTGTTGTTCATATATTTCGGTTTGCAGTGCTGGAATGATATACTAAAACGTAATGGTAAGTAAAGCATTGTGCATGTGAAGGTCTATAATATTTAAATGGATAGTGCACACACAAAATATCATTGTTATACCAAATTAATTTGATGCTCCACTTTAGACATTCTACTAACTATAAGTAACTTTGCAACTACATGCCAAATAACTCTCATTAATTTGCAACTACATGTCAACTAATTATTATTAGTAGACTGTTCGGGACGGGTTACTAAAATAAATTGACTAGTACTTGCAAAATTACCTATAATCTGTGCTGGGAGCAACATTATCAGATTACTTTTCTCAAGTAACTATTACGTGCAAAGTTACCTATAATCTGTACTGAAAGTAACGTAATCAGATTACTTTTCTCAAGTAACTAGTACTTGCAAAGTTACCTGTAATCCGTACTGAAAGTTACGTAATCAGATTACTTTTCTTAAGTAACTAGTACTTGCAAAATTACCTATAATCAGTACTGAAAGTAACGTAATCTGATTACTTTTTTCAAGTAACTAGTACTTGCAAAATTACCTATAATCCCTCCTGAAAATGACGTAATCAGATTACTTTTCTCAAGTAACTAGTACTTGCAATGTTACCTATAATCCCTCCTGAAAATTACGTAATCAGATTACTTTTCTCAAGTAATTTGTACTTTCAAAGTTTCCTATAATCTGTACTGAAAGTTAAGTAATCAGATTACTTTTCTCAAATAACTATTACTGGCAAAGTTACCTATAATCCGTACTGAAAATTACGTAATCAGATTACTTTTCTCAAGTAACTAGTACTTGCAAAATTACCTATAATCCGTACTGAAAGTTACATAATCCGATTACTTTTCTCAAGTAACTAGTACTTGCAAAATTACATAAGATTACTTTTCTCAAGTAACTAGTTCTTGCAAAGTTACCTATAATCTGTGCTGGGAGTAACATAATCAGATTACTTTTCTCAAGTAACTAGTACTTGCAAAGTTACGTAATCAGATTACTTTTCTCAAGTAACTAATACTTGCAAAGTTACCTATAGTCCGTGTTGGGAGTTATGTAATCGGATTACTTTTAAAGTAACTAGTACTTGCAAAATTACCTATAATCCGTGTTAGGAGTTGCATAATCAGATTACTTTTTTCAAGTAACTAAAGTAACCAATTACCTTTAAATTTACAACAAAAAATATACTTTTTCAAAAAAGTAATGCAAGTTACTTTGTTTTTTCATTTATTAACTGACAGCTCTCCTGTGTTGAGAGAGGCGTTGTGTGTGAACATGATGCTTATTGTAGTTCTAGATTAAGGCCCTGTCCACACTAACATGGGTATTTTCAAAACCTCAGCTTTATCTATGCAGTTTGGCCGTTTGTCCACACACAAACGCAGTATCCAGTGACTGAAACCAAACTTTTTTGAAAACTCCTGAAGAGTGAAGATTTTCAGAAACTCCGGTTGCAGTGTTGTCGTGTAAATGGTGAAACCGGAGATTTTGGCTTGTGACGTCGGAGTGCGCGGGGTTATCTCTGTTTGACGTCAGATTGTGTGCCGCTATCTCCTTTGTTTACGTGAGGCGAGTCTTTGCAATGGCGGATGTAGCCAAAATATTGCTACTAATAACTGTGCTAACAGGGTTATACTCGGAACCGATAATAACCTTTTTTCAGGCCTCTGATTGGCCAACATGGCTCTTAACAGCGCTTTATATCATGTTTTTGCGTTTTCGTGTTACTTTTTTAGGGAGTAACGCAATATTGTAATGCATTACTTTTAAAAAGTAACACTGCCTATAGTCAGTAGAATGTCTGTTGTGGAGCATCAAAATAAAGTGTTAGCTGATATTAAGCAGACAGTCTAATAATACTCTAATGAGAGTTCACATGTAGTTGCAAAGTTACTTATGCTTAGTAGAATGTCTAAAGTGGACCATCGAAATAGTCTTACCTTATTTTTTTAATGTAAATTTCATGTCCCTCAATTTTCCTTGGAATGTTCGAGTCCATCTGCAAGAATCCATGTCCTGTACACATGTGCACTAATAATAACCTATGCTTTTATTTCAGTCTTGCTGTTAAAAATGTAGGAAGATTCGATGATGCTTTTATGGCTCACGCAGAAGTGCACAAGTGGAGGACATGGGCTCTGCCTTTTAGCAAGGGATCATTTCCCATCATGCATCTTAACTTTCCTGATGCTGAAGTGGAGGTAAAATGATAGAGGTTATACATTTAATGGGATCCAAAAGTCCACAAGTGAAAATCTCTTGTTTTGCATTATTACAATTTAATACTATACTACTATTTCCAGATATTGAATTGAAAATATAATGTGAATATCATTATGTCGAAGTATTTGGTTGATCTCTCTTTAACTGCATGAAATCATGATTTAAGATGATCCGGCGAGCATCTTGAGCTTCAGTGGAACAATCTGACAGTCTATACAAAGTCACATGATCAACTTTTTAGCTGAAATATTTCTTATTAATTAACATCAAATTTTTTTAAATTCTATTTTAAAGCCAAGATTTTCTGGTCTGGTCTCAGATTTTTGGACACCACTGTGGTTTTCGATTTGTAGATGGAGCCTGTTTTCTCTGTCTTGTGTTATGGGTATAAAGCCATCAATCTTTAATGTTTTGATTTATATTAATCTTCATCCGCTTTTCAAATGCAAGCTGGTGCATCCTTTCTGCTGTGTTTGAGTACAGCCGTCAACTCTCATATGTATAGCTGTGACCTATGCATTTCATTGGGTTTGCAGTGAACCATAACAAGAAAATAATGAATCTCAACCCTTGATGCACCATTTAAATGCGAGTATCGTCTTAGGTCATTTTAAGACTGAGCAGGATGATGACCTTAAAACACATTTAAAAGCAACCAGGAATGGTTGAAAAGAAAGGTCAAAAGTGTCAGTGGAAACGGATAATGTTGCAAAAGATTTCGTTCTCAAATATTATTCTTTTGAACTTTCTATTCATCAAAGAATCCTGAAAAAGATGTATCATGGTTCAAAGATAAGAAATGTTACCAAATAAACATATGTGGAATTCAAAAAGAATGCATTCTGCAGTATTATATGAAAAGATTATCCACAACTGTAATTTTATTCCCAGAGAGGAAGAAGTCAGTACAGTTATAGTCTGATACACAAATCCAAACTTTATTTCAGACGTGAAAATGTACACAATAGGAGGAGAAAACAGGCAAAACATTAAAACCAAAGGCTTGGCTATTAAAATGTGTTACACATAGCAAATTAACAATAAAAGGGGAAATCCCTCATTGCAATGGGTCCCTTTTCATATTCAGTAAAGCAAGTCCAATTAATCCGGAACACTCATTTGTGAGCACATTAAAAACAAGACTAATGTTCACAGCGGTGATTCGTCTTTGGTCTGAAAGTGTTTGAATCATGAAGCTTTTGGACCTCTTTAATAATTGTTCAAAGGGAAAAGGATAAAACGGTTTCAGCAGCACAGTGAATAAAAGAGCAACGGCAACTGATATCGACCTGAAACATCCTTTTAAAATAAACTATAATTGGGTTGACAAATAGTACATGATGAAGTTCAGCCCTTGGAGCCTGGTTTGAGTGTAGTGAAGGGTTTGGAGTTCCTCAGCGATCCCGTCAGCTCCTGCAGGAATGCCACGATGTGCGAGTCCCTCTCTGACTTCCTCCCGTCGAAGATCACCACCACGGTGAAGTGCGGCTCAGGCCGCGTGAGGAAGTAGGTGCTCTGGACTTTATCGTCATAAAAGTGGACCACCTTATCCAGAGCGTTGAGCTCCGTGGCACGGTCGCTCATGATCATGATGACGTTGGGCCAGTGCGTGACCGGCCTCTCTCCGCCGGGAAGTGACACAACGGCCGGAAACTGGTCCACGCCTTTGGGGGCTTCACGGTACGAGTGCGGATGGTGGTATCCGTGTCCCTGGAAGCTCTCAGAGCCACGGTTATCGAAGACCAAGGAGACGTTGGAAGCGTCGTGCTTGCGGATGAAGGCGGAGATCTTGCCGAAGTAATCGAGGGAGGTGCGAGCCGTCAGGGTTTTCATTTCGGACTGTGACGTCTGCCGGCTGAGAGCCTCGTGGAAGTAGAAGCTGAACTTGGCCAGGAGCGTCGCTTGGAGGCGCTGCAGCCACAGATAGAGGTGCGGCGGCTGCACAGCCTTCTGGGATTGTCCTCCGAAGAGGTGTTTCCTGGTCTCTCGTTGCCGTTCGAACACCTGCCCCCATGCCTGCAGTTTGGAATGGGCGCCGTGCAGGTTCAGCAGAGACGGCAGGAAATGCCACTCGGAGATCTGCGCCTGGCATCGCAGTAGCTGTGTCAACACGTCCACCTCCATCTGGAAGCTGTTCTCGAGACGGCTCAGGATTGGATGGTGGAATCTGAAAGAAACGAATTGGCCATCAGGGATTACAGATACAACCTCCCATGAATTATAGGGCTGCGCAATATATCGAAACAAAATCAATACTGCGATTATGACTTAAAAAAAAAAAAAAACAGTTTAGTCCACATTTTCTGAAGAGACTCGATCGCGTTATATGATGAACAGATTTAATTTAGGCTTTTATTCACATTTAAACATTGATCAGCGAACATAAACAGAAGCTCAACCGAACCTGCTTGATCCACGATAACAAACCTCATTGGTTCTTGCTGAAGCTCAAACGTGCTGCGTAACACGAGAATGAACCTCATTGGTTCTTGCTGAAGCTCAAAAGTGATGCGTAACACGAGAATGAACCTCATTGGTTCTTGTTGAAGCTCAAACGTGATGCGTAACACGAGAATGGGCCTCATTGGTTCTTGCTGAAGCTCAAACGTGCTGCGTAACACGAGAATGAACCTCATTGGTTCTTGCTGAAGCTCAAAAGTGATGCGCAACACGAGAATGGGCCTCATTGGTTCTTGAAGCTCAAACGTGCTGCGTAACACGAGAATGAACCTCATTGGTTCTTGCTGAAGCTCAAATGTGCTGCGTAACACGAGAATGAGCCTCATTGGTTCTTGCTGAAGCTCAAAAGTGATGCGTAACACGAGAATGAACCTCATTGGTTCTTGCTGAAGCTCAAACGTGCTGCGCAACACGAGAATGGGCCTCATTGGTTCTTGCTGAAGCTCAAAAGTGATGCGTAACACGAGAATGAACCTCATTGGTTCTTGCTGAAGCTCAAACGTGCTGCGTAACACGAGAATGAACCTCATTGGTTCTTGCTGAAGCTCAAAAGTGATGCGTAACACGAGAATGGGCCTCATTGGTTCTTGCTGAAGCTCAAAAGTGATGCGTAACACGAGAATGAACCTCATTGGTTCTTGCTGAAGCTCAAACGTGCTGCGTAACACGAGATTGAACCTCATTGGTTCTTGCTGAAGCTCAAAAGTGATGCGTAACACGAGAATGAACCTCATTGGTTCTTGTTGAAGCTCAAACGTGATGCGTAACACGAGAATGGGCCTCATTGGTTCTTGCTGAAGCTCAAAAGTGATGCGTAACACGAGAATGAATCTCATTGGTTCTTGCTGAAGCTCAAACGTGCTGCGTAACACGAGAATGAACCTCATTGGTTCTTGCTGAAGCTCAAAAGTGATGCGTAACACGAGAATGAACCTCATTGGTTCTTGCTGAAGCTCAAACGTGCTGCGCAACACGAGAATGGGCCTCATTGGTTCTTGAAGCTCAAACGTGATGCGTAACACGAGAATGGGCCTCATTGGTTCTTGAAGCTCAAACGTGATGCGTAACACGAGAATGAACCTCATTGGTTCTTGCTGAAGCTCAAACGTGCTGCGCAACACGAGAATGGGCCTCATTGGTTCTTGAAGCTCAAACGTGATGCGTAACACCAGAATGAACCTCATTGGTTCTTGCTGAAGCTCAAACGTGCTGCGTAACACGAGAATGGGCCTCATTGGTTCTTGAAGCTCAAACGTGATGCGTAACACGAGAATGGGCCTCATTGGTTCTTGAAGCTCAAACGTGATGCGTAACACGAGAATGCACCTCATTGGTTCTTGCTGAAGCTCAAACGTGATGCGTAACACGAGAATGGGCCTCATTGGTTCTTGAAGCTCAAACGTGATGCGTAACACCAGAATGAACCTCATTGGTTCTTGCTGAAGCTCAAACGTGCTGCGTAACACGAGAATGAACCTCATTGGTTCTTGCAGAAGCTCAAACGTGATGCGTAACACAAGAATGAACCTCATTGGTTCTTGCTGAAGCTCAAATGTGCTGCGTAACACGAGAATGAACCTCATTGGTCCTTGCAGAAGCTCAAACGTGATGCGTAACACAAGAATGAACCTCATTGGTTCTCGCACGTCAAGAGAACATGCTTGAGCTTCTGTTTACAACTGATGTGTGGGTTGATTAAATTTTTTCAGATTTTTACAATAATTTTAATTTTAAATGCACTCGTTCAAGAATAAGTCGTTCAAAAACAGCTATTCAAGTCATCTTGCGGTCCAACTACCGCATTGCCAGTTTTTTCCAATATTGTGCAGCCCTACATGTAATGGAACTCGATGTAAGATGGTGGATGATTGTCAGTATCTCTGTAATCCTGCAATCTGTGTGTCCTGTTTGTGTTTGTGCTATCGACGGCGTGCCAGCTTGTTCTCTTTGCTCATTAGCTCTGGAGAAAGTCATGAATACTGCAGGGTGGCATAGAGCTCATTACATCTCCTGCATTCAGCAGCAGCGTGAAAATTCTTCACCCCTGACTGATCATTAATTACATGTCTTAGCAGGCAGCCAGAAAGAGAGCATGAGGAAATGACAGAGAGAGTAAGAAAAAAGGGAGCTTCTTCACGAAAACAAAAAGCTTACAGAGGAATACGTTCTATTGCAGTTGAATTCAGAGACCAGTCATTTGTAAACCCTGGTGTTAGGAAAATATCCTGACCAGCCCAACACGGCAACCAATGGTGTGAGTTTGGGGCGGGACTGTTTGGCCAGCCAATGGAAGTGTTTGGGAAAGCTTCATGCTTTTTCTTTGTAGGCCAGCAGTTCAAAGCTGATTTCTCAAGGTCAGGACCCTCTCAAGCGTCACACTGCTGGCAGGAGCTGAATCTCTGCTGAGCAGTTGGCTGACTGATTAATTGATCAGATAATGTTTGTGAGATCTTGTCTCTTCTACTCCAGCGATGACTCAACATTTGGCATCCTTCTTTCCGTGAAGTGCAGAGTTCACCTTGAGCAGTCAGTGGGAGCGCGTTCAGCTTCAGATGTCATTAAGCAGGTGCTGGGCTCGTGTATAGATCACACACATATTATATATTTATTTCAATGTCACCATAGTCCAAGACTTAATTATATATTAAAGGGATAGTTCACCCAAAAATGAAAATTAGCCCATGATTTACTCGACCTCGGTGTATATGACATTCTTCTTTCAGACGAATAAAATCAGAGTTATATTACACAAGTCCAGGCTAATCCAAGCATTAGAATTTGATTCATAGTTGCTCTGTTTTAGAAGTCCATAAAAAGTGCATCTGCCCGTCAAATAACGTGCTCCACACGGCTCTGGGGTGTTAATAAAGGCCTTCTGAAGCGAATCGACGCATTTGTGTAAGAAAAATATTCATATTTATAACTTTATTAAGTAAACTTTTGGCCGACCGCCTTCTGTGGAAAAGTGTTGAATGTTGAAAGTGAACCTCAAGATGCGTATGTGTCATCATGGCGAGCGGACCTGGTCGCGTTAGTCTTTTCCCATTTGCCAACAAAAATAACAGCAAAAGACCGCACAAAGCAGTTTCCCGGTGTGTTGACCGATTTCAAAACACAGCATCATGAAGCTTCAAAGCGTTATGAATCAGTGAGTCGATTCAGCAGTTTGGATCGCCAAAGTCACGTATTTCAGCAGTTTGACACGCGATACGAATCATGAATCGACTCACTGATTCATAACGCTTCGAAGCTTCATGATGCTTCATGATGCCGTGTTTTGAAATCGGTCACAAAAGGTTTTAGCACAAAAACTATTCTCGTCGCTTCATAAAGTTATTGTAGAACCACTGTAGTGAGATGGACTTTGTAACGACGTCTTTAGTACCTTTTAAGGGTCTTGAGAGTGTAAAGTGCATTGTGCCAATGGAGGCCTTTCTGAGCCATCTGATGGCCATCAGCCATCAGAAATATCTTCATTTGTGTTCCGAAGACGAACGGAGGTCTTACGGGTGTCGAACGACATGAGGGTAAGTAATTAATGACAGAATTTTCATTTTTGGGTGAACTAAGCCTTTAAGAGATTGCACTTTGTGCATTGGAAGCACTCAAATGTCTGTTTTGTATAGCTACCTCTCTAAAATAGGAAGTTATTTATTCATTTTTTCAGAAGTTGTAGCATATTCCTTTTGTAAAGCTACAGAACTTGTTTGACTCAATGTTTAGTAAATTTGAGCCATGTGTTTATTAAGGTCTTCAATAAAACAAGACAAGAACTTAAATATTCCCAGCACTTTCTGTGATGTAGTGCTTTTTTTCTCTTTTTCATCAAACCGCAGTTTTTGCAAGTTCCCGCAATTTCATCGCATAAAAATCCCGCATTTTCCATCACATTTTTTTAAGAAAACGTGCCGCATAATCAAGGATTTTTGCCCGCAACAATCACACAAAAAAAAGCCACATTTTTCTGGAAGGACTGGCTAATAAATAAAGGGTGACTGTGAGCAAGGCAAGCCAAGGCTCCCCCTGGTGGTGTAGATAACACACTACAACACAGAGACACGTGTACACGCAAACAAAATGAAAATGATACTCATAATCTAAAAGTAAATGTTCCATTTGAGTAATATATGAAATAAACATTGATTTAATAATTGTTTCTCAGTGTAATGACACTAAAACAAAGTCGTAAGGAAGGATCTACTACTACTACACCTCTCACCTGGAACTGTACTTCTGCAAAACGGTCTCCAGCGTGCTCACCAGCTCCTCAGAGTTCACAGTCTTCTGGCTGCCCAGAGAATGCATCTTCTCGTAAAAGTCTGCGATCTCCATCCTGGCCTGCGTGAAGTGACACAGCTGCTCGGACAAATGAGACAGGAGGTCCTCCAGGTTGAGAGTGGAGCCTCCGGATGTGTGGCGGCCCATGGAGACCACCTTCTTGAGTTCGTTGTGCAGAGACGTATAGATGGTTCTGATGGAATCCTTGCGGCTGAAGAATGACTGACCACCTGCATGACACACACACACACACACACACACACACACACACACACACACATATTAATATGATGCCATTAAAACCATGCTGGAGTGTTTCAGCTTGAATATGAAGCCAATAACAGACCAAACAGATGGTGATGTATTATGTATAGCCACATGGCGCCATCTGCTGTATTTAAATTATACTACTCTCTCGTGGGTTACATATTTATTTTATGACATGTCCAAAAAATATTGCCCGATACATGTACAGTGTATATTTTTTACATGTACCAGGGTAATAATACCACATGTTTGGCATATTCAAAACCATGACATTACCATGGTTACATGTACTAGGATAATATGTCTAAAAAGCCATGGTATTACAACTATGGCATGTAAAAAAAAAAAAAACACGGTTATCCTGGAACTGGTCCAAAAACATGACCTTACCATGATGTTACTAAATGATTAGCATAATAAAAGTATGTACCCGTGGAAGCCAATTTCCACCACATAAAAGTAAATCAGAATTATGACATAAAAAGTCATCAAAATAATTAGATAAAATGTGGAAATTATGAGACATTAAGAAATAATTGAGATAAAACCCATAATTGACAAATAATGAAAAATTTTAATTGATGTCACATTTGTCATAATTCTAACTATTTGTCATAACTTTAGATCATTTCATAATGTAGACGTTTTATAATAATAATAATAATAATAATAATGATTAGGATTTATGTAATCTCATAAGTAGAATTTATTTCAAATTTTAATGTCAATTTCGATTTTATCTAAATTATTACTTTTTTATCTCATAATTAAATTGGTCATAATAACTATGACTATTTATCATAACTTTTGTCACATAATTGAGGCTTTTTATAATAATAATAACAACAGTATTAATAATAATTAGGTAACTAGGACCTTTTAATCACGTAGTTATAATTTTTTAATGTAAATATTTCAATTTAATCATAATTATGACTTGCTATCTTATTTCAACTTTTGAATGCAAATTTCGATTTTTTTTTTTAAACCTCAACTAAATTTGTCATAATGTCACTTTTTAGCTCATAATGATGACCTCATAATCTTGACATTTTAACATAATTTTAGACATTAGTCATTATTAAAATACCAAAGCATATATTTTCCCCCCCTTATGTGGCGGAAATGATCTTCCAGAACCCCTTCCCCACCCCCCGGGTACCAGCAGAGTATTTTTTTAGTAAGGATACAGTATTTGAAGCGCTTCTCTCATACCTAGTTTCTGCCCGAGGAAAGTCATGTTGTGGTAGGCTTTCTCTGCGGCTGCCAGGTGGGCGAGAGCGGCCAGGAGAGACACCCAGATGGCTCCTGCGCTCTTACTGGCGTCCTTCTCCTTCTCCACATAATCCTTCGCCCTGTCGAACCAGAACATACCGAGCTGGGTGAAGAAGCTCTCGAGCACGGCTCGCTCTTTGGGAACCGGCCGCAGTTCCTCCTCGCGCTGCGTGTCACACATGATGACAGTGAGAATTCAGCGCCGTTGCGCTCACAGATGCTGCACATTCACGCGACAGCGTTAT
The DNA here is from genome assembly GCF_949357685.1 of Gobio gobio. Classification (NCBI taxonomy): domain Eukaryota; kingdom Metazoa; phylum Chordata; class Actinopteri; order Cypriniformes; family Gobionidae; genus Gobio; species Gobio gobio. Next base: position 8,067,196 of record NC_137101.1, on the reverse strand, counting down.
TTAACGAGCGCTAAAACTGTTCGAAGGACGCGTTATGTTGTGTCCGGCGGTCGCTGGAAAACCCAAAACAAATCACACCAACGAATTCAAGTGATTCAGATCGTTTTCTGTTGGTAAAATGCACATCCTTAGTGCCGAACGCAACCATGACACTTTTCAATGACAACACTACGGCAAGCCAAATGTGACAAACACGTCTGTATATGAAACGCGAATCTTATAAAAGAAAGTTAGGCAGACACATAAGCTATTTAATAATGCATTCTAAAATATATTTTAACATATTTGTGACCATGGACCACAAAAACAGTCGTAAGAGTCAATGTTTGAAAATGGTTTGTTAGGATAGGACAATATTTGGCCGAGATACAACTATTTGAAAATGTGGAAAATGAGGGTGCAAAAAAAATCGAAATATTGAGAAAATCGCCAAATTGTCCAAATTAAGTCCTTAGCAATGCATATTACTAAAAATAATATATATTTTTTTATCTATTTACGGTAGGAAATTTACTAAATATCTTCATGGAACATGATCTTTACTTAATATCCTAATGATTTTTGGCATAAAAGAAAAATGTATCATGTTGACCCATACAATGTATTGTTGGCTATTGCCACAAATATACCCGTGCGTCTTATGACTGGTTTTGTGGTCCATGGTCATATTTGTGTCTGTCCATGAAATCTTATTTTATTGCAAAGACTCTAAATAAATAAATAAAAAATAAAAAACGGGCAAAAAATTAGTTTTAGAATAATACATTGTGAATGTGTGAATGCATATTCTCCTCCATTTTAAACTCTCGTTTTTACTCCACAGACTTCACACATTTTTATTTTACCTTTAATTGTCATTTTTTTGTGCAGTTTTAATTATAAACAGGCCGCCATTTTAGATGCAATTTAAACGTTTATTTCACAGTCATGTTTTAGCTTTTTTGTTTTAGGTCCCTTTAATTTTTTTTCGTGCGATCAGCAGTTGTCATGGCACCCTCTGCCGTAAACGTTTCGCTTGGGCTTTGTTCTTTGCGACGATGACAGCCGCTTGACGGCAGACTGGGGAAGGGCTGCCTGTGCAAGATCCGAGATCGTCCGCGCATCTGTCCGATAGTTCAAAGTTTATTCAAATCAATCAATCGCATCGGGCCTAATGGATCCCAATCGAATCATAACGGCTCTGAAGGGCACCATAGACCCGAATCTCAGGCTAGCGGCTGAGAATGAACTCAACCAGGTCAGTGATCCATCTGGAGAAGTTTCTTTGGGAAAGAGAAGCACCAAAAGACCAGAGATGCCTTCAGTCAATGTGCGGTTGTAGGGCCTGAATTGAATGCATAAGACAGGATAATAGTTAATCAGTCTAACTGCGTGACTATTTATTCTTTGCTGACTATTCAGATGATGGATTTTGTTTGTATTGGGTTGCAAACTACTTGCTATGCATCGATGGCATCAGTGTGCAACAATAGAGAGATGCGGTTCTCCTCTGACAACCAGTCCTTATGGACTAAATTATAGTGATATTTGTGTCCTGTGCTTTATTGTAACATCTGTTTTATGTAAAACAGCTGTAGTCCCATAATACCCATATGAATGATGTGAAATGTGTAATACAGGTCTGATGTTGTACTGTGATATGACATTTTTCATTGTGTCCTGATTCTGCTGCATGTAAACCTCCATTGCTACAGACCACTGATGCAATTCTGTGCAATTCTGTGCAAAGCGCTCTATATAAAGTTCTCAGTTCTCTTCCAGATGAACTTGTGTGTGTGTGTGTGTGCGTGTTTAAGAGAATTGATGTGCTTGCCTACTAAAATAATTTTTTTAAAGATTCAGTCCAATTAGTTACATTATTTTAGTTCAGTTGATTTCATCCCATTTGACACCCTAACGGTTCTTAGTTATATTTGCTATAGAGAGAATTTAGCCTGTCACCTTAAAAATTAAAATGAACAATTCTCATTTTTAAAAGTTTCTTAAAGGGATAGTTCACCCAAAAATGAACATTAGCGCATTGTTTACTCTCCCTCAAGCCATCCTAGGTGTGTATGACATTCTTCTTTCAGAGTTATATTAAAAAATGTCCTGGCTAATCCTAGCTTTATAATGGCAGCCCGAAATTTGAAGCCCAAAAGTGCGTCCATCCATTATAAACGTACTCCATACGGCTCCGGGAGTTAATAAAGGCTTTCTAAAGTGATTCGATGGGTTTGTGTAAGAAAAATATTCATATTTAAAACTTTTTAAAGTAAAATATCTAGCTTCCAGCAGGCCGTCTTCCATATTCGATTTACGAAGAAAGGGGGGTGAACGATAACAGGTTAATGACCTTTGCTCTGTGAGTTATTTCAGTGGTTCTGACTTGAATTATTAGATACTGGTAGCATGAAACCATCAAATTTGTATGATAATTTGTCGGGACTTGCTGACTTGCTTACAAAAATCAAACTCATCAACCAGTGACCGTGCTGGCAAAATGAGTCGCAATGAGCAAATTTTCAAAAATGAGTTGGTTATTTTCATTTTTTCTATTAAAAAATCCCTTCAAAATGAATCGGACAGCAAAATGACTGAGCTATACCTAGGGTGACCATATTTTGATTACCGAAAACCAGGACACTTGGTCCAGCAATGAGATACTCAAATGATACTCAAAGTTCACTCAAATATTCCTTATTAATTTCAATACATTTAAAGTATGCCCCCTCTGTATGGATATGTCCTGGGAAAACAGGACGTTTGGTCAACCTAGCTATACCTGTTTGAATTAGATAGTCACCAAAGTCAATTTTGAGAAAAAATCGAGTTGACGTTTTCTGAAGGTTCCAAAACAATATCACCTAGCAACCATACCTTAAAATCCCTGGTAATAACATCAAATTTGGCACACACCAAATCAAAACCAAATATCTATAGGAAAAATATACAACTTTTCCCCCATGATACTGCAATTGTTTGATTAACATGAAGCAGACAACCTATACATATTAAGACCTACTCTACCGCACAGATCTAAAATAATGTTACACATCAGATGTTTTTCCCCAACAGTTAACCAAAACATAACAATAATGTTTGTATGAATACTCGGCAAGACATATAATTCTGTAATAAGACTGTAATTCTGTGTATATATGTGTATATATCGGGATTGGGACTTGAACCCGGGTCCGCCGGCATGAGAGTGGGACGCTCTAACAAGGAGGCTAAAGGCTGCAACCTCTAGCTTCAGTCACTAGAGCGTCTCTTGAGATCAGAGGAGTGAGGTTTACTCGCACAGCGACTACTAGCTGGCCTCCGTTACATCAGCATGGGTTTGAAAATCATATTGCATTGGTTCAGACTCATGCCATCGAGAATTCACTGAATATTCACAAAATTGTATTGCTGGAAGCGCCAGTCTTAAAGAAGCGAGCAGAGAAAAAATGCATTTTTCATGGATAGAGGAAAGGTACTCCTCTTAGAAAACGTACAAATAAAGATACTTTTAGCTGTTTAATTACTATTTGGAGCATTGGGATCGCTTAATGAACTCATTTTTGTGAAAACCTTGGCATTTTTCACTTGTTTTGGCTGTCGCTCGTAATTAGCCCGTGCTCATTTTTGACAGCATGCGTCACATAAAATGATTTGTTTTTTTTTTTTTTCAGTCCTTCAAGATCATCAACTTCGCCCCAACTCTGCTGCAGATTATTGTGTCAGACCAGGTGGAGTTTCCTGTGCGACAGGCTGGTAAGAGCTTCTCTTTTCTTATAGTGTTTGAGATCTTTCCCTTTAGATTTTGTGCAATCTGATTGGATGAAGTAGCCAGTGACATCATATTCTCCCTCCAGCTGCCATCTACCTGAAGAACATGGTGAGTCAGTACTGGCAGGACCGAGAGCCCACGCTGGGGGAGGTGGTGTTTCCCTTCAACATCCATGAAAACGACAGAGGACAGATCCGAGAAAACATGGTGGAGGCCATTATTCGCTGTCCAGAGTCCATAAGGTGAGTCAGTTGTGCGACTACGATATTGCTTCTATGTAGGGCTGTGCCGGTAAACTTGACAACCACACCACCACGGTGGCTCAGTAGCACCGGCACTGGTCCACCAAAACACTTTTTTTTTGTATGTGAATGCTGTTTTACATAAATATTACCACATGAGTGAAGCACAAAGCTTTGTTTACAAAAGAAATAATAAGTTTAGATTTGGATTTACGCCAAATGAGAGGGTTAGGCTTTAAGCTTTGTCAGCCTTTTTCTGTTTTGCGATCTGGTCACCCGATTTTTCGCGAATTTTAACAATAGGCCTACTCCATTTTATTCCACTGGACATGGACATCTCGTTTCTTTTCCCAAATCTTCACTTATGTCTCACCAATCTTTAAAAGGGTATTATAAATGTTTCTTCCTTTCATTTGCTTATATTAGGTCTTTTATTCCTATTCGCATCCTTTACTGTGGTAAAGCTGAAAAAACACTGTAGGACAGATAACTTTTTACTTCAAATTCTTTTTAACACAGTTTGTGCTTGTTAATAGACTGGGTAAGGTGCGTCAAGTTTATTTGTATAGCGCAATTCACACACACCGGTGGTTTTAGTTTCGCTTTCTCTGGCAGCACAAACATAGCCTAAATGTCTTGACCCTGTGGAAGATAAAATTCGCTCTTCAGACCTTTTACAACAAGTGTCAGTTGCTTTGCAACATCAGGAGAAAACATGAAGACAAGAAGATATTAGAAAAGAGAAGACAAGAAGATATTAGAAAAGAGAAGATATCTTTCCTGCTTGTGTCCCACATCCCTCTCAAAGCGCAGAGCGGCATATGCAAATCTTTGTGGGGAAATATGAAACAAATATTTTAACTAATATTTAATTTTCTTATTTTCTTCAGGTTTCCATTATTTACTGATAATTGTTTAAATGTTTTACAGGCTGGAGTGTGTTGTTTCACTAAAATAACACACATGCTTGTTATGAAATGGATGTTTGAGCCTTGTTTATTATTTTAAAATGTAGGCTATACAGTATATATATATATATATATATATATATATATACTGTATAGTCTACATTTTACCCTATTCATTAACAACATGTATTCTTATTTCTGTGCCATAGTTATTACATTGATTAATAATAGATAGTTAGCTAATCTGTGTGCTTTGTATATGCGCATTTCTGAAATGCATAACATGTACAAATTAAACCATTTTACCATTTAAACAAATTACCATTTAAATTGTAATGTAGATGCATTTTCTGTGAAGCTGCTTTGAAACGATATGTATCGTGAAAAGCGCTATACAAATAAATTTGAATTGAATTGAACAGGTGAGCAACTGTTTGGAGACATTCATCGACAGAAAACAAATCATTGTTATGCAGCTCAACACAGTTAGTCTTATTGTTTAATCTCGTTTTCTTGATTTACAGTGAGTACCATGTTTTACCATGCCTAATATCCATCTAGCTTACTGTAGTGTGCAACAAGTGTCTCATAGACAAGCGAGTGAACGCACAGTAGCATTATAACATAACTTTCAACACACTCAAATAGTGTTAGACCGATATATCGGCCGGCCGATACAAGGCTGCGGCGTTCGCCGATATTTTTTTCCCTGCATTATTTACAGACAGGCGTCCACAGGGCAGCTCTCACCGTCTTCAAACTGTCTTGCTCTCCCTCTCTCGCGCATATTAATCAAAATCAATTGAGAATTGACATGATGGTAAAAGGTCGAAAGAATGAAGTTTCACGTGGAGCATTGGGAGATTTTTTCCTGAATTACCGCTGGTGTTGCTCTACAAGAGATTAAGTGAAGTGCACCTACACTCTAAACAATGCTGGGTTAAAAATAACCCAAGTTGGGTTGAAAATGGACTAACCCATCAATTGGGTTGTTTTAACCCAGCAATTGGGTTGTTTTAAGCACACATTTAACCCAACCGCTGGGTCAAAACAACCCAATTGCTGGGTTAGTCCATATTCAACCCAACTTGGGTTATTTTTAACCCAGCATTTTTTAGAGTGTAACCATTAAATGACTAGGTTGTAAATAGTTTTAAAATTAAGTATAGTAACGTCAGTGTGCACTTTATTATGCTGCTTGCTTGTTGATACTGTGTGCTATAGTGTAATTATTTTATTTATGCTTAAATATTTATTTTCAGAATTTAGTTTCACCACTGAACTCTTTTTTTTCTTGTTCTACCTCACCTGTTTTTACTATTTGTTAAATATAGTTTTTTTTTAGTTAAATAAATGTTCCTTTTTTAAATTGTATGATAATTGTGTCATTTTTATGATGTAAATTGAGGGAACAAAAGCAGTATCGGCTTCAAATATCGGCTAAAGAAAACCGGCAGCCCGTATCGGTCATCGGCTAAGGCTGATGAAAAAAAATCGGTATCGGCATCGGCACTAAAAAATCCATATCGGTCGATCCCTACACTCAAATGTATGTAATATGATAAAACAGCGCTGCGTTACCTCACATAAGCATGAGCGGAAGAAGCGGTGACTGTGGCATAATAAAAGCTCTGCGAAATCAAGGCATCATCAAGCTACGCATTAGTTTTGAATAAGAAACCTCTAGCGGCGAAAAATTACATATTGTGGCTTTAAGAATTACAGGTGTTATAACTTGAAAATAATTTTTTTGTTTGTTTGACAGGGCTCAGCTGACAGTATGTTTGCGTGCCATAATAAAACACGATTTCCCTGGACGGTGGACGGGCGTAGTGGACAAGATTAACCTGTACCTGCAGTCCCAGAACAGTGGGAGCTGGTACGGGAGTCTGCTCGCTCTTTACCAACTCGTCAAAAACTATGAGTGAGTCAACCATAACATTTTTAGTATTAAAGTATCCTCTTCCCTGTTGTGATGTGTATACGAGTGAACCGGCAACAAGAAAAAATTCAGGGTGGGACTTGATTTTGTCAATGGGGAATTAATTGGGTGTTTGGATGGTTGTGGTTTACAGTCAAACCAAAATTTATTCAGACACCTTCAACATTTTCTCACAGTATCACAGTTTATTCACTATAGTTTCGAAAATGGTTATAAAATATGAACTCGGGGGTAAACTGTGTCAGAACAAATTCACCTTGATAATGTCAGATAACTTTGATAGAAAGGGATGTAATGGATTACAATCAACCAATCAGCTGTTCAGTTTATGTACACAATTAGATGATACCAATTTAGGTCAACCAATGACCAAGCAATGCTTCATCTTGTTCACGCTGTGGTGTAAAAGGTCGCATTAGCAATTAAAGAAAAAACACTTTAGCAAAACGTGGTCAGGTCAAAGTGTCTCAATAATTTTGGTCCCAATTTTTAAAATACATTTTACTGGTAGTCCTCTGTATGAAGAATTTTTGGGTATAATATGTCACAGTTATCTTTATTTTGCGATCCACACTTACATAAATTAACCATAGTGTCCTGCACCCACTAGTAAAAAATTTCATCTGATGTTTGAATCATTTTTGGTTTGACTGTGTATAAACACTGCAATATTTTATTTCATGGTGACTTTAACGTTGCTTTCCTGGGATAGACCATTTACTCATGTCATAACTGTCACCCTCCAATCAGATAGATTTCAGTAATATCTGAGGTTTATGAAAGATTAAGAGTGACACGCCGAAAAAACACCATCAGAGAAGAGAAGAGATGTCACTGCAAGAGGGAGGGGAATTTATTTTGATCAAAGGTTATGAGGGAATATTAATTTTAAATTTTGATATGCACAGATAAATCATTTATAATAAACACTGCAAATATTCCATAAAAAGAAAATTCTCCATTTTATTTCATGGTGACTTTAACGTTGCTTTCCTGGGATAGACCATTTACTCATGTCATAATTGTCACCCTCCAATCAGATAGACTTTTTAATAATAGTTGTGTATTTTGTATAAATAATTACTTCTTTTTAAATCAAAATAACATGGGATATTATATTACATAATCTAAATTAATTATGTATTTTTATGATTAATTACTTTCATTTATCACCACAATTTGGAATATTACATATTTTTGTATGTTAGTTGTATATTTTGTATGATTAATTACATTCATTTTTGTCACAATAACTTGGAATATTATATTATACATTTTTGTATATTAGTTGTATATTTTGTATGATTAATTACATCATTTTTTATCACAATTTGGAATATTATATATTTTTGTATGTTAGTTGTATATTTTGTATGATTAATTACATTCATTTTTGTCACAATAACTTGGAATATTATATTATACATTTTTGTATATTAGTTGTATATTTTGTATGATTAATTACATAATTTTTTATCACAATTTGGAATTTTATATATTTTGTATGTTAGTTGTATATTTTGTATGATTAATTACATTCATTTTTGTCACAATAACTTGGAATATTATATTATACATTTTTGTATATTAGTTGTATATTTTGTATGATTAATTACATAATTTTTTATCACAATTTGGAATTTTATATATTTTGTATGTTAGTTGTATATTTTGTATGATTAATTACATCATTTTTTATCACAATTTGGAATATTATATATTTTTGTATGTTAGTTGTATATTTTGTATGATTAATTACATTAATTTTTGTCACAATAACTTGGAATATTATATTATACATTTTTGTATATTAGTTGTATATTTTGTATGATTAATTACATCATTTTTTTAATCACAATTTGGAATATTATATATTTTTGTATGTTAGTTGTATATTTTGTATTATTAATACACTTTTTATCACAATAACTTGGAATATTATTATATATTATATTATATTATATTAATTATATTATATTAGTTATTGCTGTGATGTCATGTGAGTGACATGCCGAGAAACACACCATCAGAGAAGAGATGTTGCTGCAAGTTATTTTGCTTAAAGATTACAAGGACATTTTAATTTGCACAGATAAATCATTTGTAATAAACACTGCAATATTCCATAACAAAAAAAAATTATTGTCAGTTTTATTTCATGGTGATTTTAACATTGCTTTTCTGGGATAGACCATTTACTCATGTCATAATTGTCACCCTCCAATCAGATTTCGGTTAAATCAGAGGTTTATGAAATATGAAATGAAATATATATTTAAAAAAGCTGATCATTATGGTTCTGCGATGGGCAGGTTTAAGAAGGCGGAGGAACGGGACCCCCTGTTGGCTGCGATGCAGATCTTCCTGCCGCGGATCCAGCAGCTCATCACTCAACTTCTGTCTGACGCCACCTTCATCTCAGTTCTCATCCAGAAGCAGATCCTTAAGATTTTCCATGCACTTGTACAGGTGTGTGTGTGGACATTTGTTTACCTGATTAGTCCTAATGTGTCAATGCTGAGCCGGTTTGTGTGTGTGTGTCTGCAGTATTCCCTCCCCCTTCAGCTGATCAATAACACAGTCATCACCCACTGGATGGAGATCCTGCGGACAGTTGTGGATCGGAACGTCCCAGCAGTGAGTTAAGATTATGAGTGTGCCCATAATATCTTAACTGTTAAGACAGATATAATATTACAACTCTGCTGAATGATTCTCAGGAAACTCTGGAAGCTGATGAGGACGATCGACCTGAACTGATCTGGTGGAAATGCAAGAAATGGGCTCTGCACATCATCACGAGGATGTTTGAGAGGTGATTAAACAAGCCAGGCCACAATGTGGTCATTTATAATAGAAAGAACTTTATTGATCCTCTAATAGGAAATTCACTTTTGACAAAGGCAGAGTAAAAACAGAGCAGCACCCAATGATCTTTTTTTTTTCTTAGTAACTTGGGATGATATATTGTATTGTATTATATTAAATGTTGTGTATATTTTTGTATAATTACATTCATTTCATTATTTATCAAAATAGCTTGGAAAATTATATTATTATATTTTTGTATACTGCATATTTTTGTATAATTAATTACATACATTTTTTATCAAAATAATTAGGAATATTATGCTATATTATTTTAGTATTATGTATTTTATATAATTCATTCAGGTTAATTAATTTTTATCACAATAATTAGGAATATTATGCTATATTATTTTAGTATTATATGTTTTGTATAATTCATTCAGTTAATTCATTTTTATCACAATAATTTGGAATATTATATTATATTTTTTTGTACATTGGATCTATATTTTGTATGATTAATTACATAATTTTTTATCACAATAACTTGATATATTGTATTACATTATTTTTGTATAATTAATTACATCCATTTTTCATCAAAATCATTTGGAATATTTTATTAAATTAATTATGTATTTTGTATGATTAATTCAGTTAGTAAAATTTTCATCACAGTCATTTGGAATATTATATTAAATATTTTAGTATAATAGTTGTATATTTTGTATAAATAATGACATGTTTTAATAAAAAAAACTTGGAATATTATAGAAATTATATACATTATGTATTTTATATGAATATTTACATTCGTTTTTTATCACAATTTGGAATATTATATATATTTTTATGTTAGTTGTATATTTGGATAATTAATTACACTCACTTTTATCACAATAACTTGGAATCTAATATATATATATATATTTTGTAATACATTCATTTTTATCACAATAACTTGGAATATAATATATATTTTTATATTTTGTATTACATTCATTTTTATCTCAATAACTTGGAATATGATATATTTTTATATTCTAGTTGTATATTTTTTATGATTATTTACATACATTTTTATCACAGTAACTTGAATTATATTATATTGTATTGAAATGTTTTCGATTCGTACTGATTTTTATATCTATTTCCAGATATGGGAGTCCAGGAAATGTCACAAAGGAATATGTCGAGTTCGCTGACTTTTTCTTGAAGACTTATGCTGTAGGGATCCAGCAGGTATGAACAGCTTTTGTAGTGTTGACATTGACACGTTGCACGATAAAGAACATATTGTTTTATCATGGTACAGTGATGGTATTTCATTGGTACTTAAAATTTCATGCCCAAACAACATGGCAAAACCATAACTTTTAAGGTTAGCAACCTGTAAGATTTCTGAATGAAGTTATGTTTTTCCTTTCAGGTCTTGTTAAAAGTGATCGACCAGCACAGACAGAGGCAGTACGTGAGTCCTCGCGTCCTCCAGCAGGCGCTGAGCTACATGACTCAGGGTGTCTCGCACTCGCTCACGTGGAGACAGATGAAGCCGCACATGCAGGTGGGGAAAGGCTGAGGAACAGCATGACTTCATATTAATGATAACTTTCATAATATCTTAATATCTGTGTCTCTGCAGACTATAACTCAGGAGGTGGTGTTTCCTCTGATGTGCTATAAAGATGAAGATGAAAGGCTATGGCAGGAAGATCCTTATGAGTACATCCGCATGAAATTCAGTCAGTGTGCTTGGTTTTACATTTATTTTTCTCCTTGGCGCTTTGAAAAGCTTTTTTAATGTGCTTTTTTGGCCATTACGTTTCCTAAAGATGGTGTTATTGCACATTCTCATTGATTAAAAATGTATTGATTGAATTTACATCATCACTCAAAAAGATATGTGCATAATATTTTATATATTTTTATTTATTGTCTGCATTATTATTTATTTAGTTAGTTAGTTTTTTATATCTATTTATTTCGATTTATTAACTCGATTTGAACCCTTTTTGACCATTAAGTGTCCTCAAAATGGTGTCTAACTAATTGCACTAATTTCAGTCTCTCCTGGTCTCACAACTCAAAAAACAAACATATTAGAGCGTAAACACAAAGATGTTTAATTTCATGTAAACATAGGTAGCAAAAATAGTATGAGTTAGCAATGAGTGATATGATCGATTCAAAACTCTTTAATTCGACAATTTGTTTGCATCAACAACAACTAAAAAATGTCCTTGCATAACTGCTTTTAATGTATCCAAATGGGATACAACAATGTTTAATATTTAATTTATAACTTAATATGTTATTTTTATTAAATTAATTAATATTTTCATAAATATTATGTTTAATACATTTATTTTAAATTATTTATTTGATATAAAAAGGTCAAATTTACTTTATTAAATATATTTATTTATTTTTCACTCTGTTTTACTTCTTGCATTTACCATGTTTATTTGATATCAATTGCTTGGTTGATTATGCTTCATCTGATACAGTATGTCTTGAGCCAAAAGGCTGAAAAATATTGATATATATATTTGTAGCTATATCCCCATTCCCCAGGCCTACTTGCAAACAGAATTTAATTTCCTCTGTCAGTGAATTTAGAAAAGAATCCTGTTGTTTTAGATGTTATGATATGACTGATATGTGGTTCCTTGTGTGTGTGCTGCTGTAGATGTGTATGACGATCATGTGTCCCCTGCCACGGCCGCTCAGACTCTATTGTGTACAGCAGCCAGGAAGAGGAAGGAGGTGAGTCAGACTGCTCTTTAACTCCAGAGCTGGTGTTTACATTCACATTCCAAAGAAACGCTCCAAACTTCCAAGAAACATCTTTAGATTTGATCAAAATTACTTGCTAGAGATACAAGGAGTTTCTTGTATTCAGATTCAAGGAGTTTCAAGACAGCAAGGGAAGGAATGAAATAACCTCAAATGTTTCATAGCTAATGTTGTCTTCTGCAGAGGTCACACATTCACATATGATAAAGTTAAATGTAGTGTTAATTTCGTCAGACGAGACGAGACTAAATATGTTCGTTAACGACCTTTTTTTCCATGACGAAGACGAGACGATGACGAGACTGCACCAATGTCCAAAAACACTGACTAAGACTAAATTAACATGCATTATTGTTGACGAAAAAGGACGAGACTAAAATGTTTTGCATAAAATAAAAACTAAGATAAAATCTCTCTTCATTTTCGTCTACAATTGTCTCTACTTTTACATCATGAGATGAATATTCAGCTGTTCAAAATATTCCGAAAGAGTTCCCGCTGTTGCTCGAGTAGGTTACAGGTCTCTCTCAGACTCCGCCTGTCATCTCGCGGCCGCGCGCGTGTGGTCACGTGGTTCCCGGAGCGCTCAATACTTCTAGCGCTGTGTCAGTATATTTGAATGGCTTAAGCCGCGTAAGTTACACAACAGCTTCACTTTACAGGTGTTTGCAGCAATTTTTGGTAAACAGTACAGCATAGTGTGCGTCAGCCACATTTACAGTATCATTTTATTATGGAGAGTGGTAGAGATCAACATTGTTAACATTAATATTAATGTTTTTCTTGTATTTAGCCCCCAGGTATTCCTTACTAATTAAGTCACACTTGTACTCATTGATGGTCAAATGTGACCATACACCTTAACTATTTCAAAAATAAATAGCCTATATTTTAATTCAATAATATTTATTGAATATTTTGAGGAGATCTTGTGGTACTAAATACTATTTGTGCAATACTTATGGTCCATTAATGATCACTTAAAATATTTTTCTTCTAATATTTTTATTATTTATATTACAATTAGTGTATTAATTAAGGTTAAAATAGAGAATTCCACTGCAAAGAGGCAAATTAGAGTCATTTTGTGGCTGGAAAAATAAAAAAATTAACTTGTAATGCCATTACCCACTGGGTGCCTGTATGGCTCTTTAATACATACACAGATCATAACTGCTTACTTATTTGTGAAATTTTGAAATGTTAATAATAGTGAATAGTAAAGAATGCAAGCAAATATAATATAACCCCAAAAAAGTGTAAAAAACATATTTTCCCTTATACTATGTACAGTAGGCTATATACATATGAATTCATACTGAATCAAGATCGAACTCGATATTTGTGCCCATCGTCTCATAAGCTAATGCTGATCTACGCTGTAAATCAACCAGTTAGCTATGGTGTTGTGGCACAAACATTATGCAGGTTATATGTACTTTATGTAACTTATTTTGCCACAAAATATATTGAGTTTTCCTTTGACTAAAGCTAGACTAAAATGACTAGACTTTTGGTCGACTAAAACTTGACTAAGATACCTTGAGTTGTCTTTTGACTAAAACTAGACTAAAATGATGAGACTTTTAGTCGACTAAAACTTGACTAACAAAAAAAGATATGTGAATGACTAAATATGACTAAAACTAACAAGGACATTTGGCACAAGACTAAGACTAAGACTAAATTAAAAATAGGTGACAAAATTAACACTAGTTAAATGCACATTTTTATGGGGTCTGAGATATAAAAAAAAAAAATAGGTTCAATCAACGCCTGTGGGTTTATACTCTTTCTTAAGGCCCTTGATATACTCCAATAATGGTGGCCAGAAAACAGCCGTTAAGAAAGCATCTGATCATGTAGTGCTGGGCGGTATGACCAAAAATGTTTATCACGGTATTTTTCTAAATTATATCGGTTTCACGGTATATGACGGTATTTTTTCCCCTATGCATGACCGGGTGTTAATCACATTTTCTACTGATTAAGAGGAAATACTGCAGGAGATTCACTAGAATGCCCTGTTTTACTGTCATGATGAGTGACTATTGTAGAAAAATTCCACACTTGAGTTAATAGGCCTGGTTTACAAAGCCTCACAAAATGATGCAACACACTCAGAGTCATACTTATAGACACCTGAATATTAAAAGTTGAGGGCACCCTAAGCATTTTAAAAATCTAACCCTATATAACAACAAACTGCCAAAACGAAGAGAAATGCGGATATTTGCAATACATTTAAGAGCACTCTATGAACGAATGACACACATCAGTTTAACACAGAAAGAATAAAGCAGTTACTTTTTTGCCCATTCTTCTTTGAATTGTCAGTTTATTTATTAATTTACATCATTGTCTTTTGTGTAGCAGAATAATCCATCGTGTCAGCGCGTTCGTGAACAGACATACGGTTGTATCAGTGTAATCAGTGCATACATTTCATTTTAATAAGACGTGATGAAATATGCGCGCATACACGCTTCTGGTTCAAGTCTAGAGCACTAGAGTTTATGAAATATGTCCATAAAAAATGTAAACGCGCTCGCTCCGGTCTACATCAGTGCTATATGATCCATGTGGTGAGCGCTGTTAAACCCATCCACGAAACCGCTCTCTCTCTCTTGCGCGCGCCGCATGTAGTTCGAATTCTCCACTATAATCAAGGGCTGAATCCGAAATCGCCCCCCATAACCTCAAATATAGCATTATTTGGAGGGGACAGCACTTTTTAGTAGTGTCCAAAACCCTAGTGGACGTTATTGAGTGCACTCATTCTATCCCGTTGCACCGCAATAACGAGTGTACAGCCGATGTACACACATTGCTGTCCGACTTCACGCACGTTTTCATTCACTCCTTCAAATAAAGTGATAACATGAGGAATAATGAATGAGAGTATAGGATTCAGCCATAGGCTATGCTGTTAATGCGATCTCAACTGTGCTCTGACTGCTCATTACTACAGTGCATCAATGAAATGGGTCCCCTCTCAAACAATGACGCGCTGCGCCACGTTCCGAACATTGTTTAAGCGACATATAGCGGTATCATCAAAATTCATATCATAAAATAAATAAATACCGGTATTCGGTCTGAACCGGTATACCGCCCAGCACTATGATCATGGTGATGGTGTTTGCATGAGCTCTGCAATTCGGCACTCTAGTCAAGTCACATCACTTTTATTTAAAAAGCACTGTATACAATAGATTGCGTAAAATCAAGCAGCTTTAAAGTTTACAGTACTAAACCTGAAAAAAACAATGTCAGTGTCTCTTTCAAGTAAAATTGATACTTGAATTTCTACTATAAAGCAGCTCTCTAGTGTGCGCATTGCTGCATCCCAATTCGCTTACTATCCATCCTAAATAGTATTCACAATTAGAATTAGTGTGTCCCATATCATAGTATGTTGAAATGAATATTCCAAAGATGCCAGGATGGTCCCAGATGATGATCCATGCAAACTCTAAAGGTTAATATTGCCCACAACCATTGCGCGGGTCGCAAATTTAGCTTAACCCTCTGGAGTCTGAGCTGTTTTGGGGCCCTTTAGAAGTTTTGACATGCTCTTACATTTGTGTTTTTTTCAGTTGCTTATAAACATTAATGGCAAAAGTGTAAAAGTGTAATTACACTGTATTTAGCACAAACTGGGCTACCATAATATCTAAGCAACATGTATCTGCATGCTTGTATTTTTGAGAGAAAAATGTTTATGCATGATTTTTGAAAAAACTAAAAAATGTGTTTTAAAATGAAGGTCCTCAAACCACAATAGATTCACAAGACTTTTGACTCCATGGTGTATTTTCATTGAGTTTTTGCTTCAAACTGATGTGAGAATCATTGAGCCTACTCATTCACATAAAACAATACAATGATTTAAAATTTGTAAGACAGTTTTTCTTCACAAAGCCAGTATGCGAGGAGGCGTGATATCTAATGCATAATGAGCTGCATAATGAATGAGCTTCAGGTGTGTGACTGAGAGAGCAAAAAAATGCTCTTCTTATTTAGTTGAAAACTGTATTTAATCAAATGCATCTTGATTTAGGAATGTTTAAATTTTAAAATTTTAAATAACTTTAAAGAAAGCAATTCACTTTCTACAAAACAAAAAAAAAGTACTTTCTACAAAACCAAACTCCAGAATCCTTTATTTAGAATGTAGTCAACAAAGGCCTGTTATATTTTAAATTATCAAAAGATTTGACAACACTTAAAAAAAATGCTCTTCTTATTTAGTTGAAAATTTTACTTATCTAGTAAATGCATCTTGATTTAAGAATGTTTAAATATTTAGACTAGAAACAAGACAAAAATGACTAAGAAGAGATTTTTTTTCTACATTTTTGTACTATTTCTTTATGTTTTTAAAAGTAGTCTTAAATTTTTTAAATAATAAATAATACAAATTAAGATACAATTTATACAAAACGAAATTCACTTTAAAGAAAGCAATTCTCTTTCTACAAAACAAAAAAATCACTTTCTACAAAACAAAACTCCAGAATCATTTCTGACAAACTTTGATATTAAATTAAAAATAATACCATTAGGCTATAATATTTAAACATCAATGTGAAGCAAAATGCGTTTGACTGGTACTAAATTTATAGCATATGAGCAGACATTTGCGAATAAAAGCTTTATTGATGTGACACTAGGCTCTTTTACAATAAACACGTTATAATCTGTCCAAAACAAGCCAAATAAATCTTGTCTAAACAGTCTTGCGTGCATGACATTTAATGTTGCAACAGGATTAATATTTAAACGGTCTTTTTGCATTTAATATTCACAGATGCTAACAGAATGAACTGACCTTACAATCAGCTGCGGAGACTTTTGCTTTCATAAATGAACAGCTTTGCATGAGGAGAATAAATCCAGGATTACTGCTCAAACGCATCTCAAAACGATGTAGCTGAAGTAATGTTACAGCGCTTCACTAGATGTGTTTGTATGAGTTGATGTGTGGGCGTTGATGCGGGGATCGTCAGTATTTGAATATCAATAGAACGCGCGATCCGTGGGCGTGGTCGCATTAGCGGATAATGAAGTGGATCGCGGGTGAGCGACATGTATCGCTTTTCAACCAGATTACATAAACACAGAATATTTGTTTTTGATTTGGTTTACATTGTTTAAAACCTGACATTTCAGCGTTTCTTTAGACATATGTCTCATGTTTGTGAGACAAGTATTCACTAAGCTAGAGTTCCTTTTCTGAAGACTATCTGAATGAACGTCTTTGACAGAGAGGCTGCAGATCGCGAATCATGTGTGTTTTCTTTATTTAGCAAAAAGCAAAACATTTTGTTTTTATTGTGACAGTACACAAAAAAAATGAAACTTAATAGATTAAAATGATGTATAACACTTGCCTGAATGATAAAAAACGACCGAGTTATTTGAGTCTCTTTGGCACTGATAAGAAAAAAAGACAACCGATCGTGCCGGCGCGACCGCCGACTCGAGAAGGTTAAGAGTAAGTCGTTTTAAGTTTTAACGGCATGTCGCGTTCATCAATGTGCCATTTCATGTTGCATTTTTATTGGCTCATCGGTAGACGTCGTCGTAGCAGCAAAGACACTGTGATGATCATGCTAAATTTCTGACACTGTCAGAAAATGATCGCAGGCTATGACCGTCTTTGAACCTCTCTCCATGCACGACGTAGGAGCCACGGCCACAGTAATCGCCACGATTGGTCATCTTTTGTCTGGGACAGCCCAAAATGTGTACAGGACATTAAGTAGAGAGGTTTAGATAAAGAGGTTAGAGTGATTAATAAACAGTATCTAACCTGATGAAAAGATATTTATTCAATGTAATCCACATTATATTTCTTCTGTACATACAATTGAACTGTGCACATGCATTTTGCTCCGTCCACGCGATAAATGCGTGTCCTTAGTGTATTTGGGCTATGGGCTATGACCCATTTCAGGAAATGTTTCTAAATTTTTCAGTTTTATATTACAAAAGGCTTGTCTGGCTATCACCAGACCAAGCTCAACTTAAGATTGAACATTGGTCTGGGGAGTCTGCTCTGTATTTTCTACTACACAAGAGGCGTGATCAACAAGCATAATTCAAAACACTCTGTACGCAATTGGATAGTCCTTCAACCAATCTGACCACAAGAGGCGTGATCAACGAGCATAATTCAAATAACTCCAATCAGACCACAAGAGGTGCGTGATCTGTCATCGTGTTAAACCCGCCAATAGCGCGCCAGGTGGATAAGCCAGTCTGTGATTGGTTCCCGCAAAAGTGTAACAGAAGCAGTAGAAATGAATGTACAGGTTTCCAGACTGAGTTGCAGGGCGAAATCAAATCGCCGGCAGATCAGGCTGGGTTTACCCAGGCCAGTCTAACAAAAGGCTACTTTTTACAACCTTTATATTCTGTGGTCCCAGCGAGATTTGGTGAACGTGAAAAAATAATCAAAAACAATGAAAAAATCACCTGAATGTATTTTAGAATTTCTATTTTTTATTAACCTGAAATGTCTTAATTCTTAACAGAAAACGAAATATGTTGTTTAGCCGGAGTAAACTTTTCCTTAAAATTCGCTTTGGCCAGCTGTTTCGAACTCCTGAAATGAACATCAAATGATCTTCGCTTTGGCCTGATTTTGTTCGAAATGACTTCACACCAGTTTGTTCTTCGATTTCACTTGAAGTATATCGTGGACTTTAGCCTTTCCATGTCCTTCTCAGGTCTTGCCCCAAATGATGGAGTTTTGCCATCACATCCTCATGGATCCCAACGCTGACCCCCGCAGGAAGGATGGGGCGCTGCATGTGATCGGCACCTTGGCTCAACCCTTGCTGAAGGTTAGATTTAATTAGCTAGAATTGCTGTGTGGTCCCGGTTTAATTACTAGCTTTCTACATTTGTGTTTTTGCGTCTCCTTCTCTTTCTTCAGAAGCGGGTGTACAGGGACCAGATGGAGCTCATGTTACAAAACTATGTGTTTCCGCTGCTCAACTCTAATCTAGGCTACTTGAGGGCCCGGGTGAGTGTTCACCGCCAGCCTTTTATCTGCCACATGAGATTCTTAAATGTTACTGTATAACTATTAGTAGGCATCAGTGTTTTTTGTAGTATCATTTATATATTATTATATTTTTTATTGCTATTTATTTTATTGCAATTTTTTATTTATATTTTGCTGCCAAATCGATTAATCGCAATTTAATTGCATCTAACAAAAGTTATTTTATATGCGATTAATCACGATTAATCGATTAGACCTTTTTTTCTTCTTTTTTGTGCTTTTGACATTTTAGTTTTTGTGTTTTAAAAATATTTCCCCAGTTTTAGTTTTATTTAACTTGGTAAATTTAGTACTTCAACATTTATAGTTTTTGTTTAGTTTAATCTTGTTAATCTAATATTTATATTATATGTTTTATTTACATATTTTAATTTCAATTAACAAAAAAAAGATTTTTAATAGTTTTAGGATAGGATTGTTCAGGATGCCCAACTAGTCATCCTAACAACAGACTAGTCTGAGTTTTTCTTTAGTTTTAATGTCCTTTTAATTAAAATGTAGAGATGTAAGTCTTAACATTATTTGAAATAACTGTCAGCATGATAAAACCCTCTCAGAGAAGTTGTCTCTAAATGTATCCTTTTAAAGCGCCGCCGCTACAGCCATCAAAGCGCCGCTTCTCAACAATAAATTGCAAGACAATTACTGTCAGACTTCAAATCGCCTCCTGTCAGAATTGTTCCTGTTGTTATGCATAATTGGTACTGCAAGTCTCTCTTTTTTTTTTTTTTTTTGAGGACTATAATATTTTGTTCAATTGCCTTTTATTTGTCTGTGCTCATAGTCCATATAAACCATGAGTGGTTTATTTTGGAATATGACCAACTAGTCACTCAAACAACCCATGTCTAGTTGAATTTGAAAGTACACTTTGCACATTTCCATGGAGACGTAATTCTGGTGTGTGTGGCGGTGTCTGTGCAGTCGTGCTGGGTGCTGCACTCGTTCAGTCCTCTGAAGTTCCATAACGAGCTGGTCCTGAGGAACGCTGTGGAGCTGGTCAAACAGAACCTGGTGGAGGACAAGGAGATGCCTGTCAAAGTGGAGGCGGCCATTGCACTGCAGACGCTGGTCAGGAACCAGGAACAAGGTTTGATCTCACACACACACCACACACACACTCACTCACACACACATGCTCGCATGCACACTCACTCACACATGCTCGCTCGCACTCATGCACACTCGCTCACTCACACACTCTCGCTCGCACTCACGCATGCTCACTCAAACACATGCTCGCTCACACTCGCTCACGCACGCACACTCACACGCACACTCGCTCACTCACACACACACACTCGCTCGCACTCACACATGCTCACTCAAACACATGCTCGCTCAAACACATGCTCGCTCACACTCACGCACGCTCGCACACTCACATGCACACTCTCACACACACTCGCACTCATGCACACTCACTCACTCAAACGCACACTCACTCACGAACACTCACTCATGCACACTTGCTCACGCACACTCACTCACACAGTCACTCGCTCACACACTCACATGCACACTCTCACACACGCTCGCACTCACAAACACTCACTCACTCATGCACACTTGCTCGCACTCACGCACGCTCACTCAAACACATGCTCGCTCGCACTCACGCACACTCACTCACAGTCACTCGCATGCTTACTCGCACGCTCACTCGCCTCGCACACTCACACGCACACTCTCACACACACACGCTCGCACTCACTCACGCACACTCACTCATGCACACTTGCTCACGCACACTCACTCACAGTCATTTACACAGTCACTCGCACGCTCACACACTCACATGCACACTCTCACACACGCTCGCTCGCACTCACAAACACTCACTCACTCATGCACACTCGCTCGCACTCACGCACGCTCACTCAAACACATGCTCGCTCGCACTCACGCACACTCACTCACAGTCACTCGCACGCTCACTCGCTCACACACTCACACGCACACTCTCTCACACGCTCACTCGCACTCACGAACACTCACTCATGCGCACTCGCTCGCACTCACGCACACTCACTCACACAGTCACTCGCTCACACACTCACACGCACACACATGTTTGTTTTTGTGAAATGTGAGGACATTCCATAGGCGTAATGGTTTTTATACCGTACAAACCGTATTTTCTATCCCCTTACACTGCCCCTGCCCCTAAACCTAACCCTCACAGGAGACTGTGCAGTTCACTTTCTGTGAAAAAAAACCTTGTTCTGTGTGATTTATAAGCATTTTGAAAAGTGAGGACATGGGGAACGTCCTCATATTTCACCCTCTTTTTGTAATACCTATGTCATACCCATGTCATTATACACATTTGTGTCCTGATATTTCACAAAAACATGCCCACTCACTCACACAGTCACTCGCTCACACACTCACACGCACACTCTCACACGAGAGTGTTAGTGAGTCATCACGCACACTCACTCGATCACACACTCAGTCATACACACTCACTCGCACACTCAGTCACACACACTCACTCACGAACACTCACTCGCTCACACACTCACTCGATCACACACTCAGCCATACATCCTCACTCACGCACACTCACTCACACAGTCACTCGCTCACACACTCACACGCACACACATGTTTGTTTTTGTGAAATGTGAGGACATTCCATAGGCGTAATGGTTTTTATACCGTACAAACCGTATTTTCTATCCCCTTACACTGCCCCTGCCCCTAAACCTAACCCTCACAGGAGACTGTGCAGTTCACTTTCTGTGAAAAAAAACCTTGTTCTGTATGATTTTTAAGCATTTTGAAAAGTGAGGACATGGGGAACGTCCTCATATTTCACCCTCTTTTTGTAATACCTATGTCATACCCATGTCATTATACACATTTGTGTCCTGATATTTCACAAAAACATGCCCACTCACTCACACAGTCACTCGCTCACACACTCACACGCACACTCTCACACGAGAGTGTTAGTGAGTCATCACGCACACTCACTCGATCACACACTCAGTCATACACACTCACTCGCACACTCAGTCACACACACTCACTCACGAACACTCACTCGCTCACACACTCACTCGATCACACACTCAGCCATACATCCTCACTCGCACACTCACTCAGTCAAGTGCACACTCACTCACAAACACTCACTCGCTCACACACTCACTCGATCACACACTCAGTCATACACACTCACACACACACACACACACACACACACACACACACACACACACGCACGCAAACACTCTCTCTCTCAAACAAACACTAGTTGCTCACTCTCACACTCAGCAGTTTTGGGTTTTCTTGCTATGGCTATGGTAAGATTTAGCTTGGTCATTTCTAAGCAGTTGCTAGGGTGTTTTGATTGCTTGCAGGCAGTGTTACTGATAGATTGACAGACAGAATAAGAAGCTTAAATCAAATAATTAAAAGTGTGTAGGCTTTGTCAAGCCACAAAATGCAGAACACTTATGCACTTAATATGCATCAAATTAATTTTGCTAAATTGAATTGGTTTAATCTCTGTAATTGGTTTAAGAGAGAAGTGGATTAACGTATTGAAATGAAAGGCGGCTCTGCCTCTCCAGTACTTACAAAACTCTTCCTTCTTTCTGCCTGTTTTTGTCTCTTGTGAGCACAGCTAAGGTTTACATCAGGCCCTTCATCAGGCCTGTGATGCAGGAGCTGCTGCACATCATCAAAGAAACAGAAAACGACGACCTCACCAGTGTCATTCAGAAAATGATCTGTGAATACAGTGATGAAGTGGCCGTCATCGCTGTGGATATGACACAGAACTTGGTACTGCTCTCGTCTTTCTTTCTCGATTTGTCGTTGTTTAAAAAAATCCTAAAATAGGTTCTTGTGCGCAGGCTGAGATCTTCAGCAAAATTCTCCAGAGTGAAGAATACGAGGAAAGTGAAGATAAGACTGTGATGGCCCTCGGTATCCTCAGCACCATAGACACCATCCTCACAGTCATGGGCGACCGAAAAGAGGTTTGGACACGTTTTGAATCACGTTTATTTTATTTTTTTTAATATAGATCATGATTCTCCCGCGATTCTGAACAGACACCTAAACAAAATAATGTAATTTACTAGAGCTTCCGACAAAGTGTTAATTGCTGCAGTCTATTTAAAATGTTTTATTGATCTGAATGAAGTATTTAAAAAAACAAATTGAATGAATGAATCAATGACTCACTCA
Organism: Gobio gobio; assembly: GCF_949357685.1. Lineage (NCBI taxonomy): Eukaryota > Metazoa > Chordata > Actinopteri > Cypriniformes > Gobionidae > Gobio > Gobio gobio. Next base: position 8,043,459 of record NC_137101.1, on the reverse strand, counting down.
AAAAGACTTGTTTCATTACTGGATGAATCAGCAATTTTTAACAAAACACTTGAAGGAATGATTCAATGACTCACTCATAAAGACTTGTTTCATTACTGGATGAATCAGCATTTTTGAATGAATCACTTGAATTAATGATTCAATGACTCACTCATAAAGACTTGTTTCATTACTGGATGAATCTGCATTTTTGAATGAATCACTTGAATTAATGATTCATAAAGACTTGTTTCATTACTGGATGAATGTGTTTTTGAACAAATCACTTGAATTAATGATTCAATGACTCACTCATAAAGACATGTTTCATTACTGGATGAATCAGCATTTTTTAACTAATCACTTGAATGAATGATTCAATGACTCACTCATAAAGACTTGTTTCATTTCTGAATGAATGTGTTTTTGAACAAATCTCTTGAATTAATGATTCAATGACTCACTCATAAAGACTTGTTTCATTACTGAATGAATGTGTTTTTGAACAAATCACTTGAATTAATGATTCAATGACTCACTCATAAAGACTTGTTTCATTACTGGATGAATCTGCATTTTTGAATGAATCACTTGAATGAATGATTCAATGACTCACTCATAAAGACTTGTTTCATTACTGGATGAATGTGTTTTTGAACAAATCACTTGAATGAATTATTCATTGACTCGCTCATAAAGACTTCACTTGTTTTATTACTGGATGATTGAACAGGTTGAGCAGGTTAATATATTTCCCATCTCTCTCTCTTTCTGTTTTTCTTCATCTTTCTGTCCTAGATCAGTCAACAGCTGGAGGGAATATGCCTGCAGGTGATTGGTCTCGTCCTACAGAAACCCATCATAGGTATGGCAGGTGTGTGTGTGACACTATTTTCTAGTTCAAGATTATTTATCATACATTTTTGCATAATATAAAATGTTGGTAACACTTTGATCAAGGGTCCAATTCTCACTATTAATTAGTTGCTTATTAGCATGCATATTACTAGGTTATTGACTGTTTTTTAGTAATTATAAAGCACATATTAATGTCTTGTTCTGCATGACATATTCTACATCCTTAATCCTAATAATACCTACACTTAACAACTACCTTACTAACTATTAATAAGCCATAATTAGGAGTTTAATGAGACAAATGTTGTGGTAAACAGTTAGTCAATAGTGAGAATTGGACCCTAATCTAAATGTTTGAATGACTTCTCATTAAGTCATCCCCATAAAGATTCTTAAAGGTGCACTATGTAACTTTTTTTTAAAAAGTCAATACATCATCAATCCTTCTTCCAAAACGTGTTTTTTCTTAGACTGATTCACTATGGTAAGCCTATTATAAGTGTTTATATTTTAGACCCGTCCGGGTGGTTTTCGTGGGAAATTGCGTACATGCCTCATACCTGCGTTACCCTCAATTTCCGGTTTTATTTTGTAGAAACCACCAAACACGCTTTAATATATTATGTGTTTTATTAGACTGAGCAACTGTTTGGAGACATTCATCGACAGAAAACGATTCATTGTTATACAGCTCAACATAGTTAGTCTTATTGTTTAAATAAGATTCTTCGTTGGATTCTTTTCCACTGGCTGTTGAGGTGAAGCCAACAACTCCCATGATTCCACGTCATCAAGCTACGCCTTTGTTTTGAATAAGTGACCTCTAGTGGCGAAAATTACATATTGTGCCTTTAAGCCCTAGTAGTGATTGTTTTATAAGCAGTATGATAACCATATTCATCCGCAGAGCCATAGCACAACCAAAACAATGTTCTTCTGTAAAAATGCATGCAGTTTTGTTTTTAACCGCCAGAAGTTACATACTGTACCTTTTTAAGGTGTGTTCACACTGACAGTGAATTGCAGAGACAAAGCAAACCAACATTTTCAATGACAGTTAGCGAAAATTTGAACTTTTTGCAAATGTAATAGTAATTTAATTGATGTCAGTGTGAATGCACCTTACAAAAATATTGCAACATTTAACCAAAAGATGGAGCTCTGATTAAAAAGATCAAGATCAGTCATTTTTTTAATGTTATGTATACTTTTACCATCCTCAAAACTTCCTGTCTCTGTTTCAGGAGCGATCAGTCACATTCCCTCTGTCTTTTTCAGAGTTTTATGAGGAGATCTTGTCGCTGGCGTTTGGACTCACCTGTTATTCCATCTCCCTTCAGATGTGGCAGCTGTTGGGGGTCCTGTACGACGTCTTCCAGCACGACTGCTTTGACTACTTCACAGGTCTCAGACACACGTGTAGCTCAGATACCGCACCTAGGACGTAAATCACAGCCGAAAGCCAAGCCCAGACTTGATCTCTCCGCTCCACCTTAAACTATAACTCATGTCATGATTGAACTAGGTTGAAAGAGTCATTAAGTTGATGGATGTGCGTATTTACTTGAGTCATTTGAAAATGATTGTGGCGATATTGAGTACTCGCTTAATGATGTGATATATTACCCTGTTGATGCAGATATGATGCCCCTCTTGCACAATTATGTTACCGTGGACACAAATATGTTGCTGTCAGACCCCAAGTACCTGGAGGTCATTTACACCATGTGCAAAAAGGTCTTAACATGCATTTCCTCTAGTAAATTCTTCCATTTAAAGTTTCATTTATTGAATTCTTCCATATGCATTTGAAATTTGACCCTTTGACCTCTTACCCCTCAGGTCCTAACTAGCGATGCTGGAGAGGACCCAGAATGCCATGCTGCCAAACTTCTCGAGGTCATTATATTACAGTGCCGTGGACGCGGCATTGACCAGGTCAGTCATGTTTGTCGGTTGACGAACATGCACTTTATTTGTGTTTTTTTGGTCATATTATGTTAGTTTGGTGTATCAGGACCAGAGTTATTATTTTTACTATTACTATTTAGGTTTAATTTATTTTTATTTCAGTTTTATTTAATTTAGGGCTGCAACAACGAATCGATAAAATCTGTAAAATTCGATAATTAAAAGAGTTGGCAACGAATTTCATTATCGATTCGTTGTGTCGCGCAAACCGAGCCGAGCTGTACCAGTCGAAAAGCGCCATTAATAAATCAACGCAAAAGCGACGCGACATGGCTTGGCACGGGAGCACCACGGTGGTGATTCAGCACCTAAAATGAAAACTTCTTGGAGTCCTTGATGAGGAGGAAGTGAGTTCAACAGCAGGGTAACGTTAAGTCAAGCATGACAAGTTAGCGTTAGCTTGTTAATAATAGTAGTAAAGTAGGGGTGGTATAGTTTGCAAGACTAAAGACACGTTTTTATTCACTTTTTTGGCCCATTCATTTTTCAATCTGTTGCTATGTTAATTTCGTTGACAAATAATTTGTCAATATTTTAATCAACAACATTTTTCACAGACAAAAACGAGACGAAAATCAAAACCAGCTTTGAATGACAAAAACTATGACTAATATTTATTGTCATTTTCAGTCAGCATTTGGTCTTAAAGTGACAGCAGTCCATTAACCTGCTTCCATTTGTGCTCTTAATATTAATCAAACAACAAAAGACAGAAAAATCACCTCTTTAGTTTTAATAAGGATTCATTATATTTTTTATACATTAATTATTTAATCCATATTTATTCTATAAGGAATGTTGTATGCAAGTTGTTATAAAGAATGCATATCATTCATTGAAAATAAGACATTGTGTTCTTCTTTAGTAGGAGTAGTTTTATTTAATTGTTACATTATATTTGTTTATGTTACAGCAGTTAAATCTGTGTCTGTATTGCATGTTTAAACTTTAATATCATTCATATTAATAGGTTAATACAGTAGATGTTTTCTCCAGGAGTATATAATGGGTTTGGACATTTTAGAGAAATTCTTAATGCATTACAATTGAACTAAACCCATTAAATTTAGTTTGTGAGTGTGTGTGCGTCTGAGTGTAGTGTAGAGAACAATTTCTAACATCCTGTTAAGTTTTCTGATTAGGATTAGTATTTTTCTTAATACAATTTTTTATTGATTTATTGTTGCAACCTGTGCACTTTCGGAAGATTTTTTGCACTGTGAATTTGCTCTGCCAGTTCTGTTTTTGAATAAAGGATTGGAAATTAATGCTTTTTTATCCGATTCATCGATTAATTGAAAAAAGAATCGACAAATTAATCGATTATTAAAATAATCGTTAGTTGCAGCCCTAATTTAATTTGTTTTCCAGTTAATAATTGTAGTGCTTAAACTTCTAAAACTTTCTTCTAATTTTGTGCAGATACAATTTCACATCTAATATTTATATTTTATTTTATTTCATATTATTTCATTTGATAGTTTTAATTTTAGGGTTTTTTTTTGTATGGATGGTCTAATAAGCAATATATGCACATTAAAGTCACCATGAAATCTATATTGACAATTCTTGGTGTTTTTTAATTTTTTTATTGCGGTATTTAATATAAATGATTTATCACATCATTATTTTTTTAATTGATGTGCCCTCATAATCTTTAATCTAAGGCTGTTTACACCTGGTACTGCTTTGGTCGATCGGATCACAAGTAGACGAGGGAGACTCCTTCCCGTTTACACCTGGTGTTCTAATCCGTCTCTTTTGACCACTTTTAACCACTTCTGTCCTGATTTCTTCGAGGGGAGGGTCTATGGGCGGGTAAATGTATGGGCTTTTTTAGATCTTTCGATCTAATGGACAAAATAAGTTCGTGAACTTACATATGAAAGTAACCTGAGACAGTGAAAACATACAGAGAGCATCAGCTTTCACTTCTGCTCTGACAGCCGCAAGTTCCTGTTAGAAATCAGGAATGGTGAGAAAACATTGTGCTTGATACGTTTTTCATCTTCGAACCAAACTGGACAATGGACAAAATCAAGTGTCTGCCTAAAAGGGACAATAAGGAATTAAAGACTATCGCAGCTTCTGTTTCAAGCCAACCTTGTCCTGTGTGTATGTGTGTGTTTGTATTTTAGTGTATTCCTCTGTTCGTGGAGGCCGTGTTGGAACGGTTAACACGTGGTGTGAAGTCCAGCGAGCTCCGCACCATGTGTCTGCAGGTGGTAATTGCAGCTCTCTACTACAACCCCACCCTGCTGATGCACACACTAGAGAACATCCGCTTCCCACACAGCCCGGAGCCAATCACAGCACAGTTCGTCAACCAATGGATGAACGACACGGAGTTCTTCGTAGGGTGAGGCTGTTTGAACAGGAAATGCCTTTCATTTAGTTCAGAAGGACACATGCACTTTATTAACAGAGATTAATTTAGATAAAATAGCTTTATCTGTATTTGTGCTGATGTGGCGGCTTTTCCATGCAGCACTGTTTAGAACTGATTTTTAGAATTACTGTTAAATTATGGAATTTGAATTGAGGTAATAAACTGAATTAGAATTTTGAAGTTCATATAAATATATGTAACAGCTTAAAATCTAGCTTTAAATATTCAATAATTTCTGCTGTCGTTTTTTCAGTATGAATTATTCATGTTATCATGCATTAAATATAGGAAGTATTTCCAGAAATTAGATTACGGTTCAGTTCTAATTCACACATTTTTCCCAGTTCAGCTTTATGAGTATCATTACCTTATTTTTAATTCTCTTAGAAATGTTCAATCATCACCCCATAACATTTACTTGGAATACATAAATCATATTTTATTAAATTACGTATTTAATGTTTTTAAATATATGATTGCTTGTGTTGTTGTCATCCACAGACTACATGACCGTAAGATGTGCATCATTGGTCTCAGTGTTATGATGGAGCTGCCCAGCCGCCCCGCTGTCCTGGAGGAAGTAGCGGGTCAGATTGTCCCCTCCATCCTCCTCCTTTTCCTGGGTTTAAAGCACATCTACGCCTCCCGAGTGCTCAACAAACCAGAGCAGCTTGCCAGAGCTCAAGCTGCAGAGGAAGAGGAGAATGGTGAGATTGTGTGTGTTATGGGTGAGACATTCTTAAAGGGTTAGTCTACGCAAAAATGAAAATTATTAGGGGTGTAACGGTACACAAAAGTCAAGTCAACTTTATTTATATAGCGCTTTTAACAATGAAGATTGTTTCAAAGCAGCTTCACAGTGTTAAACAGGAAAATAATGCAACAGAATTTTATTCAGCCGTTTAGCCGTTCTGGAGAAAACGGTGATGTCATCAGTAGGGTTCGACCGATATGGATTTTTTAGTGCCGATACCGATTTTTTTTCATCAGCCTTAGCCGATGACCGATACGGGCTGCCGATTTTCTTGAGCCGATATTTGAAGCCGATACTGCTTTTGTTCCCTCAATTTACATCATAAAAATGACACAATTATCATGATGATAACAATTTAAAATTTACAACTTAAAAAAGTAACATTTATTGAACTAAAAAAAACTATATTTAACAAATAGTAAAAACAGGTGAGGTAGAACGAGAAAAAAAAAAGAGTTCAGTGGTGAAAATAAATTCCGAAAATAAATATTTAAGCATAAATAAAATAATTACACTATTTAACACAGTATCAACAAGCAAGCAGCATAATAAAGTGCACACTGACTGTACTATACTTAATTTTAAAACTATTTACAACCTAGTCATTTAATGGTTACACCCCCATCAATTGGGTTGTTTTAACCCAGCAATTGGGTTGTTTTAAGCAAACATGTAACCCAACCACTGGGTCAAAACAACCCAATTGCTGGGTTAGTCCATATTCAACCCAACTTGGGTTATTTTTAACCCAGCATTTTTTAGAGTCTAGGTTCACTTAACTTAATCTCTTGTAGAGCAACACCAGCAGTGATTCAGGAAAAAATCTCCCAATGCTCCACGTGAAACTTCAGTCTTTCAACCTTTTACCATCGTGTCAGTTCTCAATTGATTTTGATTAATATGCGCGAGGGAGAGAGAGCAAGAGAGATTGAAGACGGTGAGAGCTGCCTGTGGACGCCTGTCTGTAAATAATACAGGGAAAAAAAATATCGGCGGACGCAGCAGCCTTGTATCAGCCAATATATCGGTCTAACACAAGTCATCAGCTCATTTCAGTTATCATACAGTGACAATGTGGGCATTAGAACAGTAATTAGATCAGTAATTCGGTTAATTTAGTTTAATAATTAGATTTATTTGGATATTTAGTTGAAAAATGTAGTGTACCCAACTGAGCACGCCAAGCCAGAGGCGACAGTGGCAAGGAAACCAAAACCCCATCAGGTGACCTAATGGAGAAAAATAAACCTTGGGAGAAACCAGGCTCACTCGGGGTGCCAGTTCTCCTTTGGCCAATTAACAAACAGCGTATGATTATTATTCTGGCAACTTTACAGGTCAGAGGTCATAATAGATCGGAATATTCGAAAGATCAGCGGCAGCACACCGGAGACGGGTTTATTGAGGATGATGTGTCGATTAAATAATTATTAAATAGGAATAATCGAAATATCGGAGTCATCACGCCGGAGACAGGTTTATTGAGGATGCCGTGTCGATGAGGCAATTTTAGGGGGAGTCTAATTGACATGGTCTCTGCAGACACTTCAGGGTCATGCATTGGTCTTGTCTGGGCGCAGGTCCACCATCTGATCTGGATACGGCCTGGATCCGGCTGACTGCAGTAAACCTCGGGATAAAACAGAGAGACTATCAATAGCGTAGATGCCATTCTTCTGATGATGTAACGAGTACATCAGGTGTAATGGGAAGTGTTCCTGGTTCCGGTTGACCTAGTTAATGCAGCCTAACAATCATTTCATTGAAAAAGTGTTTTATGTGGACCGAACTGAAACCCCTGTACCGAAACGGTTCGATACGAATACGTATCACCCCTAAAAATTCTGTCATTAATTACTCGCCTTCATGCCGTTTCAAACCCGCAAGACTTTCGTTCATCTTCAGAACACAAATGAAGATATTTTTGATGAAATCTTAGAGCTTTCCTAGCTTTTCTGTCCCTCCATAGACAGTCTCTGCAACTACCACTTTCAAGCCTCAGAAAGGTAGTAAAGACATCATTAATGTGATCCATGTGACTCCAGTGGTTTAGCCTTAAATTTATGAAGCATTGTGAGTACTTTTTGTACGCAAAAAATATATGAAGTCACATAAGGGTGATCAGCCGTCCCGTTTTTTCCCAGGACAGTGCCGTATTTTTAGTGTCCCGGCTTATAATGGGGGAAAAAAATAATGTTTTATCCGGTCATCTTTTAGCGCTTAATAGCCTAATCAAAGGTAGCCAATTACGTCACAGTATATTTTAAAGAACAAAATTACCGTCCAATCACAATTACCTATCGATTTACATTTAAAGAGCACCTTCAAAACCATTAAAAAGGAGGAGTCACTGTCAGAGCCAAGTAAGTTAAGATGTGAAATTAGTGGAACTCGCTTTTCCATTTCTGTGCCGACATTACACAGCATATGCGTGCATTATATATATATATAATGTATATGTGTGTGTTAGGGGTTGCACAGACTAGTCGACTTTAATGCTCTGCCATTATGCTTTAAGCTTGACGTCGACTAGCCGCTGGCCTATAGAGGGCGCAGCAGAATAAGCTGTTTCCTTATGCCGAGTTCAGATTTGACTTCAGATTTTTTAACGTCAACATTTATGTGATGAAAGTCGAGTCGACGTTGACTAGTCGTTGATGATGTCATTAATGAACAAGTAATGCCAAGTTCACACTGCCCGATTTTAGCCCCGGTTTTGACTCGCCCAAACGTTTTGCGATCGCTGACAAATGCCCGAAATCGTAGGCAAATCTGTGCTCGTGCACGTGAGTGACAATCACGCAGTGTGAATTATCAAAAGCACGATCAGAGAGAATCGCAGATGAGCCGCCGACGCCCGTGAGATATTTGATATCTCTTTGATCATTCACACTGCATTATTGTCACTCACATTTCCTATGATTTCGGGCATTTGTCTGCGATTTCGCAAAACCTGTCGGCGAGTCAAAATCGGGGCTAAAATCGGGCAATGTGAATTCGGCATTATTTGTTCATTAATGACGTCATCAGCGACTAGTCGACTCGACTTTCAACACATAAATGTCAATGTTAAAAAATCTGAAGTTATGTGTGTGTCGATGTCAACCCCTAGTGTGTGTGTATATGCGTGTAGATACCAAAGACTGTAAAAAAATATGGACGTAGTGTCCGTGACGTCACCCATAGGATTCTGAAGAGCAGTTTTGAAGCGTGAAATAGGGACGAGTTGGCCGTTGCCATCTTGGCAGCGCATCATCGCGTGTCACTCCCAGATAACAGAAAATGGGCAAATGGGAGCTGAAGTGACGCGATGACTAACAGACAGCAGATAAATGGCTATCCACCTGTCACTCGAAGTAGCCACGCCCTTAATTATGCAGAACTTTAAGGCCTTATATAATGTAAACGAATGAGTTATAAAAAAATTCACCCCTATAAACCATGATAAAATTTAGTGACGGTTAGTAATATCGTTTAAAATTTAATTATCATTAAAACCGTGTGTGATTATCACGATTTTGAAAATTTGCGGTAAATCTTGTCCAGTCAGCGTCAGTCTGGTGCGCGCAACGCTATTTTTGAATGAGAAGAAATGGCAGAAGGCAGTGACAGCACTCGGGAGATTGTTCAGACTTCTAAAAGGACCAAATCTGAGGTGTGGTCATATTTTGGCTTTTACAAAAGTCCTGAGGGAAACTTAATCGAAGATGGTCACCCTGTCTGCAGAACATGCCAGAAGAAAGTCGCTGTAATATGGGGAACACTTCAAAACTACGAACGCAAGGCAAGTGGACTTTGACCTCACCACAAATACGTCTGGCAAATAATAACGTGAAGCAAACGAACAAATTCAGACAAGACTAGTGAGGTGACATTTAAGGGATAATCAGGGCTTGACATTAACAACCGGCATTTGCGGGTGTAACATTATTTCGGCTGCACACTAGACACTTTGGCAGTTGAACTTATTATAGTCTTCTCAAAAGCCATCTGTTATAGTCGCGTTGCGCATTATAACCTATCACACGTGTTTCTATTGAGTTTACGAATGAAATGTCTCAAAATCAGAGGCGTTCAGATGAGCCGGAGTTTTGTTCAGAGCGCGCGCCGCGCTCACTGGCTGAAATCTGCACTCAAAATGTGCGATGTACGCAAGAGATTCACTCATCATACAGTGATTGACTGTTTCTGTTCTATTTCAGCAGCGAAAATAGTTTCAAACAAACACAGCAGAACCACAGCGCATCTGATGTGACTGGCATAAAGTTGGCGAATTTAGGGACCGTCTCTAAAGTTACATACAACATTGGTAACGTTATACGCGTTTCTGACTTCAATAGCATTTGAAGGGAATGACAGTCATAAAACTGACTGTAAAGTGTTCATCTAGGTGTCAGGTATGATGCACACCTTTTCATATTTAATAAAATAAACAGTCAAATCATGAAAATATGGAAATGTATTATTTCACTAGGATACTGCTTGGGCTCTTACACAAAATATGCTAGATTTAAATGCATCATTGCTGAAGACTGATGAGAATATTACTTGAGAATATATTTACAGAGATAATATTAGAGATTATATTTACACCAAATTATTATTATTTATGCGTTGCTATTGACGACGGCCATTATAAGGAAGTAAATCCCACAGAATAGAATCTAGCTTTAAAAAGTTGCTAAGAGCTGCTTTTATTTATTTGTTGTTTGTTGATTTTCAAATATAAAACTTGTTGAAATGTTTTAAGTGCGTGCATCTGTTCTTTTTGAACACTTTCATCTCATTTGAACAAAACCGTGATAATATTGATAACCGTGATTATTTGGGTCACTATAATCGTGATGTGAAATTTCCATACCGTTTCATCCCTACCCCCCCTCACAGTTGTCATAAAGGGCAAAATTAGCCGTATAGACCAAAACCACAATTTGTACCAGGCTGTAAACGTGTTTTTCTGCCGTAAAGTTGGGCATTTTAACACGGGGCTCAATGAGATTCTGCTCCCTTCTGGAGCCTGTTGATGAATTGCCATTTATGTCACTTCCGTATTGGCTTCAAGAGAAACTGCAGGAGGTTGCCGCTTGGTAGATACTTTTATGTGTGCGGTGGGGTGAGGGTGCCTGTCCCATATTCCACTCTGAGAAATCTGCTCACCCTATGGATCACATTAATAATATCTTTACTTCCTTTCTGATGCTTGAAAGTGGTAGTTGCGTAGCTGTCAATGGAGGAACAGAAATCTCTCAGATTTCATCAAAAAGATCTTCATTTGTGTTCTGAAGATGAACGAAAGTCTTTGGAATGGCATGAGGGCGAGTGCATGATGACAGAAATTTCATTTTTGGGTGAACTAACCCTTAAAGCATTTCACTTTCAAAATATTAGGCATCTGTATCTTTAAGACTTTGATATGCCTCATTTACATATAGAACCCTTAAAGGTACCATAGCAATTACTTAGTAATGCTAAAGATCACGAGCGAGTGGAAAACGGTCTTTTGAAAAGATGTTTTGGTGCACAAAACCTTGACTAGTGCAATAAATGAATTGGCCACTTGTACAGAAGATCACATCCAACAGAATGTAATTAAGAACTATCAAGTCCAATGTTCTTTGTTGTTGTTGCTCTCGGGGGTCTGTATGGTTATATTAATCTCACAGCTTCATCAAGTCATTATCTCACTTCACCTCAGGTAAACCTAATCCCTGCACAGGAAGTACTATTTCTGGCATATATAGCTTCAGGTTGGTCTTTAGTCATCAGGCTTTACAGATGACTGAGAACTGATTGTATCTCTCTAACAGGGCCCCGGAGACATGGGAAATGGAGGAACGACTTGCGCATGTTAGTTTAACATGATTCTGAACCTTTGGGCATCAAGCACTTGACTCTAACGAATTAAATTGATCTCCACGACACTACACCCCTGACCTGAATTCTGACAGCGTCGTACTGTTGTAGTTATGATATTTATTGATACTATGATTCTGGTTCCTGTGAGACAGACATCAGCTTTGCATACTTCTAGTACACTCTTAATGTTTGTACTTAGTTTGTACTGAAGAGACCAATGTAAGCTTAAATCTATTCAAATGTAGTGAGGAGTTTGTTTAAATCTGGAAACATTGACTTATTCAAGAGATATTCCCTGAAAACAAGCCCTAATTTCGTATGTGGTTTTGCTTATGAATATGTATACAATATGAAAATACACTCACCTAAAGGATTATTAGGAACACCTTACTAATACTGTGTTTGACCCCCTTTCGCCTTCAGAACTGCCTTAATTCTACGTGGCATTGATTCATCAAGGTGCTGAAAGCATTCTTTAGAAATGTTGGCCCATATTGATAGGATAGCATCTTGCAGTTGATGGAGATTTGTGGGATGCACTTCCTGGGCACGAAGCTCCCGTTCCACCACATCCCAAAGATGCTCTATTGGGTTGAGATCTGGTGACTGTGGGGGCCATTTTAGTACAGTGAACTCATTGTCATGTTCAAGAAACCAATTTGAAATGATTCGAGCTTTGTGACATGGTGCATTATCCTGCTGGATGTAGCCATCAGAGGATGGGTACATGGTGGTCATAAAGGGATGGACATGGTCAGAAACAATGCTCAGGTAGGCCGTGGCATTTAAACGATGCCCAATTGGCACTAAGGGGCCTAAAGTGTGCCAAGAAAACATCCCCCACACCATTACACCACCACCACCAGCCTGCACAGTGGTAACAAGGCATGATGGATCCATGTTCTCATTCTGTTTACGCCAAATTCTGACTCTACCATCTGAATGTCTCAACAGAAATCGAGACTCATCAGACCAGGCAACATTTTTCCAGTCTTCAACTGTCCAATTTTGGTGAGCTTGTGCAAATTGTAGCCTCTTTTACCTATTTGTAGTGGAGATGAGTGGTACCCGGTGGGGTCTTCTGCTGTTGTAGCCCATCCGCCTCAAGGTTGTGCGTGTTGTGGCTTCACAAATGCTTTGCTGCATACCTCGGTTTTAACGAGTGGTTATTTCAGTCAAAGTTGCTCTTCTATCAGCTTGAATCAGTCGGCCCATTCTCCTCTGACCTCTAGCATCAACAAGGCATTTTCGCCCACAGGACTGCCGCATACTGGATGTTTTTCCCTTTTCACACCATTCTTTGTAAACCCTAGAAATGGTTGTGCGTAAAAATCCCAGTAACTGAGCAGATTGTGAAATACTCAGACCGGCCCGTCTGGCACCAACAACCATGCCACGCTCATAATTGCTTAAATCACTTTTCTTTCCCATTCTGACATTCAGTTTGGAGTTCAGGAGATTGTCTTGACCAGGACCACACCCCTAAATGCATTGAAGCAAGCAACTGCCATGTGATTGGTTGATTAGATAATTGCATTAATGAGAAATTGAACAGTTATTCCTAATAATCCTTTAGGTGAGTGTATTCTTATTGTAAAACATGGGGAAAATACTGATTACCACCATTGTATATCTATTGGATCATGTGCAATGAGATTTTTTTTTGGCCTCATACTATTGGGACCAGTAGATTCGTACTCTGTAAATCTCTATATTTAGAAGTGACCTTTACTTCGACAAGATCCAGACTACATCAAGTTCGCTGCACTGGAATCTGAGTTTGGAAATTCATCACAATGTCTGTTTTCCAGAGGAGATTCCTAGCGATGAGGATGAGGTCGGAGAGAAAGGGGTGGCCCTGCAGTCGTCCGGCGCTCCCACTGGGAATGACAACGACGATGAAGATGATGAGGACGATGATGAATACTGGGATGATGAGGGTCTTGAGGGGACCCCATTGGAGGAATACAGTACACCACTGGACTACGACAACGGAGAGGACGAATATCAGTTCTTCACCGCCTCCCTGCTCCGTATGCACATTTTTCTATTCCATAATATACCACACATTTACATATTACATTTATTATGTATGAGATATGTCACACTATGCCATAATTGCATAGGAGAGCCACACCCACAGTGAAATCTCATTTGCCCAAAATCCTACATATTGATCCATATTGATGAGTATTAAATAAATGAGTAGTTGATGCATAACTTGTCAAACGCTTGTTTTAATCGACATCATGATTTTAGGTTAAACTTCATTTTTGCCTCCACTAATTTATTTGAAATTGTTTTTAAAAATAAAAATTAATGGAATTTCTTAATTAACTATTAAATAAATATTTAATCAATAATTCAATATTTTCTATAGCATGTCAACTCCTCAAATATCAATTGTTACTGTTTTTTTCCTGTGCTCAATATATATATTTAATATTGATTTAAAACTATATATATATATATATATATATATATATATATATATATATATATATATATATATATATATATATATATATATATATATATATATATATATATTAGGGCTGTCAAAAGATTAATCGCGATTAATCGCAGTCAAAATAAAAGTTTGTGTTTACATAATATATGTGTGTGTACACTGTTAATTATTATTTTTATATAAATACACACACATTCATGTATATATTTAAGAAATATTTGCATGTATATACATTTATATAATCTATAATATATATAAATATAAATGTTTTATATATAAAAATATTTTTTTCTTAAATATATACATGCTTGTGTGTGTATTTATATATAAATAATAATTAACAGAGTACACACACATATATTATGTAAACACAAACTTTTATTTTGGCTGCGATTAATCGCGATTAATCTTTTGACAGCCCTAATATATATATATATATATATATATATATACTATAACACTTTCATTTTAATGTTCACATAAAATATTTGTTATCCCTGGCCATATTTTTTATCTTTTTGCTTACTCCACTGGTGGTTATATCTTCATAATTTATTTGATTAATATTGAATACTTTTTATTTTGATGTTCACATAATTTATTTTTTCCTGGTTATCTTTTTATCATTTTGCTTATGGTTCATTTGAAATGGTCCTGTGGTGTGGCAAATTAAAAAATTAATAATATGCCATGTGTTTTCTTAATTAAGTAAGTTAATTAAATTATTTAAGTGGCATGTATAATCATTTAAAAAAAAATTGTTTGATGAATTAAATATTACATATAGCACCATTTTTTTTTTCTTCGCGCAATCTCCTTTATTATCTTCACACTTTAGACTTTAGAGTCCAATTCTCACTATTTACTAACTATTAACTATAACTTTTGCCTCAATAATCTCCTGAATACTGTTTATTAATAGTTAATAGTAATAAACAGTAATAGTTAGTAATAGTATATAGTAAGCTGGTTGTTACATTTAGGTATTGGCTAGGATTACGAATGTAGAATATGGTCATGCAGAATAAGGCATTAATATTTGCTTTATAAGTACTAATAAACAGCTAATATCATAGTAATATGTATTACTTAAAAAGCAACTAGTTGGTTAAGAAAATTGGACCCTAAACTAAAGCATTACCTTTATTTGTTTTATTACGTTGGATGAATATTTGTTTATTTTTCATTTATTTGAATAGCAAAATAAATTCTGGAACTATTGTCGACAAGTGAAACAGCAATCATTGGAAACATTTCCTTTTGCAGGTGTTCAGAGTTCAGATGCAGGCTGGTATCAGTCCCTCACGTCTCCACTGAGCGAAGACCAGAGGAAACAACTGCAGGAGATCTACAGCCTATCCCAGCAGAGGAGGAGTGCAGGAGTTAAAGGACTGTGGTAAGTGTGTTTGATTGTGACCTTTTCAAAGACATGGATCGGTGCTTCACAACAGCTACAAGCAGCACATCAACGGTGACTGCTCTGAGACTCCACAGGAAGCACGGCTTCCCTTGAAACATTGGCTTATTTATCTTGTATAAATAGGCTTTGTTCACACTGTCAGTTTTTTGATTTTACAACCGAAATGTCCCGTTCAGGGCTTGACATGAACTTTTTTGCTCACCAGCCGCTGTGGCTAGTGGTTACTAGCTTTTCTCTGGCCATTTGGCATCGATACCATGGGGGGAAAACTGCCGTATAGACATTTTTTATATTATCTCATAATTTGGCAGCAGGTAATGTATATTAGGCTGCTGTCACTTTAAGACCTGACGCACAGATCCATTATACTGTTACACAAGCGTTTCTTTCTCAACTGTTTACATTCACTTAAAACAGAACTGACTGTGTTTACTCGAATACTCGCCAAGACCGGCGCAATAAGCAGCGAAAACGAGATCAATTTAGTACTGAGAGGCGGCTTTATGTGTGCACACTTTGGGCGTGAGCACAAAATCTGGGGGAATGACTAAAATTATGCACGATACGCGCAATCCCACGCTGAAATTCAAGCCCTGTGACAGCAAAAATATTCATCTGGAGCAAATGAAACGAGTGAGCGAGAAGAGGTGGGTTTGTGTGTCAACTCGCTGTCGGAGAGATAATGGCCCCATTTACACTGCATGGTTCAAGTGACCCATTTCCGATTTTTCCCTCTCATGTGGCACAGATCGAATATGACGTGAACGTGTAAGCAGGAAAAAAAACGCATGAATTCTGATATCCTCAGATCGGATTCAGGCCTCACTCATATGTGGTAATAAATCCGATATGATTCGCATACGTGCATTTGCGTCTGCCATGTAAGCGGTCAAATCGGATATCCCCCAGTAAATGCGAGTCGTACGTCATTGAAAAAGGGACGGAGGCGAATGACGTCAACTCAGGTGGACACGAACTGCGATCAGATGACAATAAGGGCTCTCTTCTTTTTTCTCCGCCTTACGAGAGCAATGTTTTGCTGACCTTTAAAGATAGTGCGGACAGCAAAACATTGAATAATCATTTCGTCTGCGTCCATTGCATATTGCGCTGTTTCACCTCCTTTTCCGGGTCAGAACGTCTTGGGCTGCTTCTCACTGATAATCCACTGAGTTATGTGATGAGGAAGTGTTTGTTGACAGTTTGCACTTTAGCATGGCAGCTCGCGGACAAACTTGGAGAGGTGCAGATATTAACTTGGGACTATATTATCAAAGTTTGGGGATTTCATGTGTTGCGTAATATCTCTGCACCCAAGTAGCAGTGCTTCGCCTGTGCTTCCCCATAATATAGTCCCAAGTTAATATCTGTCTAGGAAATCGCCTAGTCTTAATCTGTATAGCTATTTGTATTCGTTGTGAATACGCAGGCCACAAGAAGTAATCAGGTGGGGTTTTGTTTGTTTTTTTAATCACTTTTACTCGGGACATGCTAGCTGACTGAGACAAAAATGCATTTGCCCACATATCTAAATGTAGGAAAGAAGTTGAATAAGCCCTATTTCTAAAAACGGTGGAGTGTTCCTTTAAGCAAAGACAATCATGTGCACTGATATAACTGGAGTACAAGGTTATGAGATGCATTATGTGAATGCTTGGCTATAGAGAAGCAACATGTTTAAAAAGTCTGTTTTTCAACAGTGTATAGGCTGTTCCCAATTGTCAAATCATACACAACCACGTCACATAGGCTAACTCTATGAGTATTATCATGCTATAAGTGGCTGCAACCATACAGTGTGCGAATGCACTGTCAAACACACGCACACGCGCACACTTTCTCTCTCTCTCTGGTTGTTTCTGTTGAAAAAAATGGCTGCTGTTCTCTGGTTTTCAACAAATAATTTCATTTATTCTTTCTTTTTCCTATTCGAAGCTAGAGCTGCAACATTGAAAGCTCCAGCTCTGTGTTTCGGCCGAAAAAGCATTTATTTGATCAAAGATACAGCAATAATGTGAAATATTATTACCTGTTCTGTCACATGGTCCTTCAGAAATCCTTCTAATATGCAGATGTGCTGCTCAAGAAACATTTCTGATTATTATCAATGTTGAAAACAGTTGTGCTACTTAATATTATTGTAGAAACGTGATGCTCTTTCAGGATTCTTTGGTGAAAAGAAAGCTCAAAAGAAGTGTCTATTTGAAATAGAAATGCTATTGACGTCATACAGCACTGCTACATGAGGAAAATATATTTTTCAGTCTCGTCTGATACATGATTTATAGAGCTCTCAAATGGGCGGGACAATGATTGAAATGGTGATTTACATGATTGACAGGGTTTTAAATTAAAAACGTCACCGTTAACCGAGTGCTTGGAGTCACCGGTGAAGCATTTGTAAGCACATTTAACGTTGACATGACATTATTAATCCGTCTGATGACTGCTGTTGTTACTTCGAACCTTGAAATAATTCAAGATTGCCTCATTCTCTCTCCATAGACATGTTCCAGTTGTTCCGAGGCGGTTCGGAGAGACCTGACACTTTGGATTTGAATCTGTAACGAAGACACCCTGAACTCTGGATACTGGAGACATCTCGGTCATGATGGGTGGGATTATTAACCCAAGACCCAAAGCAAGCTCTTCAGATCCGAGACTCTTAACAGGAACACTGGGATTGAGAGCGAGATCTTTAAAACTGGTCAGAGAGGCTCCAGTGAGGAAGTTGAAGAGGTTACTCTGGGTCACCCTTTCCCTGAAGCTGTGTTAGTGTGTTTGTGTGTGTGTGAGAGAGAGTGTGAGAGTGTGTATATAAGTAACTGAATGTTATATATTCTGTTTCTCTCAGTCTCTCCTCCTTTTGCAATGAGTCAGTAAGAAACTCGACCAAGACAGTGAGGTGAGACATGTCAAGGCAAGCCAGAGAGACAGACGGACACAGTTTCAGATTTGCCGTGTTGGTCAGTGCCTTCAGAGATGCGTAGGCATATTTCTGCCCAAACCGATGACATGTGCACTGGCTAGATGTCAGAAGGGTGATGTTTATAGTTGTCATATGTTTGTATGTTTCAGAGTTTGTTTTTGTAACAGTCTGTTTTCAGAATTAACTTAAGTCATAAAAGTTAATATAACACTAATCATTCGCAGGGTTGTTTTTTTTTTGTATAACTGTGCGGTCATTTGTGTATATTTCCTGAACCGGATCATATTTCACCCTGAAATCAAATTTAAAGGATATATATATATATATATATATATTTTTTTTTTTACACTTTATTTTTTAACAAAACTATTTTAGGACCATTAGGATTTTTTGCATTGTGACATTTTCTTGACAACTAACTACAGATTGCAAATAAAATTTCCCTTAGGACACATTTTTTTCTTATTTTAAATCTCATCCTCATCCTCCCCTCGCACTTTGTAACAAATCCTTCCCTCGCAGGTCAAAATGACCCGAAGCCCCTAAAATTATACTTAATTTTTCTACGTCCAGAAAGCTTATTTTATTTCATTTTGTTAATATTTTTTCTATTTTTTAATGCATTTTCCCCCTTTAATTTACTAGACTTTATCAATAAATAATAAATAAATTGTAAAAAAAAACTACTTTTAATTCAGCTCAAAATATCTTACATTGGTGTCTTTGCCGACCTCTTGTGGAAAAAAGATAAAATAAGATGATATTTCATGACTCTTGCCACTAGATGGCCTTATAGCTCTATATGGAGCAAATAAGCTGTTCCGCTGGGTCCTAAAGTCAGTTTCTCTTCAACATTCAGATACACATGTATTGTCTGGCTATCACCAGACCAAGCTCAATCTTTTAAGATTGAACATTAGTCTGGGGAGTCTGCTCTGTATTTTCTACTGTACAAGAGGCGTGATCAACGGGCATAGTTAAAATGACTCTGTATGCAATTGGATAGTCCTTCAACCAATCAGACCAACGATCCAGGTGACGTACTTTGCAGAGTATTTTTCGCTTCTCAGGCCCTGTCCCAAATGGCACACTTCATGTGCACTTTCGGTCTTGTGGACTTACAATGGCCGCTGCGTGCGCGTGTCCGTTAAGTCCACGAGACCGCAGGGTGTCCCATTTGTCATTTTAGATCTCAGAAGGGTGCTCGCGAGCGCCCCCTTTGAGGTTGATATGCGCCCTCGATGCGCACTTCTGCCGAGCCCTCACTGGTACGGGTTACGCAGCGGACTTCTTCCCGGCAGTCAAAGCGGCATTACGTTGTGAAAGTGCGGACTCAGAGGAAGACCGTGAGGGTTTAGGGTGCCATTTGGGACAGGGCCTCTATTGTCATTGTGTTAAACCTGCCAGTAGCGTGCCAGGTGGATAAGCCAGTTTGTGATTGGTCCCCGCAGATTTGTAACGGAAGCAGGATAGAAAAGCAGATCGGGCTGGGTCTAACACACGTAGACATTATAAAATAATTTTTGGGTGGTTTTAGCATCTTTAGCTCAAATTTAGAGAATTTTTCTATGTGTACTAAAGCATTCGTTGCACTCCTTTCATTCCTATGGGGGTCAAATTGACCCGAATTTGTTACTTTTTTCATTTCAACCACAAAACTCCTCAAAATTTTGTCTATTCTTAGTTCAAGTGCGACAAAAGTCCAAGGGACTTGGACCACTCTGATGAACTTTTTCTTTTTTTAATGAGTTTCAGGTCAAAATGACCCAAGAGAAGGATGAGGGTTAATATATATGTGTGTGTGTATATATAAAATGTGTATATTATTATTATTATTATTTTAATTTAGTACTTCAGACACTACCATGAGTTATTATGCACTTTTACAAAAAAAGTAATGTAATTTTTGTGGGGTGTTGTTATGGCTACTGCTACTGACCGTTGGTGGAGAGGATTAAACTGTGCTTAATTGTCATGAAAATAATTCCACAATGCAAAACAGCACCATCAGCAGTCAGTCTTGCCGTTCAATCTGGTTGCAAGAGTGATTTGACTGTAGGGAGCCACCAGATATATTTAAACAGCCCCCCAGATGGGTCATTTGAAAGTTTCTTGCATAAAATCATATTTAGCCAGATGTTCACCTGTCAGTGAATCTTTGAAAGTGCATTTATCATCGTGATTCATTATCCCTGTCTTCCTGTTCCATTAGCAAGTCCAAACCCAGGGCAATTTGCTTATGACTGGTTCTGCGTGGAAGCACAGGTCACGGTCAAGGCAGTGCAATCATTGTGTGAAATATCCCACAGCTCTTTATTGATTTCCTGCCTGAGCTCTCTCTCTCTCTCTCGTTCGCCCCATAATTTGCATTTATTTCTCTCTTTCTCTCTTGCGTTCTCGTTTTCTCCTCCAAAATGTCACATTGGTGGCCATAGTTTCTGCCAAAATATGGAGCCGTAACAAATTATGGCATTTTGTGTAAACGATGTGAGACGCTTTCAGGCTCTATTTGCCCTTTTGTTTAATCTCATTTTAATGGCCACGATTTAAACAAATTAAAATTGCAATCAGTAGCATAAGCTTTAAACCTAACTCAAATTAGCTAGTGTCGTACAAGAATAATTGTGTGCTATTTTAGACAAAAATATGAAAAAGAGCCAAAAGCAACATGTTCTTCAAATCACACACCATTAATATCAACACAAAGAGCTGTAGATTGTTTTCCATTGCATGAAACTCGAATCATATTATTTGAACATTAAGATGGCTATAATACATCGTTTACAGTCGTTTGCTGCTTTAAAATAGTTTTTGCTTCCATTTCTCCAGTAATCACAATTTTTTTTCGAAGTTAATTACAAAAATGTTGCAGAAAATAATGGTAAAAATGTGAGGTAAATAAAAATGTTGAATGAAAGGAAAATAAAAATAAATTCAATATTTTAAAATCAATTTTTTTATAGCTCCATTTTATTTCCATGTATCGCTTTTGTTCCATCTGTTATTATTTCATTTTTTTCATATGCTCATTCATTTGCATCTCTCTCCCTCTCTCATTTACATCAGTCTCTTTCTCTATTTCTAAGTCTCTTTCTCTATTTCTCATTCTCTCTCTCTCTCTCTCATTTACATCAGTCTCTTTTCTATTTCTCAGTCTCTTTCTCTATTTCTCGTTTCTCTCTCTCTCTCTCTCTCTCTCTCTCTCTCTCTCTCTCTCTCTCTCTCTCTCTCTCTCTCTCTCTCTCTCTCTTACACCAGTCTCTTTCCCTATTTCTCATCCTTTCTCTCTCTCATTACATCAGTCTCTCTCTATTTCTATTTCTCATTCTCTCTCTCTCATTACATCAGTCTCTCTCTATTTCTATTTCTCATCCTTTCTCTCATTACATCAGTCTCTCTCTATTTCTATTTCTCATTCTCTCTCTCATTTACATCAGTCTCTTTTCTATTTCTCAGTCTCTTTCTCTATTTCTCATTCTCTCTCTCTCATTTACATCAGTCTCTTTCTCTATTTCTCATTTTCTCTCTCTCTCTTTTTACACCAGTCTCTTTCCCCATTTCTCATCCTTTCTCTCATTTACATCAGTCTCTCTCTATTTCTATTTCTCATTCTCTCTCTCTCTCATTTACATCAGTCTCTCTCTATTTCTATTTCTCATCCTTTCTCTCATTTACATCAGTCTCTCTCTATTTCTATTTCTCATTCTCTCTCTCTCATTTACATCAGTCTCTTTTCTATTTCTCAGTCTCTTTCTCTATTTCTCATTCTCTCTCTCTCTTACACCAGTCTCTTTCCCTATTTATCATCCTTTCTCTCTCTCATTTTCATCAGTCTCTTTCTCTATTTCTCATTCTCTCTCTCTCTCTCTCTCTCTCTCTCTCTCTCTCTCAAATTCAAATTCAAATTCAAATTCAAAATTGCTTTATTGGCATGAATGTAAATTGTACAATATTGCCAAAGGAATATATGAACATAAATAATAATACATATATGAACATAAATAATTATACGTGAACATTAATAATAATATTAATGATGATAATAAACATCAATATTACAACATAACTTAAACTTAAATTAACAGTGTAACAAATTAGAACATTTGATACCACAGTGTTTTGACATATATACACTCACATGTACTGAGGGTCACTGTGGTGGACAATAGGGAAACACACTGAGGTCAGACGCAACACACACACACATTACACACACATTCACCTACTGTCTCTCAGGCTGTGGCACACACACACGTATCTCGCAGCCAGTGCTGCTGTCTGTCCCTCTCCTAATATTATCTTTATTTTATCTACTTCAGTCATGGCTGTAAAGTTTTTTATTAATGTACTGAATTTGTTAAAGTAGAGGTCTCTTATGGACATGTATTTGTGACAGTGAAGGAGGAAGTGCGTCTCTGTCTCGATCTCTCCTGTCCTACAGTGAACACACACCCTTTGCTCTCTGGGTAACCAGCTCTTTCTGTGTCTTCATGTCTAGACAATATCTGCCCTCTTTCTTTTAGGCCAGCACGAGCTACTCCCTCTAACCCTTGGTTATCTGATGTTATTCGTGAACATCGGACAACACTCAGGGCAGCAGAGAGGAAATGGCATAAATCAAATCACCCATCAGATCTAGCTAAGTATCAGTCTTTGCTCTCATCCTTCTCGAATGAAGTTCACGCAGCTAAATATTCTTATTTCCAAAACAAAATCAGCAGCACCACAAACTCACGCACATTATTCAGAACCTTCAACTCTCTACTCTGTCCTCCTCCACCACCTCCCACCACCTCCCTATCTCCAGACGACTTTGCACAATTCTTCACAAACAAAACAACAACTATCAGCAATCAGTTCTCACCCCCACACACTGTGGATTTTAGATCAGCCACTTCCAGGACCGAACATACTCTCTCCTTATTTTCCACACTCACTGAGGCCGAAGTATCTAAACTTCTCCTCTCCAGCCATCCTACCACCTGTCCTCTCGATCCCATTCCCTCACACCTCCTTCAAGCCATCTCTCCTACACTCCTACCAGCACTCACACACATCATCAACACATCGCTCTGCACTGGCACTTTCCCTACCACTTTCAAGCAGGCTCGGGTAACTCCACTGCTTAAGAAACCCACTTTAAACGCATCACTCATAGATAACTACAGACCTGTCTCTCTCCTGCCATTCATAGCAAAAACTCTTGAACGAGTTGTTTTCAACCAGGTTTCATCCTTCCTCTCACAGAATAACCAGCTGGACTCGAACCAATCCGGTTTCAAAAGGGGCCACTCCACAGAGACCGCATTACTGTCGGTCACCGAAGCCCTGCGGATAGCTAAAGCTGAGTCCAAATCATCAGTCCTTGTCCTCCTTGATCTATCTGCTGCCTTTGACACGGTAAATCATCAAATCCTTCTGTCCACCCTCTCATCACTGGGCATCACAGGGACTCCGCTCCATTGGTTTGAATCTTATCTCACAGGTAGGTCCTTCAAGGTTGCCTGGAGAGGAGAGGAATCCCGAGCGCATCAACTGACCACGGGGGTTCCTCAGGGCTCAGTGCTTGGACCTCTCCTTTTCTCCATTTACACTACTTCATTAGGTCCCATCATACAGGCACATGGCTTCTCATATCACTGCTATGCGGATGACACTCAGCTCTACCTTTCATTCCAACCAGACGACCCCACAGTAGCTGCACGAATCTCCGGCTGTCTGGCTGACATCTCTGCATGGATGAGTAAAAATCACCTACAGCTCAACCTGGCAAAGACTGAGTTCCTCATCTTTCCCGCCAGTCCCACTATGCAACATGACTTCACCATCCAGCTAGGTGCATCCCTGATCTCCCCTTCAAAATCAGTCAGAAATCTTGGAGTTACATTTGATGACCAGTTGTCCTTCAGAGATCACATTGCTAAGACAGCTCGCTCTTGCAGGTTTGCGCTCTACAACATCAGGAAGATCAGACCGTTCCTAACAGAACACGCAACACAGCTTCTTGTCCAGGCCCTGGTTATTTCTAGACTTGACTACTGCAATGCGCTTCTGGCTGGACTCCCCTCTTGTGCGATCCAAACACTTCGAATGATCCAGAATGCAGCGGCACGTCTGGTCTTCAACGAGCCCAAAAGGACCCACGTCACACCACTCTTCATCTCTCTGCACTGGCTACCACTCGCTGCTCGCATCAAGTTTAAGTCGCTGACGCTTGCCTACAGAGCCACCACACGCTCAGCTCCTGCATACTTTGACTCGATTCTACGTCGCCACACCCCCACCAGAAGCCTTCGTTCAGCTAAGGAGCGAAGGCTTGTGGTACCATCACAGAGAGGCAAAAAATCCCTCTCCAGAACATTTTCATTCAACGTTCCCAGCTGGTGGAACGATCTGCCCACCGCCATCCGAAATGCGGATTCATTGACAACATTCAAAAGTCAACTAAAAACTCATCTCTTCCGTGAGCACTTAACCTCCTAAAAAAAAAAAAAAAAAAAAAAAAAAATCCTTTCCTCTTTTCCTCCTCTTTCCCTCCCTACTCTAAACTGTGCTACACTGAGAAATGTACACGGACCAAGTATTTCAGGCACTTGTTGCGCTCACTCGACTCTTCACGACCAATCGCTTATTGTTCCCCCAAGTTGTAAGTCGCTTTGGATAAAAGCGTCTGCTAAATGCATAAATGTAAATGTAAATGTAAATGTAAATGTGTCTGCCGGTCTCGATGGCCAGACTGTGTGCACTGAGCCTGTACTTGGTCAGGATCCGTCTCTGCTTTGTGTCTCTGACACTCTGGAGATATTCTTCCAATTCGTAATTTGACTTTAGAGTTCGATAGAATTGTAATTTACTTTGTAATTTAGTTTCCTGATCCCAATGTTCCAGATATGTATTCTTAGATTGTTTGATAATTTGGTTTATTCTGATGTTTGTGTGAGAAGCAGTGCTGGTCTGAGACTGGTTAGTGTTAGTAGAGTTAGTCGGGTTAGTCAGTCTCAGAACCAGCTGACTGAGGGGACTTTTTTCGGGGTTCAGTTCTTGGGTTTGTAACGCTTTAAAATGTAGCGATTCTGTGGGACTTGCTTTTAGGTGCATCCAGAATTTGAGGGCTCTTTTTTGCATATTAATAATCAAAGGGAATCGGCCTAATTCTGCCCTACATGCATTATTGGGTGTTTTTCTATGTATTTTTAGGATGAGTTTGCAGAATTCTGTGTGTAGGGCTTCTGTTGGATGTCTGTCCCATCTAGTGTAGCTCTGATCACTGAGTGGACCCCAAACCTCACTTCCATACAGCGCTATGGGCTGAATCACACTATCAAAGATTTTACACCAGATTGGAATTGGTAAGTGGTAAGAATCTCTCTCTCTCTCTCTCTCTCTCTCTCTCTCTCTCTCTCTCTCTCTCTCTCTCTCTCTCTCTCTCAATTCAATTCAATTCAATTCAAATTAGCTTTATTGGCATGACTTGTACAGTATTGCCAAAACATTGGCTATTACATAAGCAATGAACAAATAACCAATAAAGTCACTAAATCAATAAGTAAACAAATACATTGTTTATAAACAAGAAAATCATTAAGACAAT
The DNA here is from genome assembly GCF_949357685.1 of Gobio gobio. NCBI lineage: Eukaryota > Metazoa > Chordata > Actinopteri > Cypriniformes > Gobionidae > Gobio > Gobio gobio. Next base: position 8,017,242 of record NC_137101.1, on the reverse strand, counting down.
ACAAAAAAAGGACATTCAGACCAGATTAGAATATTTCTGTTTTCATTTGCATCAGTCTCTCTCCCTATTTCTCATCCACTCTCTCTTCTGCGCATGCGTCGGTAGGCGGGTTGCATAGATTTCAACACCTTATACACATTCCCACTCGCCAATATTACGCATTCTGAGCTGATACGCTGCCCGGGCTTCAGTGCAGCACACGGGCTATGGAACGGGACGCGTCTCCTCTCTTTCACTTCCACGAGCAGCATGCGAGACGGGCACCGACATGACAGCAAACAGCCGAGGGACCAAAGCCGCTCCTCCCCCTGTGCAGCGGCGGCTGTCCGCGCTACCGAGGCCGGGAGCGGGAGCGGGAGTCCGGCTGCTCCGGTACGCCGCGCTGGTGGCGGTGTGCGCGCTCTGCTACAGTAACTCTCTCTGGGGGGAGTTTGTTCATGATGATATATGGGCCATCTCCAACAATCCAGATGTCAGACCGGGCTCCAGCCTCCGCAGCATCTTCACCAATGACTTTTGGGGCAAACGGATGGCTGATAACACCAGCCACAAATCCTACCGTCCGCTCTGCATCCTCACTTTCAAGTAAGTCCATCATCATCTCGTGCAAAGATGTGACCTGCAGCCAGTTGTAGAATAGCTATTTAAATACTAGGATGACCAACTATAAGTATCAACACTTTTCGGTATCGAATTAGACATAATCTATGTTTTTATGTAACTGACTTTAAAAAAAGTTATAAAGAAAAATGATGAACTTGTAAGACTAGTCTTAGAAGTTGCTTTTCAAGGTTTGAGTGACCGATATTTGCTTGAGTTTAAAGGGTCTAAAAAGAATTTTAATGTACTTTACTCAGAGATATGAACTTTCATTATATTTTTAATTGATGGAGTCACATGACCAGAGCTGTTTAATTCCAGTTAGCGTCATAAAACGTGTCACAATAGCCTACATATTTGACACATAGTATTAATGAGCCTCATTTTGCACAAGTAACCGATTAACTCACACGATTAAGTTGCAGATTTCAAATCAATGCTTTATCAAATGAAAGTAAAAGTAAAAAAATGAATCTTTTTTTAGTTATCGTTGCTTTCCACAGCAAGTGCGTCTTTAATTGATTTGCGCGATTCGTCGTGATGGTTTTTGAATGCAACAACGCGGCCCTTTGTTATTTTAAAAAAATATTTAACAATAAAGGACTTATAACGCCTTTAGTAGGCTATTTACTCGACATGATAAATATCGTTAAGTAACAATAACCAAGTTACATACATTTCCCCCCTAATGCATTTCTTCAAGTTTTAACTGAACTTGACCCGCAGCCCTAAAAACGCAACGCTCATGACGCGACGCATGTAGAACGCAAGCTGTGCGTGAACGCGCATTTAAAGAAGTTCACGATCACGTTCAGCAGTGTTCAGAGTCGACACTTGTTGCGCAGTTTATACAGAGAGCTGTTTAAAGTTACTTTTCGTTTCTAAAAGAGCAGTCATTACAAGAAAGTGTTCGTAAATCGTGAAATTAAACAGACTAGTAAGCGTGTAGGAGTTGCAGACAGACAGTCCGAGATAAGCTCGTGTGTTTTTACTCCAGATTTACTCCAGCGAGGGGCGTTTCTTCCTCGTGGATGACGTCATAGTCCATATGGCGCGCGCATCTGACAGCTCTGCAACATACATTCACACACACACACACACACACACACACACACACACACACACACACACACACACACACACACACACCACAAAGAGAGAACGAAGGAGGACGTTGTTCCTTTATAGTCGGAAAGGAGGCGTTGTGTATTTATAGCAAGGCAATTAACAGCCTTCTCTGCGCCTCATATTTTATCTCCTTTATTTTTGGAGCAGACAGACACTTCCTGCTCTCTCCTTTGCTTGGGTGCAGAGAGAGAGATCTGTCTTTCTGTTAATGCATAGGCTGTCATTTTGGCTTGGTTCGGCACCAAAATACCTTTTGAGTTTATTTAAGATACTCAGTTAGAAGTTTTGAGAAAGGAAACCCTTGTGTTTAGGCAGCCATCATCCGTGTATCTCATGAGAGAGCGAACCGGTGCTGCTCGTTTCCCACTGTGTGTGTGTGTGTGTGTGTGTGAGAATGAGATAAAAAGAATACCCTTGAGCCCATAGGCGTATGTGTGTGAGAGCAAGAGAGAGCTGTGAGCTTGCAGGCTGCTCTTGTATCTCAGCATGGTCCGTGTGTCTTTTATCTGCTCTTTGATGCCGTCTTGACAGGCTCTTGAAAAACTTCAGCTGTCTTTCTCAGCCGCGCGCAGATAGTTGGAGCTTAAAGCAGAGCCTTTAACACAACACGAGCAGATACAGCAAGAGCTGCCTCCAAATTTGGAGGATTAGTTACACTAAAAGGACAATTCTGTCACTATTTACTCACTCATATGCTGTTTTCTCCCCTGGAGCACTAAAGTAGATGATTCTGAAGAATTGATACGCAGCTCTTGGTGTACGACGAGGGGTCATGACATGGATTATCTGCACAGAAAAAAAAAAGCCTATACACCGATCAGGCGTAATATTATGACACCGACAGGTGAAGTGAATAACACTGATTATCTCTTCATCACGGCACCTGTTAGTGGGTGGGATATATTAGGCAGCAAGTGAACATTTCGTCCTCAAAGTTGATGTGTTAGAAGCAGGAAAACTGGGCAAGCGTAAGGATTTGAGCGAGTTTGACAAGGGCCAAATTGTGACGGCTAGACGACTGGGTCAGAGCATCTCCAAAACTGCAGCTCTTGTGGGGTGTTCCCGGTCTGCAGTGGTCAGTATCTATCAAAAATCGGCCAAGGAAGGAACAGTGGTGAACCGGCGGCAGGGTCATGGCTTGATGCCCGTGAGGAGCGAAGGCTGGCCCGTGTGATCCGATCAAACAGACGAGCTACTGTAGCTCAAATTGCTCAAGAAGTTAATGCTGGTTCTGATAGAAAGGTGTCAGAATACACAGAGCATCTCAGTTTGTTGCGTATAGGGCGGCATAGCCGTAGACCAGTCAGGGTGCCCATGCTGACCCCTGTCCACCACTGAAAGTATCAACAGTGGCACGTGAGCATCAGAACTGGACCACGGAGCAATGGAAGAAGGTGGCCTGGTCTGATGAATCACGCTTTCTTTTACATCACGTGGATGGCTAGGTGTGTGTCTGCGTCACTTACCCGGGGAACACATGGCACCAGGATGCACCTTGGGTCCTGCCATCCATGTGGATGTTACTTTGACACGTACCACCTACCTAAGTATTGTTGCAGACCATGTACACCCTTTCATGATAACGGTATTCCCGGGTGGCTGTGGCTCTCTCTGCAGATAATGCGCCTGCCACAAAGCAAAAATGGTTCAGGAATGGTTTGAGGAGCACAACAACGAGTTTGAGGTGTTGACTTGGCCTCCAAATTCCCCAAATCTCAATCCAATCGAGCATCTGTGGGATGTGCTGAACAAACAAGTCCGATCCATGGAGGCCCCGCCTCACAACTTACAGGACTTAAAGAATCTGCTGCTAACATCTTGGTGCCAAATACCACAGCACACCTTCAGGGGTCTAGTGGAGTCCATGCCTCGACGGCTCAGGGCTGTCTTGGCAGCGTAAAGGGGACCAACACAATATTAGGAATATATATGCAGAAAAACAATTATTTTCAACCTCCATTCTGACCCTCTGTTTGACATGATCTGTCTTTAAAGGTCCTGTTCTTCGTGATCCCATTTTTCAAACTTTAGTTAGTGTGTAATGTTGCTGTTAGAGCATTTATAATACCTGTAAAATTATAAAGCTCAAAGTTCAATGCCAAGCGAGATATTTTATTTAACAGAAGTTCCCTTTCAAAGTCTACAGCGAACGGTCGGTTGGGACTACATCTCTGTACATCCTGCTTTAATTACGTCAGTAGAACAGTTTGTCGACTAACCTCCGCCCACAAGAGTACGCAAAAAAGGGGGCGTGGTCTTGTTGCTCCCGCGTGGATAAGAGGAAGTGTTGCGTTCGGTTGCGTTTGTATAGTTTGTTTGTCGCCATGTCGTCGAGACGCTGTTATTTTCATCCCGGAGTCAAGTCACCTTTGTTTGGCTTTCCCAGGGACGCTGTACTTAGAGATCATTGAGCGCATGCATCCCCATTATGGTGAGAGGCGTGACCTTTCCGGTAACGTGCGCTCTGCGTGCGCTAAGCTGCTGTCGAATCACAACACGGGAACCGCTGGCACAATCAGAACTCGTTACGTGTTTCTGAAGGAGGGACTTCATAGAACAGGGAAATCTTTCAAGCCGTTTTGAGGACAGTGAAAACAGCAGTATACAGATAAGTAAATTGTGTGAAAAATACTGTGTTTTTTTACACGCGAAACATGAACACATGTTATATTGCACACTGTAAACACAATCAAAGCTTCAAAAAAACACGAAAAACGGGACCTTTAAGGGGCATCTGAAGTGCCTTGAAACGCACAGCATTATTCAATGTGTTGATGTAATTTCCACTGAAACGGGAAGACAGGGCGGGCATGTCGAACAGCTCCTCCCCTTTTTAAAAATAGCCAATAGCATTTAGTGTATATCACAGCAAAGTAATTATAATTAATAATTTGTTACATTTATATAGCGCTTTTCTAGGCACTCAAAGCGCTTTACATATAGAAGGGGGAATCTCCTCAACCACCACCAATGTGGTGTGATGAAGCCAATCATATATATGGGGATGATTAGGAGGCCGTGATGGAGAGGGGCCAATGGGCAAATTTGGCCAGGATGCCGGGGTTACACCTCTACTCTTTATCGAAGGACATCCTGGGTTTTTTAATGACCACAGAGAGTCAGGACCTCGGTTTAACGTCTCATCCGAAGGACGGTGCTTGTTACAGTATAGTGTCCCAATCACTATAGTGGGGTGTTAGGACCCACACAGACCACAGGGTGAGCACCCCCTGCTGGCCTCACTAACACCTCTACCAGCAGCTAACTGGTTTTCCCAGATGGTCTCCCATCCAGGTACTAACCAGGCTCAGCCCTGCTTAGCTTCAGTGGGAAACCAGTCTTGGGCTGCAGGGTGATATGGCTGCTGGCAGTTTCCTCCTAATCTCCTCCATATCGCTTTTTAATTCAAATGGGTCCGATCTGTTTTCTGGTCTGCGCAGACTCGCACGAACCCGGGTCGATCACGTCAAAACCAAGATCCTTAAGCCTTACGCTTTACTGATTGCGCCACTGAAGACTTTGAAATATATGTGTTTTTTAAAATCTTGTTTGGCCCAGGCATACACTCACCTAAAGGATTATTAGGAACACATACTAATACTGTGTTTGACCCCTTTCGCCTTCAGAACTGCCTTAATTCTACGTGGCATTGATTCAACAAGGTGCAGAAAAACATTTCTTCAGAAATGTTGGCCCATATTGATAGGATAGCATCTTGCAGTTGATGGAGATTTGTGGGATGCACATCGAGGGCACGAAGCTCCCGTTCCACCACATCCCAAAGATGCTCTATTCGGTTGAGATCTGGTGACCAGGGCTTAAAAACAGAAAAAAATATAAATCGGTTCACTCCGAGCAGATTCGATATTATAGCGTTTCCGTTTTTGCGTTCCTCAATAAACATTACTGTTCCGAAAACGGTTTGATATGAAAAAATACCGGTTAATAACGTTATTTTAATTTAGCCTATACTTTAAACAAATATGTATAAATAGACTTATTTTCACTCAATAATAATATAACGCATGGTAATTAAACTTGAATATTTAATTCATAACATTTTTAAAACCAGAAATACATGCATTAGAATTACAAAGCATAAACAGCGGACCTGTTTTAATGGAGCGTTAGACAACCTAAAGTGGCCTCTTATGCCGAATTATTTTCAGAAGAGTGATGATTACATTCTTTGTACATAACTTTTTTTCAACACAACTTGTTTTAAAAATTGCATGAATAAAGAATAAATAAACTGGATAACCATTGCTCTTTTAATGCATCGTCAACTGCTAATTTCAAAGCAAACACTGCGCAACACGTCCTTGCATCACATAATCAAATTCAGTCAGCTAATAAAAGCTTGATCATTTAATGCAATGTAACATACCATTTAAAACGAAGCATCAACCGTCTATATAGAAAACATTGACCTGTCCTGTATTGGCAATCTGAAAGACTATAGGAAAAATGTTTGATAGATGCTAGTAGCCTGCTTGGGCAGGCTTAAACAAAATCCATAAACTAGCCTAAATCAGTCTATTTGAGCTTAAAGTCCGCACTGCTTATTTAAACGTTCGAAAATAATGTCCTCCAATACCTGCACATTCATTGTAGACCTCAGCGGGGAAAGAAATGTACTTGAGGCATGAAAATGCGCGCTCTATACTGGCGGTAGATTCATAGATGATGGTGCGCGGGCATTTCACTCACGCTTGATAAGTCAACGTCACATGCTGTACTACTCATTTCATGATTGGTCACTGCCAAATTAAAATATTAAAGAGAATGATAAAATAACGTTATTAACCGGTTAATGGTCATTTCAAATTAACGTTTCTGTTCAGAACGATTCAAATTGATTTTGATTTCGTTTCTGTTTTTGTTCCTCTTAAAATTTCGTTTGTTTCCGGTTTTCGTTTTCGTTCCTTGAACCGGTTCAGAGCCCTGCTGGTAACTGTGGGGGCCATTTTAGTACAGTGAACTCATTGTCATGTTCAAGAAACCAATTTGAAATGATTCTAACTTTGTGACATGGTGCATTATCCTGCTGGAAGTAGCCATCAGTGGATGGGTACATGGTGGTCATAAAGGGATGGACATGGTCAGAAACAATGCTCAGGTAGGCCTTGGCATTTAAACGATGCCCAATTGGCACTAAGGGGCCTAAAGTGTGCCAAGAAAACATCCCCCACACCATTACACCACCACCACCAGCCTGCACAGTGGTAACAAGGCATGATGGATCCATGTTCTCATTCTGTTTGCGCCAAATTCTGACTCTACCCTCTGAATGTCTCAACAGAAATCGAGACTCATCAGACCAGGCAACATTTTTCCAGTCTTCAACCGTCCAATTTTGGTGAGCTTGTGCAAATTGTAGCCTCTTTTTCCTATTTGTAGTGGAGATGAGTGGTACCCGGTGGGGTCTTCTGCTGTTGTAGCCCATCCGCCTCAAGGTTGTGCGTGTTGTGGCTTCACAAATGCTTTGCTGCATACCTCGGTTGTAACGAGTGGTTATTTCAGTCAAAGTTGCTCTTCTATCAGCTTGAATCAGTCGGCCCATTCTCCTCTGACCTCTAGCATCAACAAGGCATTTTGGCCCACAGGACTGCCGCATACTGGATGTTTTTCCCTTTTCACACCATTCTTTGTAAACCCTAGAAATGGTTGCACGTGAAAATCCCAGTAACTGAGCAGATTGTGAAATACTCAGACCGGCCCGTCAGGCACCAACAACCATGCCACGCTCAAAATTGCTTAAATCACCTTTCTTTCCCATTCTGACATTCAGTTTGGAGTTCAGGAGATTGTCTTGACCAGGACCACACCCCTAAATGCATTGAAGCAACTGCCATGTGATTGGTTGGTTAGATAATTGCATTAATGAGAAAATGAACAGGTGTTCCTAATAATCCTTTAGGTGAGTGTACTTGACATGGCACGCTATTTGCACTTGGTGTGATTAGACACTCCGTATAAAAATACATTGCTAATTTTAAAACAAATAAAATGTGATATGGAACTTACTATTGTTCTTTTGTGGTAGGGCCAGTGGAAATGTTGGCAGGGAGGAGAAAATTGTAAGTGCTTGCTTGATTGTGCAGACAGAAAAGCCCTGCTGTCATGTTACATTTATGGTGCTTTTTGGAGGTTGTTGGAGCTTCACAGCCCCTATTCTTTCTACTTTCCATGTTGTAAAACGACATGAAGGGTGAGTAAATAATGACAGTACTTTCAGTTTGGGGCAAACTATTCCTTTCACATTGGACTGCCCTGCTCTCTGAGAGAATTGCAATCAGCTGATGTTAGCTGTGTCCGAGAGTTTTCCATGGCTCTGTGATTGCAGAATATGATGCTGCTCGAGAGAAACTAAAGACTGCACACTCAGTATGGACGGCTAGATTTTTATCTTCAGCTCCGATGAGGCTTAAAGACATTTTCTTGTTCTCCTGTAGAGACTGTAATGCACACACTCACGCCTCGATGTCACATTAATCAGCGGCGGTTAAACAAACAGGCTTATTATTGCCTGCAGATGTACAAACTGTTTCACAGTCATTATCGTTTTCCTTCCATCATTTCATTAACTGTCACCCTTTCGCTCTCGTTCCATTTCGTCTTGTTCTCTGGCTTGTTCTCTACCCGTCGAGTTCAGAGCTAAATATTAAGTGGCAGGTGTGTTCAGTGACTCATGTAAAGCCTTCACGGACAGCTTTTTATACTTGCATAACAAAGTATGCTGTCTAAGTAGGACTTCAAGTACTGTGATCTGAAATTTATCCTGACAAAGTCTCAGAACTTGTTCGTTTCACAGTCCAAATGGGCTGTCACTCAAAAGTCCTTCTAAAATCAGCTTTAATTTGAGTAAAGTATTTCGATTTTTCGGTTGCACGTTATTTTACAGCACGTGTGCTTACAGTGTACTTACCTAAGAAAGTACGGGTAATATAAGGTAACTACATGGGATAAGGTTAGGTTTAGGGATAGGTTCAGTTATTGTAATTGCTATAATAAGTACATTGTATGTACATGTGGAACATGACTGTATGAATAAAGTCCAACCGTTAATGTTGTTCATAATTATACACTCACCTAAAGGATTATTAGGAACACCTGTTCAATTTCTCATGAATGCAATTATCTAATCAACCAATCACATGGCAGTTGCTTCAATGCATTTAGGGGTGTGGTCCTGGTCAAGACAATCTCCTGAACTCCAAACTGAATGTCAGAATGGGAAAGAAAGGTGATTTAAGCAATTTTGAGCGTGGCATGGTTGTTGGTGCCAGACGGGCCGGTCTGAGTATTTCACAATCTGCTCAGTTACTGGGATTTTCCCGCACAACCGTTTCTAGGGTTTACAAAGAATGGTGTGAAAAGGGAAAAACATCCAGTATGCGGCAGTCCTGTGGGCGAAAATGCCTTGTTGATGCTAGAGGTCAGAGGAGAATGGGCCGACTGATTCAAGCTGATAGAAGAGCAACTTTGACTGAAATAACCACTCTTTACAACCGAGGTATGCAGCAAAGCATTTGTGAAGCCACAACACGCACAACCTTGAGACGGATGGGCTACAACAGCAGAAGACCCCACTGGGTACCACTCATCTCCACTACAAATAGGAAAAAGAGGCTACAATTTGCACAAGCTCACCAAAATTGGACAGTTGAAGACTGGAAAAATGTTGCCTGGTCTGATGAGTCTCGATTTCTGTTGAGACATTCAGATGGTAGAGTCAGAATTTGGTGTAAACAGAATGAGAACATGGATCCATCATGCCTTGTTACCACTGTGCAGGCTGGTGGTGGTGGTGTAATGGTGTGGGGGATGTTTTCTTGGCACACTTTAGGCCCCTTAGTGCCAATTGGGCATTGTTTAAATGCCACGGCCTACCTGAGCATTGTTTCTGACCATGTCCATCCCTTTATGACCACCATGTACCCATCCTCTGATGGCTACTTCCAGCAGGATAATGCACCATGTCACAAAGCTCGAATCATTTCAAATTGGTTTCTTGAACATGACAATGAGTTCACTGGACTAAAATGGCCCCCACAGTCACCAGATCTCAACCCAATAGAGCATCTTTGGGATGTGGTGGAACGGGAGCTTCGTGCCCTGGATGTGCATCCCACAAATCTCCATCAACTGCAAGATGCTATCCTATCAATATGGGCCAACATTTCTAAAGAATGCTTTCAGCACCTTGTTGAATCAATGCCACGTAGAATTAAGGCAGTTCTGAAGGCCAAAGGGGGTCAAACACAGTATTAGTATGTGTTCCTAATAATCCTTTAGGTGAGTGTAGTTTTAGAGGAATGAACAAATGTTAAAAACAGCAAAAGGGGTTGGAGTGACATGAGAAGGAATACATATAATGAGAGAATTTTCATTTCATAAATGTTCAGAATAGAATATATTTTTATGTGAAGAAAAATATAAATTAGCCCTCTGATGCATGGTGACCACTACAGATGTGTAACTCTCTCAAAATTCATAATTTGGAAATAGTAATTGCATTTTATTATATATGGAATCATTATGTTCTTGTTTTGAAGTTTAAAAAAAAACAAAATTTAAGATCACAGTTGTTAACTAAAAAAATATTCAAAATAGTTGCTGTTAATTGAAATAGAACAAAATATAAATATTAGATGAGATACATAAACAAAAATGAGAAATGTTGCCTTGGCAACTAATTGAAATAAAATAAGTTGAAGTACTAAAATTACTTATCACAATTAACATAAAAGTCTGTGTCTCTGTGTGTGTATACTGCACATATACACACATATTTATACATATACACCGATCTGGTATAACCATACACTGTAAAAAAAATATGAACGTAGTGTTCGTGACGTCACCCATAGGAGTAAAGTAGGGACGAGCTGGCAACGCGTCACTCCCGCATAACAGAAAATGGGAAAAGAGGTGGGACGTGGGCGAAGCTGAGGTGACGTGATTACTAACAGACAGCAGATAAATGGCTCTCCACCGGTCACTCAAAGTGACCACGCCCATAATTAGCTATTCAATCAACATTAACCTTTGCCAGGTATCGCATTTCTCATGAGATTACAGCTGTACAGGTGTAAAGATGCTGATGTGTTTCCCCACTGAAGGCTACAGACAACGATATCATAACTTTTTGAGTTAAACCTTGTTGATCCGGCCATGATAAAGTTTTAGCTCCTGTACAAGATTAGCATACTCCCCTTCAGACTCTCTGTTCTTTAAGACTGGGTGCCCTTAAAACCTTCTCTGTCTTTTAAATCAAATGAAAAGCTCATCTTCACTGGATGATGAAGTGTCTGTGGTTTCTCAGCTGTCGCCGCAAATGTTTTGGAATGTTGGAGCTCTGAAACGTCGCAAACTCGCGTTGCGGCTGATGTGAATGGTTTTGACGCAAACTATTCGCACACAAAATATTCGTTTTTCCGCTTCGCTTTTTCGTTACGCGTCCGGTGTGAAAGGGCCTTAAAGTTGGGCATTTTAACATGGAGCTCAATGAGATTCTGCTCCCTTCCGGAGCCTAGTGGCCAGCCGATGAATTGCAGTTTAAGTCACTTCCGTATTGACTTCAAGAGAAACTGCGGGAGGTTGCCGCTTGGGTATAACATTATGAACACCTTCCTAATATTGTGTTGGTTCCCCTTTACCTGCCAAGACAGCCCTGACCTAGCCTGACAAGCCAGACCCACATCAAGATGTTGGGTCTGGGAACACACCATTGGCAGGGCGCAATCCGAGAGGCGGGATAAACGGTTGTCTTTCAAATTCCCTCTGCACGCAATAGGATAGAGCTACAACCAAGCAGCAACCTCCCGCAGTTTCTCTTGAAGCCAATACGGAAGTGACATATACTGCAATTCATCGACTGGCCGCTAGAGACAGGCTCCAGAAGGAGCAGAATCTCATTGAGCCTCATGTTAAAATGCCCAACTTTACAGCAGAAAAAAACATGTTTACAGTCTGGTACAAATTGTGGTTTTGATCTATACGGCTAATTTTACCCTTCATGATAACTGTGAGGGGGGTGAATTTTTTTATAACTCATTCGTTTACATTATATTAAGCATTACAGTCCTGCATAATTAAGGGTGTGGCCACTATGAGTGACAGGTGGATAGCCATTTATCTGCTGTCTGTTAGTCATCACGTCATTTCAGCTCCGCCCACGTCCCGCCTTTTTGCCCATTTTCTGTTATCCGGGAGTGACGCGCGATGACGCGCTGACAAGATTGTCCATCTCGTCCATACTTTACGCTTCAAAACTGCTCATCAGAATCCTATGGGTGACGTCACAGACACTACGTCCATAGTTTTTTACAATCTATGGCTACAACCAACCAGAGCGCTATCAGTGGTGACAACAATCACAAGCGGGTTGTGGCTGAGTCCCATGCATTTTCCCACCAGCGATGCTAGTTGATAGATTCAACTTTTGCCGTATCCGGTCGGCAAAACTCAGAACACATCTTCCTTTTTTAAAGCAGCACTAGGTAGGTTTTGCTCTCGGGGTCCCCCTACAGTTGGGAAACAGTATTGTCCTCTACTACTGTCATAAATTGTCATCCTACATCAGGGGATGCATCGCACGTGCATTTGTTGACATGACAACAATGATAGCCCTGAACACTGCAGCAGGAGTTCACATGCAGGTGTTCTGCTTGCGTCGCGTGTGAAATGTCTTCATCCCAGGTACAGTGGCATATGTTTCAGCATGTCATATGAATATCATTTCATGGGTTTAATTTTTTTCAAACGCCAAATGATCGCGATGCTCCCGTTTACAAGCCAGCGTCATTATAGCCTAGTCTATTGGTTACCGTTTTACAGAATCTATATGATACTTCAATTCAATATTTGAGTGTTAGATAATAACCATACATCGTCAATATTATAATATCAAGCTACCATAGATGAATCTGCGAATTTGAAAAATCGACTTGCATTATAGCTTGAGGCAAGACAAATAAACAAATATCAGAGACATGTTAAGTATCCTAAAATATGATTTTGTACGTCTTATGTATTTACTTTACTATTGACAGCCAAGTCAGCCTCCTTCAGCTCACGCCAACGAGCAAACGCTGGCCCAATGTTGATCCTCGTCCGGCCTTTAATCCGATCACTTTCTCGTTTCCTCTTTTTGCTTTCCTCCGACAAAACCTTTGCTTTCTTATTTTTCTGTGCTGCTTCGGCCATGACTATAACATCCGGCAAACAAACGATAGTTGGGCTCGCACGTCCGAATTTAAGGAAGTGGGGGTGGTGGTGGTGGTGGAAGTGACGTATATGCCGTAAAGCAGTCGAATTTTGTAGTTCTTTTTGTTCTCGGGTAACTACCCGAAACCCGAAGTTTAAAAGTACGATTAAAAACGACACAGACCCCGCAGGCTATGGCAGACGTGTCATTCAACCTATTGTAAGTCGATGTATCATCACAAGAGTCTTGAAAATATATTATGAAGGTTGAAAAGTTACCTAGTGCTGCTTTAAGAATGACTTCAGTGCGTAACTTTCTTTGTTAGCAGGGATTTCACTTTGGAACCGTCACAACTCTGCCGTCATTATGTTAAGCCCGCCCACCGACTCTATACACGCTGTGATTGGCCTGTGATTCTGCATTTACTTTTTACATTTACAATTATGCATTTGGCAGACGCTTTTATCCAAAGCGACTTACAGTGCCCTTATTACAGGGACAATCCCCCTGGAGCAACATGGAGTAAAGTGCCTTGCTCAAGGACACACTGGTGGTGACCGCTGGGATCAAACCAGCAACCTTCTGCATATCAGTTCCATGGTTTAACCCACTGGACCCCCACGTGCATCAACGAGCCATGGCCGCCCATGATCGTCTGTTCACCACTGTTCCTTCCCTGGTCCACTTTTGATAGACACTGACCACTGCAGGCCGGGAACACCCCACAAGGGCTGCAGTTTTGGAGATGCTCTGACCCAGTCGTTCATAGCGAGCCGTTCAGTCATTTTATTTTCCTACAGCCATTTCAAAAACCGGATTATTTTCTATCAGATTGAGGTGATTTTACAAATCAAAGTGTATTGTGAAATGAGTTTACGTTCATCATATTGCGTGCTGTGTTCTGCCTCTGGTGCTCGTGCAAAATTTGAATGCAATCTCTCCTGCAAGTCAAGGTGACCATGAAACCTCATTAATGTTGCATCGCTTTAGGCTAATTGTTCCCTTCTCTCACCTCTCTCGCTCCCTTGCTCTCTTTTTCTTTAAGGGCTTCCTGTGCTGCCATATCGAAGGTCAAGCAAGTGTGTTTACTGAACACCAGAGGTTTTTCCACGGCCAGGTCCTTTTGTTTTGACTCGAAATCAACTTTCTGGTGTGAAACTGCAACTTTCCTCACCAGAGTAATGTGTCTCTCCATAGTAAAATAACACCATCGCAGCCAATCAGAACACATCTGATTCTGATTATATACGGCTATCCAGCAAATGCAGCAGGAGTAGAAGCCAACACATTTGTCCTGTTGCTTGTTTTGGTCACGGCTGGTTAGGAAGATTTACATGGAATAGGTTTTACCTCTTGTCACTTCATGTCTTGTTAATGTCACTGTTCTTCTCTTTTCTCTTCACTCTGGCTGCAGGTTGAACATTTTGTTGGGCGGCATGACTCCATTCTACTTCCACCTGGTGAACGTGTTTCTGCACTGCGTGGTGACGGCTCTGCTCATGCACACCTGTGAGCAGTGTGTGTTTGAAGACAGCAACTTGTCTTTCCTCACCGCTCTGCTTTTCTCTGTACACCCCATTCACACCGAAGCTGTGAGTGCACATGCATGCATTTATAATCATTTCCATTGTCAGTGAGTCTGTAGATGTTTTAAATGGAAAGGGCTGTTCTATGCCAATAACAGGACAGTAAATAATGAGAGAATTTTCATTTTTGGGCAAAAGTGTTTTAATTTTTGGGCATCCATCCATCATCTATCCATCCATCCAGCCATCCATTGCTCTGTCTATTGTTCCATCCATCCATCATCTATATCTATCTATCTATCTATCTATCTATCTATCTATCTATCTATTGCTCTGTCTATCCATCCATCATCTATCTATCTATCATCCATCCATCCATCCATCCATTGCTGTCTATCGTTTCATCCATCCATCCATCCATCTATCCATCACTCTATCCATCACTCTGTCTATCTATCTATCTATCTATCTATCTATCTATCTATCTATCTATCTATCTATCTATCTATCTATCTATCTATCTATCTATCTATCTATCTATCTATCTATCTATCTATCTATCTATCTATCTATCTATCTATCTATCTATCTATCTATCTATCTATCTATCTATCTATCTATCTATCTATCTATCTGTATCATCCATCCATCCATTGCTCTGTCTATCGTTCCATCCATCCGTCATCTATCTATCTACCATCCATCCATCCATCCATCCATCCATCCATCCATCCATCCATCCATCCATCCATCCATCCATCCATCAATCCATTGCTGTCTATCGTTCCATCCATCCATCCATCTATCTATCATCTATCCATCTGTCCATCCATCCATCGCTCTGTCTATCATTCCATCTATCTATCATCTATCCATCTGTATCATCCATCCATCCATTGCTCTGTCTATCGTTCCATCCATCCATCTATCATCTATCCATCCATCCATCCATCCATCCATCGCTCTGTCTATCATTCCATCTGTCTGTCTGTCTGTCTATCGTTCCATCCATCCATTCATCCATCCATCAATATATATATATATATATATTCATTCAGGATTTCTGTGTTTAATGTTTTGTGAAATTTGAAGGAGTTTATTTGGGTTTTGTGGAGATATGGACTGTGTATTGAAGGTTTATCTTTGAGTTTTCGAGTGAACTGCAGAGTTTGTTTACAATAGAGCGTTTGCTAGATCGGTTGGAGTGAGTCCATGCCACTGAGCCAGACTCTGATCATCAGCTCTGTGTAAACACCATACATCAACAGCTGCACTGCATCCTGGCAGCATTAATGAGACTCACACCACACACACACACACACACGGCACGGGAGGTACTGTCCTTCAAGTTTTGATTGATCAAACAGAAATATAATTAGCCTCTGGATAAATATGAGAAATACAAAGAAGAGGATCTGTACCCAACTCTGTGTGTGTGCAATTATCATAGTTTTATTTTATTTATTGCCACTTTCATAAGGTCAGGTAAGGTATATGTGTAGATATATAATTAACATTTTTCACTCTTTTTATTTAGATTATTTTACATTAAACATCATGAATTAGATTAAAATAAATCAACATAAAAATTGTGTATTTACTCACTTTACTTATATATTTATATACAGTGAGGAAAATAAGTATTTGAACACCCTGCTATTTTGCAAGTTCTCCCACTTAGAAATCATGGAGGGGTCTGAAATTGTAATCGTAGGTGCATGTCCACTGTGAGAGACATAATCTAAAAAAAAAAATCCAGAAATCACAATGTATGATTTTTTAACTATTTATTTGTATGATACAGCTGCAAATAAGTATTTGAACACCTGTCTATAAGCTTGAATTCTGACCCTCAAAGACCTGTTAGTCTGCCTTTAAAATGTCCACCTCCACTCCATTTATTATCCTAAATTAGATGCACCTGTTTGAGGTCGTTCGCTGCATAAAGACACCTGTCCACCCCAGACAATCAGTAAGAATCCAACTACTAACATGGCCAAGACCAAAGAGCTGTCCAAAGACACTAGAGACAAAATTGTACACCTCCACAAGGCTGGAAAGGGCTACGGGGAAATCGCCAAGCAGCTTGGTGAAAAAAGGTCCACTGTTGGAGCAATCATTAGAAAATGGAAGAAGCTAAACATGACTGTCAATCTCCCTCGGACTGGGGCTCCATGCAAGATCTCACCTCGTGGGGTCTCAATGATCCTCAGAAAGGTGAGAAATCAGCCCAGAACTACACGGGAGGAGCTGGTCAATGACCTGAAAAGAGCTGGGACCACCGTTTCCAAGGTTACTGTTGGTAATACACTAAGACGTCATGGTTTGAAATCATGCATGGCAGGGAAGGTTTCCCTGCTTAAACCAGCACATGTCCAGGCCGGTCTTAAGTTTGCCAATGACCATTTGGATGATCCAGAGGAGTCATGGGAGAAAGTCATGTGGTCAGATGAGACCACAATAGAACTTTTTGGTCATAAGGAAGAAGAATGATGAGTACCATCCCAAGAACACCATCCCTACTGTGAAGCATGGGGGTGGTAGCATCATGCTTTGGGGGTGTTTTTCTGCACATGGGACAGGGCGACTGCACTGTATTAAGGAGAGGATGACCGGGGCCATGTATTGCAAGATTTTGGGGAACAACCTCCTTCCCTCAGTTAGAGCATTGAAGATGGGTCGAGGCTGGGTCTTCCAACATGACAATGACCCGAAGCACACAGCCAGGATAACCAAGGAGTGGCTCTGTAAGAAGCATATCAAGGTTCTGGCGTGGCCTAGCCAGTCTCCAGACCTAAACCCAATAGAGAATCTTTGGAGGGAGCTCAAACTCCGTGTTTCTCAGCGACGGGCCAGAAACCTGACTGATCTAGAGAAGATCTGTGTGGAGGAGTGGGCCAAAATCCCTCCTGCAGTGTGTGCAAACCTGGTGAAAAACTACAGGAAACGTTTGACCTCTGTAATTGCAAACAAAGGCTACTGTACCAAATATTAACATTGATTTTCTAAGGTGTTCAAATACTTATTTGCAGCTGTATCATACAAATAATTAGTAAAAAAATCATACATTGTGATTTCTGTTTTTTTTTTTTTTATTATGTCTCTCACAGTGGACATGCACCTACGATGACAATTTCAGAGCCCTCCATGATTTCTAAGTGGGAGAACTTGCAAAATAGCAGGGCGTTCAAATACTTATTTTCCTCACTGTATATACACACAATCATTTATATTAGTATTAACAGCTATTTATTTTAGTGTTTCTTAACCGGTGGGTCGTGACCAAAACGTGGGGAGGGGGACTAAACAATAAAAAAAAAACACGGGAACAGTGTAAAGGTAACCCAATTCCAAAGAAAAAAGAGTGTCCTGGAGTCCTGGGGGTCACCGGTTGGTGAGCAGGGCAGTGCTGCCAGGTTAGGAAGCCTCCTGGGTGGTGCTGGCCGTGCATGTGACCAGGCGAAGCCGGCAGTTCAGGGGACCAGGGCGGCAGGTCTCTGGACTCAGGTAATGGACTGGAGCCATCTTTGGACAAGGACCGGAGTCCTCTCTGGAGTCCTGACAACCCTCTATAATGCGAGTAAAACACTCTGACTAAATCGTCACTCTGGGCGATTAAATAATATCATTAGCCATTGGCTATTAAATTCTCAGATTTTACTCGCCAGTGTGTGTGTTAGATGCTAATTCATATATTTTTACTCGCTGAACACTCTGAATGAGCGCTTGAGAGTTTTGCTCTCATCAAGCGATCTAATATACGATTTCAAATCAGCTCATCTGACGTACCGTAAACATACCACACAAAATCGACGCGCTACATGTTAACAATATTCTTTGTTGTATTTTCCTGTCAAAATAACGGAGTTCATTTGGAATTATTCAGCATTTAAGAACAAGCAGAAGATATGCCTTTTTTTTCGGTAGTGGGCGGAACTAATGCGCAAACGGCAGTCTCATTGGCTGGCGCTCATCTTTTCCTGTCCCCGTTTGGATTTCAGCAAATCAGTTTGAGCGAATGCTGGCAACGTGATTAATATTCATGAACCCAGCAGCTCATCAATCCTTAGTACGTTGTATATTGTTATTAGTAGTAGAATTAGTATTATTATTATTTTTTAATAATATAATATAATTACTATTATCTATTTTTTTACATAAACACCAACAATATCTTAAGCACCACCACCAGTCCAAAGTTCAGTTAAATGACAAAGACAGTTTTAGTTCTAATTGCTGAAGTTCTATCATTAAATAGTGCTTGATTATTATAATATCATAACATAGTCTAATGCTTGATTGACTGATTTTAAGCGTGTACGTTCAGATATTTAAAAAGCAGTGCCATTTTACAAAGATATTGTAAAGTATAAGTATAATAAAGTATATCAGTCTGGCGACTAAACAAAATATTTACTAGCCAATGGCGATTCTATTGCCAAGGTGTGTGTAGAGGGTTGCCTGAAGACTCAGGCGTGGCGGCCGTTTTGGCTGAAGAATCAGGCGTGGTGGCCATCTTGGCTAAAGACTAAGGTGTGATGGCCATCTTGACTGAAGACCCAGGTGTGATGGCCATCTTGGCTGCCAGTCTAATACTCACTGGAGCTGATCTGAGCTTGGCCGACTCGTCCAGCTGAGATGGTGGCTTGGCTCTGATAAGCCGCGTTTCCACCGTGGGAACTTTCCCCAGGAACTTGGGACTTTGGGGTGGTACTCTGTGTGTTTCGACCGCAGGAACCGGGCAAAGATTTCTCCCTCAAAATGGCCCTGCTTGCAAGGTAGTACTTTTTCAAAGTTCAGGAAATTTCGGGGGTGGGACTTGGGCGCTGAAGATGCTGATTGGTTGAGCTCTCGCAGCATTTTATTTCAACCTAAATGTCTGTTGCGGTGCGTGCAGTAAGAGTTGTTTGTTATTCGAATCAACAGTGGAGTTTTAAAAAATATGACAGATGGACCGACGACGAGGTTCAGGCTTTATTAAGTTTATTTACGGAGAACAAAATCCAGCGGGCTCTGGAAAGTCGTGCGCAGTCCTACATCACCGGACTAATCTTCATGTTACTTGAGACCATGATGGAAACTCAGACAGCAGCAGGTCTGGGGGAAAAAAAGAAGTCCTTGGAAAAAAGTTCCTGGGACAAATTGTTCCGGGTAATTTCGGTGGAAACGGGGCTAAAGTTGTTGTCAGTTTGGTCGTGCATGAGAACTGATGCATAGAAAGGGATTGGCTACCGGAGAATAGCTGTTTAGTGGCATTGTGGTTCTTCACCTCACTGGCCTCACCAACTGTAAAGGGAGAGCCACAAATCCGACCCAGAACAAATCCATAAGAGATTGGTCGTCCGAAATTCTGCCACATACATTTCCATACTGCGGCCATTCTGATTCATGGAGCACAGAATCTCTTTCCAAGATGCCAACCAGTGGTCCATACTTGAAGTGAAAGCCCCCGCAGAGTTAATGTTATTTGGTCTAGTATTCTGTCACAGATTGGGTGGCTATAATCAAGTGCACGATGAAGGAGACTTTAATCCAATACTAAACTTGAGAATGTACAACCACATATCACATTGAACTCAAATAAGACTGAACAATTAGCAGACAGAAACTGATGGTTTAAATACGTGAAGGCAAACAGAGGAGCTGATGAGATAAGATACACCTGAACTGAATCTCAAATCAAATCAGAAACCATAGTAACAAACAGGTATGGGAATGGACGAGAACTGAGCCAATTAACAGACTAGATTAACAAAAAAACTCAAACAAGAAACTGAACTGAGAAACGCATCAAAAACCAACCCAAAACGTGACAATAGTATTGTGTATTTATCATGACAGTTGTAGTTTTAGACAGTTTCAAAAATACCACTTGATTTTCACAAATTTAGTTATTTTCTGTATTATAAATGACTGTGTTGGCTCATACCAACCTACTAACTTTAATGTATTTATACTAGTTTGGAGCTGCTATTTAATATTTTACAATATTATTGATCTGACTGCACTGACGCAGTTCTGCAGAAAACAGTGATGTCATCGTTCAGTTCTCAAACAACAGCTTTATAGATTAAATTAACTAATTTAATAATTGATGATCTTTACAACGGACCTGAATCAGGTGAACAACAGCCGAAATTTATTATTTTCCAGTTATTTTTCCAGTGTTGGTGATATTCTTATAAGTTGTGTGTATGTCAAAGGAATAGTTCACCCAAAAACTAAAATTTGCCCATAATTTACTCACCCCCAAGTCACCCTCGGTGTATATGACATTCTTCTTTCAGACGAAAAAAATCAGAGTTATATTACAAAAGTCCAGGCTAATCCAAGCATTAGAATTTGATTCATAGTTGCCCTGTTTTTGAAGTCCATAAAAAGTGCATCTGCCCGTCAAATAACGTGCTCCACGTGGCTCTGGGGTGTTAATAAAGGCCTTCTGAAGCGAATCGACGCATTTGTGTAAGAAAAATATTCATATTTAAAACTTTATCAAGTAAACTTTCAGCCGACCGCCTTCCATGGAAAAGTGTTGAATGTTGAAAATGAAACTCAAGATCCGTACGTGACGTCATGACGAGCGGACCTGGTCGCGTTAGTCTTTCGATCGGCAGGGGAACTTTCAACAATTTTTCCATAAATTGAACAGGGAAGGCGGTCGTGCCGAAAGTATGGATATTTTTCTTACACAAACGCATCGATTCGCTTCAGAAGGCCTTCAGAAAACAGAGCAATTATGAATCCAATTCTAATGCTTGGATTAGCCTGGACTTTTGTTATATAACTCCGATTTTATTCGTCGGAAAGAAAAATGTCATATACACCTAGGATGACTTGAGGGTGAGTAAATTATGGGCTAATTTTCATTTTTGGGTGAACTATCCCTTTAAGAATTACAATTAATTACAATTTTAAATACCTGTTTTGAATTTCGTTTTAGAGATTTCATGTGGGATCATGTGCCACTGAAGACTGGAGTAATAATGCTGAAAATTCAGCTTTGAATCAAAAATGTATCAAAATAGAAAACCGTTATTTCAAATTGTAATAATATTTCTCAATGCTACTCTTTTTACTGTATTTTTAATCAAATAAATGCAGCCTTGCATTAGAAAATCATACAAACTGCGATGCTCGTGGGTTGAGTCCAGTCAAAAGACTCAATATCATAGTAAATGATATCCGGCATCAGGGTTACATCAGATCCTCTCTTCAGCTCATACTAGAGATGTGCATCACCCAGCTTGTAACCGCAGGTTTGTCCTCACAGCAGGGTCTGCCGGCAGGCCGTTGGCTAGTTGTTAGTCGAGAGCAGCATCACTTGACAGGCATCAGCAGGCTCCTGATGGAGGATGAAAGGCCTCCGTTCACTGGCATTCTGTCTCTCCCTGGAGACTGTACTGAAGCCTGCCTGCAACCTGCTGACCATCTGTCGGACTTCCTCCTTCACAGGCACCCACCGGCAGTCCGGCACCCGGCGCATGTCTTGTAATTGAAAAATGCATTTTGTCTTGCCATCGATTACACTTTTTTCCTAATTATATTCTTCCATCCATACAGTTTGGATGCATGAGTCATATTCTCCTGATCTTAAATTTTCTCATGCAATTTATTCTCTTCGCAAGGGAACATCGGCCTTTCAGCTGTGCATGTGCGATAAAGCGTATTTGTGTGCGTTTCTGATCCTTATAAGGGTTTTTGAAAGGTGTGCGAGTGGAAAAACTGTTTCTAGATTTGGTTTCGCAGCGGTCGGATGATGTGGTTGTGTGTGCGGGCCCTCTGCATTGGCAGGGCCCGGCTGCAGCTGTTTCTGAGGAATTCCTGTCGAATTAGGTAATTGGCTGAAATGAGGTATAGCTGTGGGTCTTTCTGAGAAGTGCAGCGTTTCAGATCTCCAGCTTGATTTACAATTACCCCACAGATGTGTGTGTGTGCATGTGCGCATTGAAACGCCAATCTTAGCAGGGGGAAGACATTGCAATTGAATCCACTCCCTTGAAGGGGCCCTAGAGATCCATGGATCTACATCCAGGACCAAATGTCCTAAAACACAATAGATCAGGAAGGCAGTCCTTTTAGATTAGATTGGATTGGAGAGTTATTTGTCATTCCAGCTATATATACAGTCGAACGATGTTTCACTAGGTGTGCAGTGCATTTGACAAAAATTACAGCAACATTAGGACACAGGAAGAGTATGTGCTTTCCGTACATTATAAAATTGAATTTTTGCATAAAACATGGAAATAATTTGTCGTTTTTATCCTATTGTTTACTATATTTATTTGCTTCATCAGTGTCGCAGTGTCGAACTGAAATCATTTGGCGAAGTGATATGGAACTGTAATGCGGTCAAGACCTGCATGGAACTACTTTAGCCCTGGGTTTCCCTGAAAATAATTGCACACATTAGAAGCAGTGTTGCCAAGTCCACGGTTTTTCCTGAGGAATCAGGCTACCTTAACACTGTTGCTGCGGGCTGTTTTTCATGTCCGCGAGTTGAAGCGACCCCATTAATGTGAAATTTAACCCTGGGAATGCCAATTTTAGCAGGCAAGCCCCGCCAAAAAATTACCTCCGGAACATGATTGTTACCGGGGGACCCAGTTGGGCTAGTTTTGGGCTAGTTTTGATTAGCAATAGGGCTGGTTTTGTCATGAGAACCTAACCCTAACCAATCAGATTCAAGCATTCAAAAGCCCCGCGGTATAATAATGGATAATACAAACAATACTCTAAATAAAAACGTATGATAACTGCAGTATTCCCTAGTTGCTGCATCTATTATGACATTAGGGTGGCGTTCATGTGCGCTTATCTCATAAGTACTATTATTCCACCATGACCCGGAGGCAGCATTTACACATGCTTTTAATGGATGATTTTGTGTCTGCAACAGTGCTTTATTACAAGTCTGGCGCTAGATTTGCTGATAGGTCCACTAGCCAGACATTTACATCTATATTCAGCCCATAAACACAGCAGCTGGACCGTAATACCACACAGACGCTGAGTTGTATTAAGGGCCGGTGGGCTTTTTATATGTTTACATTGAAGATGATGTCTCGGAGTAGTGCACACACACACACACACACACACACACACACATACACTCACACACTCCATGTCCCTCAGCAGCGGTGCATGTATGGTCTGTTGCTCCGGGTGTGTCTTCTGGAAGTGTGTGTATAATTCTGTGGAATTCTGCCTGTGGGGGGGATGGGCTTCAGAAACCCTCCAGATGTGAAGTGTGTCAACTGTGGGATCATTTTAACATTTGTGCCTCTGGAGAAAAAAAAAGTGCATGAAAACGGATTGAAGAGGATAGGAGGATTTTAAGGATGGTGTACGTTTTAGGGGGATGGGAAGATAAAAGAACGGAGCAGACAGCGCCAGGGAAATAAATCTCTTTCCCTATTGCCCTCACGTTTTCATTTTCTCCTTCCCGCTCTTTCTTCCCCCTCATTTGAGTTTGCTCTCCTCTATTTGTCTTACGAAGATGTGATCATTAAATGTATCTGCCTCATTGCAAACAAACAGACACACACACACACACACACACACACACACACATTTATCCACCCTTTGCATCATACAATTCACACTTTTACACCAGCCTCTATGGCAAAGCTCCCACAACAGTGCTTTATTACAACAAGTCTGGCTCTAGGTCTGCTGATAGGTCCATTTTTGAGACTTTTCTATCTATCCATTTGCATAGACATCAATCCAGTTCTCTTTTTACTGTTTCAGATCACCCAAACTCAAACATTTCTTCATTACTTCTTGATTATTTTGATAATTTCATGACATATTTTCATTTTTAGTACTGAAAACATCGTGCATTCTGCAATGTTAATGTTTGGGATGATTGGGTTGTTGAAAAAAATCAATTAATAAGTTCATATAAATAATAGACGTGCGATTCACTGAAAATTTTGGGTCTGTTACTTACGTTGTTGGGTAAACCAAAGGAGATTAACATTCATCCTTTAACAATACCTTAGATAGTTTAAATCCACGTTTTCGGATAAAAACGCTGTATTCTGCTGCCAGGCCAGTACGCGCCTATAGACTGAACCAAGTGTGCCACACGAGTCCTGAAAAGTGAAGCCAAAGCGTTCCGGATGCAGTATAGGTCATAAACTCCGCCCTCTCCATCAAATATAATGGGACAGACAAACTAAACAATCAAATTACACTTCAAACTTTACTTTTCTGTCATTTTAGCCATTTTTTTTATCAAGCTGATAAAAAGCTCAAGTGTTCGTTCTGTAAATAAGTTTTAGTTAGTTATTTGATGCTATAAAAACGGGGGTGTGACGTTACGATTGACAGCTGAGATCGACAGCTTCTCTGAGCGAAGTCGTCTCTGAGGCAGTAACGGACATTTTTCGGGAACTTCGGGAGGAGATTGCCTAACTTCAATTTCTACATTTCCACAACTGTTTATTTCACAAAAAAGTTGTTGATTAGGCCGGAGTGTGGGCGGGACCTTGAAATTGCGGCTCGAGACTCAAGATGTCATATTTGAACACTGGCGGCTTCACTTATTTCAATGGAATCTTTTTTACAGTTTTTACTGAGCACGTAATACACATGACGTCTTTACACAGAGATGATAACGGTATCATTTTCAAAAACATGCACTTTGAAATCCAATTTCAAAAGTTTGCATTTTCAGGCCCCCAAAATGCTGTTGTCGTGTAAATGAATGGCAAAATTCATAAAAAGTTTTATGTTTTTAGTAGAAAATGGTGTCATGTAAACGCTCCCTAAATGTCTGGCTAGTGGACCTCTCTGCAGACCTACTGCCAGACTTTCACAGTTGCTGTAATAAAGATCAAATTTGAAAGCCTTTATGTTAATAAAATGGCTGATGTATCTGATGGCTTTGAACTGTTTTGTGGTACATTAGCATGATGGATTATAAACGTGTCATACTTGTGTGTTACAGGTGTCTGGGATCGTTGGGAGAGCAGATGTGTTAGCCAGCATGTTGTTCCTCCTGGCCTTTCTCTCCTATATTAGGTAACAGCAGAGTATTTGGGTGTAAAAAAACAGATCTGACAATGAACATGCAATGCATATAATTATAAAAATAAAACAATTTATTATCCATTCATTCGTATCCAGAAGATCATTTGTTTAATCTTATCAAACCCAACCTTGACGAAATTTTAGATTTCATGATATCAAATTTAATAAATCAAAAGAATCTAGTTTACCTGAATCTACGATACATCATAACATCTGATTATTATGTATTGTGTGACATTATCAGACTATACAAACGCCATTTTTTCTGCCATAACATCTTTCTAATAATTCTTTTGTCGGTCTTAGAGGAAAAACCTTTACAGTAGCATTTAAAAGTTTGGGGTCGAAAATACTTTTGAAATGTCTTCTGCTCACCAAAGCTGCATTTACTTGACCAAAATAATTAAAACTATTATTGAGAAATATTATTACAATTTTAAAATAATTGTTCTCCGTTTAAATCTATTTTAAAACGTTTATTCCTGTGATCAAAGCTGAAATTAGGTTTGAATAAAAATAAGTAAATGCAAAAAAACATATGTTTATTATTTGAATCAGATATGTAAAATAATCAAAATAAAATATTTTAAATGTTTGGTCATTTTTTTAGGATTCTTTGATAAATAGAAAGTTCAATAGAACACATTTTTATTTGAAATATAATTATTTCACAACATTATAAATGTCTTTACTGTGACTTTTGATTAATGTAATGCATCCTTGCTGAATAAACTAGTGTAATTATGATTCCTCTTTTTTTTTTCCTTTCAGGAGTGTGTCAGCGAGCAGAATGGCGGACGAGTTTCCCACGACGGTGTCAGTGGTGTCACTGGCTCTCAGTCTGTTGTTGGGCACCTGTGCCATGCTGGTGAAAGAGACGGGCATTACGGTGTTTGGTGTGTGCGTCCTCTATGATTTTCTGGTGCTCTGCCGCAAGCCGCTCGTCTTGTAAGTGTTTGTATACTAGATTATTAGCAGATGATAATTACTGTTGGCTGGCATGGCTTTGGGGGGGGTTGTGTTGATATTTTTACATTTTACATTCAGACAACATGACGTCATTTCTATCAAATTGTATTACTTTTAGGCGTCTATAATTTGTCGATCAAGTTTTAAGGTCCTCTTTTTCATTTAGATCTGAAATGGCAGTCATTTCTATCATATCTGGTGTGCTGTATATAGAAGTGGCTCGGAGAAGGCCGTCTGTCTCTGTCTATAACGGAATCTTCTGTGGAATGTTTATGGAGAATTCCACTGTGGCATTGGAGCAGCCATGTGCTTTCAATCTTCAGTCCAAGGCTGAGACAGTGCCATGAGTGACCAATACACATTCAGCACATGCAGTCGGATCACATAGCACAGACACTCATTAAATTCATTAGGAGGCATTTAACGATCGGCGGTCCCTAGACAGACATTGACTGGTTGTATGTACTGTCTGAAAATTAGCTTAGCTCACCAAAACATGGTAATGCATGCCGACGCACAGTCTGACCTTGGGTCTTGTCCTTCCTGGAAACGCATTTAGCATGTTGAATGTGTGCTATCGAATATTCAGAAGATATTGACAAAGACTTTGTATAAGAAATACTCACTTCATGTATATTTCAATGATGTAGTGAATTTTCTTTTTAGCCATTTCTAAAATGCGCGCCATTATGCCATTAGGTTACTTACACGTCCAAAAACGCAGTGCTAGTTTCAGTTAATTTCTATAAATCAGTGCAAAATATCAGTTTTAATAAGTTCACTCATAACTTGTATTAGTAAACACACACATACACACACACACACACACATATACACTATATTGCCAACATTTTTGGGAAGTCTGTCTTAACATGCACATGAACTTTAATGACATCCCATTCTTAATCTGTAGGGTTTAATATGGAGTTGGCCCACCCTTTGCAGCTATAACAGCTTCAACTCTTCTGGGAAGGCTTTCCACAAAGTTTAGGAGTGTGTTTATGGGAATTTTTGACCATTCTTCTAGAAGCGTGTTTGGGAGGTCAGGCACTGATGTTGGACTGACTCACAGTCTCCGCTCTAATTCATCACAAAAGTGTTCTATCGGGTTGAGGTCAGGACTCTGTGCAGGACAGTCAAGTTCCTCGACACCAAACTCGCTCATCCATGTCTTTATGGACCTTGCTTTGGGCACTTGTGCGCAGTCATGTTGGAACAGGAAGGGGCCGTCCCCAAACTGTTCCCACGAAGTTGGGAGCATGAAATTGTCCAAAATGTCTTGGTATGCTGAAGTTCCTTTCACTGGAAGGGGGCCAAGCCCAACCCCTGAAAAACAACCCCCACACCATAATCCCCCTCCACCAAACTTTACACTTGGCACAATGCAGTCAGGCAAGTACCGTTCTCCTGGCAACCGCCAAAACCCAGACTCGTCCATCAGATTGACAGACAGAGAAGCGTGATCAGTCACTCCAGAGAACACGTCTCCACTGCTCTAGAGTCCAGTGGCGGTGTGCTTTACCCCACTGCATCAAACGCTTTGCATTGCACTTGGAGATATAAGGCTTGGATGAGCAGCTCAGCCATGCAAACCCATTCCATGAAGCTCTCTACACACTGTTCTTGAGCTAATGTTCTTGAGACCACAAGAAGTTTGGAGGTCTGTAGCTATTGACTCTGCAGAAAGTTGGCGACTTCTGCCCACTGTGCGCCTCAGCATGCGCTGACCCCGCTCTGTGATTTTATGTGGCCTACCACTTCGTGGTTGCTGTTGTTCCCAATTGCTTCCACTTTATTAACCACTAACAGTTGACAGTGGAATATTTAGTAGTGAGGAAATTTCTCGAATGGCAACCTTTCACGGTACCATGCTTGAATTCACTGAGCTCCTGAGAGCGACCCATTCATTCACAAATATTTGTAGAAGCGTCTGCATGCCTAAGTGATTGATTTTATACACCTGTGGCCATGGAAGTGATTGGAACACCTGAATTCAATGATTTGGAGGGGTGTCCCAATACTTTTGGCAATATTTTGTATGTGTGTGTGGGTGTGTGAATATATGTATGTATGTGTGTGTATATATATGTATTAGGTATGAATACAATTAAAGACATTTTTTATGTTGATTATTTGAATCAGATTGAAAATGTTAAATGTAAATGTAAAAATAATAATAAATTATTAATAATAAATGTATTAATTAATTAAATTTAATAAAAAAGCGATATAAATATTATAGAATAGATTTAAGCTATTTCTGTACAAATTCAAAACTTTGGCGATATAAATGTTGAATAATGTAAAAAAACATTTAATATAACTTAATATAATATAATATAATAGCTAAATCTTCTGTCTTATGTTGCCTTATGACCACAAATGACAAAATCTGCATCACGACATGTCTAATTATCGCCTATTCTTTTTCTTTTTATCACTACAGCTAATTAGTTTTTCAGTTCTTTAATCATTTAAAGGACGACTTCTCATGTGACTGCTACCAAACAAATTGCGCAAGCAGACAATCTAGCCAAAGATCAGCGACACAGATCTGCGATGGAGAATATACAAAGCAATCTTCCAATTACAGATCGGCTCTTTCATTCGTCTGTGGCGGTAATTGGCATTCAAAGAGAGTCAATCAGGCGAGACAAACAGCAATCGCACTCTCTCATTCTCTCTCTCTCTCTCTCTCTCTCTCTCTCTCTCTCTCTCTCTCTCTCTTAGTGTGAACCTCATTTGCTCAAATTACAGTCTCAGCTACTTAAATTGTGCTCTGTGTCCAGTGGGTCTGTACTCTCTGAGAATGTGAAAAGCTGAACAAAGGGGCTCATCGGTGAGTGGGAAATAGAGAGGGACCCCTTGACTGGCCCTTGGGTTCTCATTACTGAAGGAGACACGCGACTGAGATACCAGACTGATCCTTGAGTGCTGTGTGCAAACATTACACCCTTGTACACACATTCACACACAAGCCCATGCTCATGCCTCTCCCCCAGGCTAAGTAGCTGTACCAGCTTTGCCGTTTTGATAGTGTAATGAAACCCCTATTTCATCCGTTTGGGCTTACTGAGAAACTTATGGGTATTTAGAAGAGGAGGGCGAAATCATTTTTCTAATTGTTCATGGTTATGAGCAGTAAACAGTAGTTGTTAATGCTTGGTCTTATTATGACATTAACAGTCTTAACAATATCTTAACAACTTATAATGCCCTAGAAACCACTCAGAACCGGTTTGCAAATAATAGGGAAAGTTGTGTGGCCAAATGCAACATCTGTGATACATCTTTACAGTAATGCATGATGTTGTCTAACACATATCGCTACAGCACCAATCGGTTAAATCATGTTCAGCGCCAGATATGTTTGTGCATTTGAGTCTCTCCACGCTCCCATGTGTTCTGCAGAGATCAAAAACCCAAGACTTGCATCTATTCCTCGGCATTAGTCACAGAGCGCATAACCTCAAGGACGGCAGAGACCTCATAGATAAACATGACATCAAACATCCAGTAGCAAAAGCTCTTTTAATTCATTATTAAAGTTCCCGTTCTTCGTGTTTTTTTGAAGCTTTGATTGTGTTTACAGTGTGCAATATAACATGTGTTCATGTTTCGCGTGTAAAAAAACACAGTATTTTTCACACTATTTACTTATCTGTATACCGCTGTTTCCACTGTCCTAAAAACGGCTGGTGATTTCCTTGTGCTATGAAGTCCCTCCTTCAGAAACACGTAATGAGTTCTGATTGTGCAAGCGGTTCCCGTGCTGTGATTCGACCACAGCTTAGCGCACGTGAAAGCGGTTCCTGTGTTGTAATTTGACAGCAGCTTAGCGCACGTTGGAAAGGTCACGCCTCTTAACGGAGAGATGTATGCGTTCAATAATCTCTACAGCGTCCCTGGGAAAGCCAGACAAAGGTGATTTGACTCCTGGATGAAAATAACAGCGTCTCGATGACATGGCGATAAACACACTCAACGCAACAGTTCCTTTTCTCCACGCGACCGTCCGCTTCTCCACGTGGGACAGCAACAAGACCGCGCCCCCTTTTTCGCATTTCTTTGTGGGCGGAGGTTAGTCTGTTCTACTGCTCTACTGACGTAATTAAAGAAGGAAGTACCAGGATGTAGTCCAAGCCAGCCGTTCGCTGTAGGCTTTGAAAGGGAACTTCTGTTAAATAAAATATCTCGCTTGGCATTGAACTTTGAGCTTTATAATTTTACAGGTATTATTTATGCTCTAACAGCAACATTACACACTAACTAAAGTTTGAACAATGGAATCGCGAAGAAGGGGACCTTTAAGACATTTAATCTGGATAATATGATGTTTGTAGTGTTTATTTGTGTTTATGTACTGAACATGTGCCAGGTTCCACAAATACGGGATACTATCTATTTTTTAAAGCGATAGAGTCTGCTGTAAAAACTGCTGGATATGTTATATAAATTATTATCTAAAATAAAAATGAACCTGCATGTAAAGTGGGTTTAAATGAATCATATGACTGTATCCCTTAAAGGGTTACTTCAGCGATTAGCATTAAGCTTTGTACCAGTAGAAACCCGGTAGTATATTCAAATTATCGTATCCCCTTGAGACGAGAGATTTATGTATCTTATATCTGGAAAAAAGCCTCAGAAGTCGCAAATATCGTAATTTTTCGTCATCCGAGGCTTTATTTGGAAGGCTAGAGACTACAGCCAGTAGTAGGAGCTAGTTCTGCATGTTTTCAACCCGCCCACAGGGGTGGGTTCTCACTCACAGAATGTAAAATGCGCACGGCTGCTCGAGCATTCATAACGGAGCAGTGAGGATCAAAGCGAGTGTTGTCAATAGCTATGTTTCCATCCAAACTTGCAAATATAATTTATGCGCAGAAATGCAATATCGCATAAAACATTTGCGAATAAAGCACCATTTTCATCCAGTGAGTCGAAGAGAACATAATCGTCACTTCCTGATAAACTACCGCTAAAAAATCACTTAGAAACATAGTAGAAGCCACCATGTATATAATCATTTTCGTATATAATAAATGATTTGCGTCTCAGAGAAACGTGTGCGTCTTAATAAACGCGTTGTCACGCTTTCAGAGGCAGATGCTGCTGTTTGGGAACGCAGTCGTGTAAGACTAGGAGGGAAATATACCAAGCATCTTTGACAACAGACTTCTGAAAGACCAAAACAGCATTTCAGATGTTTTGCAAACAAGATTTTTCCGCTGGTTAGTAGGCTACAGTTATGCTGTCACATCGCGAAAGTCACATGATTTTCTTTATGCCCATCAAGGAATTTATTCGGTAAATGCGTTTCCATCATAGTTTATGTGCATGTTTTCGTATCGGAAAACTAGTGCATACGTCTTTTATGCGCATTTTTAGAATTTATGCGCATCTGGCGTTTCCCTTCAGCATTTTTTGATGCGATATCCCAAAATGCGCATAAAAATAGGTGGATGGAAACATAGCTACTGAATTCCTTTGAAAGTTTAGCTTCCATAGGCATGAACTGAAAACACACCAAACTGGACACGCACCGTGAATGACTGTGCGGTCATTTAGTTTTTCAACCAAATCTCCCGCGATCATCTTTTCTTTCAGCTCTTCGCTCTCGTGATGAATGAAATCTGGCGCTGTTTGTGCTGCGACTCTCGTTCGGCTCGTGCTGTATTGAGCAGACACGTCAGTTTTTAATTGTAGTGTCTGTTCTCTAACTGAACTAAATGATTTTATTATTATAAAAATGAAAACGACTGTGGGGTGGTGCCACGTTGGGCAAGTGATGTAACTGGTAGGCGTGGCTTGGGAGTGGCTTTGTAGGGCAGCGAAGCAAGTGCATTCTGGGAGTTGTTGTCTTTCATCCATATGAGCCAAAAATATATTTTCTGGCTTTTCAGTAACACTTTACTTGAAGGGGTGTGCATAAGCCTGACATGACACCTTCATAATCATGACATGACACATGTCATGAATATGAAGGAGTTTGTATGCATGTTTATGACAACTGTCATTAAGTGTCATTTGCTCAATTATGACATTTTTAATGCAAAGATGACATTATTTGAGATGTGTTCGTTATGACAACTTGACATAAACCAATACATCATAACCTGTTAGTGTCTTTTTTCATGACAACTTGACATTACCAAGACAACATAACCTGTCATAAATCTTTTTTTTCAGTGGTGCTCTGTCAAATTATTTTCGTTGTGAATATTTTTCAGTTCATAATGTTTAAAAAAAAAGTTTTCCTAAACAGTTAATTACAGCATCCCACACATTTATATTTTCTTGAAATGCTTTTTTACATGGATAAGTCTAGCTAAGACACCATCATAATGGCGTACACCTAACCAGTGGTGCCACTCTATCATTTTGAAATGAGTTTTCACTGTTTTCACTGTTTTGTTGAGTATTGAGTATTGACACTTAATGGCATTTTAATGACAAATTCAACTTGTACCACTGTAGTTTAGGTCAAGGAAAATATTCATGACACTTATATAAAATAATTTGACAGAGTATTAACACTTAATTTGGATAATATTTCATATTTTATTACTTACGTTTAATAATGAATCTGCTATATTATGTTTATGACAGGTTTTTTTGTCTTGGTAATGTCAAGTTTTCATGAAAAAAGACACTAACAGGTGTTGTGAACTTCTTTTTCCTCGAAGTATAGACCAGGAGAACTTGGATAGGTTTTTCAGTAGGATTCTTTATTGAGAAAAACGTGCTGTCTTTCCGCTGAGGTCATCAAGTCTCACTAAAGGAGTTGTACATTGTAATTTATCTACATTTCAGGAGGAGGGATTATACAGCAGGGGAGGAGACACTCTGAACAATACAATGCAAATGTTGTATAGGTAAAAGGACACACCCTACATAACTGTGTCACCCGTCCAGATTCAATTAGCATAACAGTGTCATTCAAATGCATAGATGCTAATCCAATCACTCGGGGGCTCCAAGAGCCATTAAAGACAAATGGTGCTCATTTTACTTACAATAAAGAGAGAACAGGAACTGGCCGGGAAGATACAGGTTTTGGGAAACCCGCTCAGACAGAGTATCACCAATCCTAATCCCAATCAGCCAAACGATATTGTGTTCTGAGCTTGTTATGCTAAATGATCAGGAAGTGCATAAAGACAAAATACTTAATGTCTCCAACCCATGAGCTGATTAACTTAATCATGTTAGAATGTAGTCAATCTTTACCTTAAACTGTACCACAATATTAATACATTTGTAATCTTACACAGGTTATGATGTATTGGTTTATGTCAAGTTGTCATAACTAAGACATCTAAAATAATGTCATCTTTGAATTAAAAATGTCATAATTCAGCGAATGACACTTAATGACAGTTGTCATGAACATGCATACAAATTACTTCATATTCATGACATGTGTCATGTCATGATTATGAAGGTGTCATGTCAGTCTTATGCACACCCCTTCAAGTAAAGTGTTACCCATTCATCTTTCCAGCGGTGAAGTACCCCTTTAAATATATTTTTTAGCTTCTTGATTATAATTCTAGAATTTATACCATACAATGAAATTTTTTTTTAATTACTAACTAATATTTTAATATAATATTTAGCTTTATTACATAACCCTGTATAACCCACTGCATTATTGTCCTAAAAAAAAAAATTTACCCACCCCAATATAAATAGAAAAAATTGTAAATGTAGTATTTTTTTTATTTTTTTGTTTAATGAAAATGACAAAATAACAGAAATCATGGATTTTATTAAACATGCCCACATTTTTTGCCACAGCATTGCAAAATATACAAACTTATGTGAGTTGTTTTAATTTTTTTAATTACTTTTATTTATTAATTTTTCTAGTGATTGAACACCTCATTTCACTGACCATTTGTTGAAAAAATTAATTAAAAAAAAGATTAGTATTTTTGTACTGTATTTAATGGACATGCCTTGTATATTTATTAGATCATTTATAGGTAGGAATATTTATGAGCTAATCAGGAAGCCAGCAGACACAGCTTCAGAGACGGCAGAAAAGAACATCTGTGTCACTTATACAAACAGAGTGACATGGGCTTTGGGCCGCTGGCGGGCATGATAACTCTCCGCAGCCTTGAAGAACAGCAAAGGCAAGGTTCCTCTCTCCGTCTGTGTCTCCCTCCGGGGAATGAGGGCTCTGTAGCTTTATTTGATTTTCAAAAGTGCCCATAAACCTTTGCTGCTGCCCGTGACCCTGGGGAGGACACGAGACACAAACTTTCTCACACACACACACACAGTGGAGTGTGTGATTGTGACTGATAGTCGTCATAATGCCTGCAGACATGCTGTCTCTCTGTGCACGTTCTGGTGTGTGTGTTTGCACTGAGGGGGTGGAGTGTCTCCTGTGGGCTTTGTTATTATTAAATGCATAAGCTGACACTTGTTTTCTCTCCTGTAACCCTACACTAGTGCAATATTCATAAGAGTATCAGTTACACCTCACAAATGGCCGAAATTAATTAACTAAATGCTCTCAATTCCATTAAAAGGATTGTTTATCTGGATTTTTGCGTTTATCTGCATTTGCAAGCTGTTTTTACTTCCCTAAAGTGTTGATGGCGATAATTAATGAGGAAAAAATGTGAGATTTTTATTTAATTAGCGTGCCAGTTTGCAGACTCCTTCCCTTTTGAAGCACGACCAGCACACATTGGCTGAAACTTAGTGGCCTTGGAGATGTCATCAGAAAAGAAAAGTCGCCTCGCCTCTTGAAGACTGGAAAAATGTAGCCTGGTCTGATGAGTCTCGATTTCTGTTGAGACATTCAGATGGTAGAGTCAGAATTTGGCGTAAACAGAATGAGAACATGGATCCATCATGCCTTGTTACCACTGTGCAGGCTGGTGGTGGTGGTGTAATGGTGTGGGGGATGTTTTCTTGGCACACTTTAGGCCCCTTAGTGCCAATTGGGCATCGTTTCAATGCCAAGGCCTACCTGAGCATTGTTTCTGACCATGTTCATCCCTTTATGACCACCATGTACCAATCCTCTGATGGCTACTTCCAGCAGGATAATGCACCATGTCACAAAGCTCGAATCATTTCAAATTGGTTTATTGAACATGACAATGAGTTCACTGGACTAAAATGGCCCCCACAGTCACCAGATCTCAACCCAATAGAGCATCTTTGGGATGTGGTGGAACGGGAGCTTCGTGCCCTGGATGTGCATCCCACAAATCTCCATCAACTGCAAGATGCTATCCTATCAATATGGGCCAACATTTCTAAAGAATGCTTTGAGCACCTTGTTGAATCAATGCCACGTAGAATTAAGGCAGTTCTGAAGGCGAAAGGGGGTCAAACACAGTATTAGTATGGTGTTCCTAATAATCCTATAGGTAAGTGTATATAATTAATAATTTCCTTGGAATAACATGAACAAATGAATCGTTCACAGTAAAACTGGAAACTTCTCCATTGGTTGAGACTTGGTGTCCTTGGGGATGTCATCAGAAAAGGAAAGTTGTTTCAGAGACGGAGAAAGTATTTATATTTTAATGAAATCTACATTTAATATTTTTACTTCAATTAATCGTTCACAATAAGACTTAATGAGACTTTATGGCCTTGGTGATTACATCAGAAAAGGAAAGTTGTTTCAGAGATTTTGATTAAACATTATGAAGACTTTGTATTTCTTTTGAATAACATGCACTGATGAATTGATCACAGTAAGAACAAGGATGTTAATGAATCAAATAGAGTCCAATTTTTACATTCTTTGTTCTGTATAAAATCCCTCCTCCTTTTCTTTTAACTTTTAAATGGAAATGGCGACAAAGGGCGAGGATGGAGAGGGGAGGCTTGCGTTTTTTAAAATACTGTGCTGTCTTTGAGCAATGTTACCGGTCCCCGGAGTACAATACGCTCTGAAAAGCACCGATGCGCACACACATTCACGCACATAGTCATTAAGCTGAGCTCTCTCCAGCTCTTTACTGAATCAATCAGCAGAAGTGCAATGTACAGCCAGAGCTCCATTCCTCCCCCACCTCCTTCTCTCGCCTTTTCTTTTCTTTCATTCATCTCACCCTGCATTTCCAGTCACAGCTGTCATGGTGTCATGTCACGCTGGATTAAAATTCACTGTACATCCCGGCACTCTCAAAGAAGGATGACAGCGTTCCGGTTTACATTTTCATGTCTTTTAAAGAGGGCTGTGAGCTGCATGTATGTTTCCACTCGTTTTCTTGCAGCTCTGTAGAGGTAATTAATTGAGAGCAACAGTAAACAGATTAATATATCCGTGAAGTAATTAGCTGATGGTTTGATTAAGTGGGTAATGAATGAAAATGAGCTCATCAGCTGATTGAGTTATGGAGTCGGTAAACAACTGTCACATCTGGTTATGCTTTTGTTCCAGGCACCTGTCGCGCTCCAGGTTGAAGGAGCTCGTCACAATTTCCTGCCCGTTTGTCAAACGTGCTTGCGTCATCTCGTTACATGTAAGTGGCTACATTTTTACTGGCAAATGTTGCAATGTTTCTCTTGGCAATGCACATTCTGAATATAGCTTTTATTCCTTAGAATGTGCTGTGACTTAGCGCTTAATAGGGTTGTAAAATTCCGGGAAACTTTCCATGGGAATGAATGGAAGTTAATGCAGGTTAGCCAATAACAGGGAACTTCAATGTAGTACATCTTGCAGCATAATCTTGGTTAAAACAACTAATGCAAATTCAGTTGAACTTCTACCCTGTGCATTCCTCAACCATATGCACACAGCACAATACTTACCGCAGCCTTTTTTTGTGTGGGATCATAGGGAATATGTTTATTTTATTCAACATTCATGCTTTTTTTGTTGTTCAGTGAAAGAATCAAACTCACAAAATCATTCATTTTTTAAAATTGGTATTAGTTTGCATTAGGGCTGTGCGATATTGAAGAAAAATGCGATATCCTTGTTAAATAATGCGATATTCGATATGCGATACGATATTGCTTTAAGTGTGTAAAATCTATTTAAATTGTATTTAAAAAAATTATTTAAAAACAGAATGATATAATTTGTGTGTTGTTTAATATTCTTTCTGGGAAAAGAAAGCATTGACAGTTTGATTGTGTAACAAGACACGAAAAAAGAGCGGCTTGTGCGCACGTTTCGGTGTGTGTGTCAGACAGCAGACAGCACGAGACTGCAAGGAGTTGTTTTTCGCAAGTTATTGTGTTTAATAACTCTTTTTAACGTCAAGCAAGTCGCATAAGTAACAGTCGTGTGCCCAGTCTATTCTCTGCTATACGCGTTAAACTACAACATACACTTTTCACAATGTCGAAGTAGCCTATTAAAATCATTCAGATATTGTGTGCCGTTGCGATATGCATATTGCGATATGTACATTCGCAATATTTCGATAATTTCGATATATTGCGCAGCCCTAGTTTGCATGTCTGCTTATGACCAAACAAAATGTTTATATTTATGTTTGTATGTGATACAGTTTGTATAAATGACCCCAAATTTCCAATAAAGGGTGTTTCACACCTGGCTGTTTTGGAACGCTTGTTTCAGAACCTGGTGCTTTTTCTCGCTAAAGCCTGGGACACACTAGATCAGGGGTGTCCAATCCTGATCCTGGAGGGCCACTGTCCAGCAAAGTTTAGCTCCAACCCCAATTAAACACACCTGAACCAGCTAATCAAGGTCTTATTAGGGATACTAGAAACTTCTATGCAGGTGTGTTGAGGCAAGTTGGAGCTAAACTCTGCAGGACCGAGTTTGGACACCCCTGCACTAGATGATTTTAAAATCTTGTGAAAAATCGTTATGGATTATGATACTGCTTGGTCCATTGGGTTGGATTGCTTTCTCACCTCAACAGAGCCGCTCCTAGTGGTTAAAGATCTGGGCTGGATTATACTTCAATTTTGAAATCATAATGAATGTTTTGTGGCTTGTAGTTCATGTCTGTTTGCTTTGAGCTTTGAGCATATTTGCTAGCAAACTACTAAAAGCTGGGAAAATAGTGGACCAGTGGTCTTTCTTCTTCAGGAAAATGAACCACAAGAAGTGATGGCTCATCTTGTTTTCCACATTTGCCCATCCCCCTAATAATTTTAGCTACTCAGTTACATTAACAGGGATTCTCCTTTTTAACCTTTTTATTATCTAGTTTGTATTGTTTTATTATTGATTCATTATTTACAAAAAAAAATTTTTTTCATTTAAATCAGCATTGACATTTCTATAATTTTAGCTCGAACCCCATGACTCGTGTGCTCATTTGTCATCACAGTTTTTACTGTGTTTTTCTGCAGGTAACAGTCATCATGTCTCTCCGCTTATGGTTGATGGGTGGATCCATGCCGCTGTTCTCAGAGCAAGACAATCCAGCATCCTTCTCTCCATATCTGCTGACCAGGTCGGTCTGACTGTCATCACTCTGTAACGGTTATGATCTGTATAGTTCTGTTTTATTGGCTGCGTCCAAAATCGCATTCTCTCTTGAGTTGGTACTTTATTATGAATAAGTAATTACTTCACAACCGCTATGAATGTATTCCATGTTGTCATTATCATGTGAGATGTGACCCACCAGCGTTAGTTGCGTCACTTCACTGTAGGGGTGGGAATCTTAAGGCACTTAACGATTCGATCCGATTCTGATTCTGGGAGTAACGATCCAATTCCTAAAACGATTCTTAACATACATTTTTGGTAACAAATTATCCTGCTGTGCAAATACAAGAACTTTACATTTTAACCAAAATTGGAGCTAATATGCGTTTTGTTTTTAGTTAGAATATCTGTTTGACAGTATTGCCATATTAAAAATTATTATGAAGATTTCTTTCAATACTTTTATTTTATTAACAAAGTTATATTCAAGATTAACAAGCTCTAATGAAACATGGTAAACCATACAATTGCAAACAACAATCATAAAGAATAAACAGTTCTCAATTTACAACTGAGTGTGACAATTTTTCAGTTTCTTTAGAACATTTTAACAAAAAAGGTCTTTAAAGCAAAAAAGAGTTTACTTTGGTTAGAGCCACAAAAAAAATCTTTAAAACATAGGCTAATGCAGAAGAAAAACAACTTTAGCGCTTGCTGAGAAGCCAAATTCAGTGTGTGCGCATAACATCTCACATGAGAAAACTTGCCGAGCTGCAACAGTCATGTTAGAGACATTTAACGAATCACTCGCCAAAACAAAGTCTTTGTTCAGAATTTTCGCTTCGTTTGAAACATTGTGCAGTAGTTCAGCAATATTCGATAAGTCATTCCAAAAATTATGCCACGGATGTTTATGTTTATGTCCCAGCCACCGCATTGGAGACATAGGAGTGTTATTAAGCATTAATGGCAAGGAAAGCGCCTTATAGCCTACTTGAGCACCACTTCTTCGTTATTTTCGTAAATAGTTTGTTTGTTGGAAATATGAACTTAATTTAGAAATGCTTTTGAAATTAAAAACTTTGCATTTAATAAGCAAAATACATTTTTGAAATGAAGAGGCAGCCGCAGCGAGCATAGATACAGAGCGGCCAGAGAAACGGAGGAGCGACTGCTGGAAGGCGTTTGTGCAAAACTGCGGAAAAACTGCATAAAACGTGCGGGTGTTGAACCCTCTCACCGGGAAAAGTGTCCCCACAGGTGCGACGCCCCTGAGCAGGTCGTAGTTTGTCCATTTTATCTTAAACGATGCCAATTCACCAGCATACGAACTAGGGATGGGCGATATCTTATCGTTTGCGATATACCGGAAAAAATTCTCCCCACGATAAGAATTTGTCTTCCCGCGATAATAACGATAAAGCCTAGTTGATGGCGCGACCCATCCGCACAGTGCCGTCGCTGGCCGTGTTGATGCCCTAAGCGTTATTACTTTATGATGGCCGTGGTGGCTGCGTTCGTCACTTAGTATATATTAACTTTTCTTGTGGTGCTCCCCGCAGCACTTGGTGCCCTACGCGGAGCGCGTGATGGGAGCGGCGGCACTGAATCCGCATCTCACGTGCAGAGCTGCGGAAGAGTTCATAGCTAAACGAGGGGCTACCTGTCCTGAGGGCAATCTGAACCTGTACATACAGATGTATTTTCACTCCCTGAGCACTTGGACTGACCGCTTAAGAGATTCGCTCCGTCTCAATCGATCGGTAAAGCATACTATTTCAGTTCATCTCAATGAATGCGCAGTGTATTTGACGCACAATAAACACTAGTGTGAGGCGCGCGACTGAGAGCGCTCAGTGTTACACACACACTCAAAGAGAGAGCGAGAGAGTCTTACACAACACAGAATTGACGTGCTACATGTAAACAATATCCTTTGTTGTATTTTCCTGTAAAATAAAGGTGTTTATTTAGAATTATTCAGCCTTTCGTGAACAGGAAGAGACGAATGCACAAACCAAACGGGAATCTCATAGGCTGTGCCTGTTTTGATTTCAGCAAATCAGTTCGAACGAGCGCTGACAACGTGATTAATATTCATGAACCCAGAAGCTCATTAATCCTTAGTGCAGTTTATTTTTATTAGTTGAAGAATTCGTGGTATTATTTTATCAACTCAAATGACTGAAGTTCTATAATTAAATCCTTATTTGTAACTTTTTTGTAATCTGAAGACATGGTTGGGATAATTACTTTTGCTGTTTCTGCTATTTTTACCACTGTTTGCACCATGAGTGTATGAATACAGAATCGGTTTACATTTAAAACTTGTCATTGATTTGAATTATTATTGTTTGTATTGTGTGATGTTTTTCAGCACAGTTGCACTATTTAAACATTACCTGCACTTTTACAGAAGACAATTATATCTGCAACTTTTCCATTTCTGAAAAGGCTGGTGTGGAATTTTACATAAAACAAATAAATGTATATATATTATGTATTATAGGAGCCTATTTGATGACAGGTACGTTTTAAGTAAGATCATTTGTTTTTCTGAGTCTGCATGCAGAATGCATGCAGCTCTCACTTGTATCCAAAAACATGGGGAATGATACTACATTTATCGTCATTGATATCGTTATCGCAATAAATACTAGAAAATATCGGGATACATTTTTAAGTCCATATCGCCCATCCCTAATACGAACGTTCGCCTATCAACAGGTTTTTCTGTTTGGCCGGTGACCGCGCGCGCGCACACAGTGGTCAAGTGGCCGTTTGAATTGAACACAGAATCGATTCTGAATTTTTGAGAATCGATTCTGAATCGTTGGATAACGAATCGCGATGCATCGACCTTTTCTCCCACCCCTACTTCACTGCCATTCACAGATCCTCTCCCGTGGCATGTCCATATCGTAAAAGTCTGTTTGCAGACCCTGCGCCAAAATTGCGATTGATTTAGCAAAGAATCCACAGTGAAATGTACCGAATACACATAAATAATGTTCAACTGAGACATTCAATGTTGAAAACAAATAAATAACCACATTCCTAGCATTAAGATCCTTTTGAAGGTAATGTTAATACAGTGATCCTGTATTGCTCTTCTCTCCTCATCATCTCACTAACACTCCAGTGGGCGTGGCCAAAGTTGCAATTATGAAGTAGGCATTGATTTTCTTTTACAGATGCGGTCTTTCGCCTATTACATCATAGATTAGGCACATTCCACAACGAGTCGTTATCTGGGCTTACAATAAAAGCTGTTTTTGGACTAACGAGGAAGAAACGTACAAGATATTCTTAAAGTATGATGATCTCTTATATGTCAAAAATTGAATTTCTTGACACACTCACACATCTACAGAGTTAACGCAGAGAAATATGTTCTCATCCACTGAAGAATATATGGACTTAACAGCATTCAAATTCAGCGAGGGGTCTGATGTGGTTTGGAGCGTACACAAAAGCAGGAAAACCTTGACATTTCCTCCCACCCATAAATAACGGATAAAGAATTGTTGCTTTGCTATCATTACTAAAGGCATTTTTATGTGTGTTACGTGCATTTTACATGCAAATCTTTGCTGTCTTTTTAGGTTTCTTACATATTGCTATCTGCTCGCCTTCAACGCCTGGCTCTTACTGGCTCCCATAGTGCTCTGCTACG
Organism: Gobio gobio; assembly: GCF_949357685.1. Lineage (NCBI taxonomy): Eukaryota > Metazoa > Chordata > Actinopteri > Cypriniformes > Gobionidae > Gobio > Gobio gobio. The sequence goes on along the minus strand of NC_137101.1, from coordinate 7,974,688 downwards.
ACTGGCAGGTAAATGGCATCCACAGAAACACACTGCAAAAACTACATTCTAGTAAACGTTTGATGATTGCATGAGTTGTGATTGACAGGTGGGGAGCATTCCTTTAGTGGAGTCTCTGTGGGACAGGCGGAATATTGCTTCCCTGACTTTGGCCCTCGTCATGCTGGTGCTGAGCCTGAACTGTGTTACACGCCTACAGGTGAGCGCACACACACATTTCCACATGTCAAGACAACCGCTGAGGCCGCGTCTCCACAGACTCGTTCTGTCATAATTTATGAAAAACACACACGCAAAGTATCTTTCCTGTTTTGATCATATAAAAGCCTTCACTCATGCTGTCTCTCATCCCCGCTGTTCTGTTGCTCTTCCCTCCCATGCGCTCTCCCAACACAATTCTCCATGAATCATCGCCATAGCAACCCGTGAAAAATGGCAGCGATTGTGTAAATGAGTGCAAACGCTCACATCACGTGAAGCAGATGTTTGCCCGTGAGCTAATGCACACGTTCCTCACGCAGGTTGCGCATGAAGTGAGATGTTTATTTATCAGGTTATTTAGTTCTTCAGGCGATTATTTCTGCTCATCTTGATCTTGAACATTTTGTGAGGCTCATATGCTGACGGTGAAATTCATGTATCATTTTCATATGGCATATAAATGTAATTTTAGCAGCAAAGACACTGGGAAAATTAGAAGTACTGGAAACTGCAAATCTTTATTAGCACCATTATAGTTTTAGCCAAAGAACATCTTCAGGCATTTTAAAACTTTGCTGTTGCAAAGACTTTTTTTTTCCAACCTGAATAAAAAGTCTTTGACCAAAATGTAATCTTGTAGTCAAGACCACCTAAGCCAGAGTGTTTTGAGACCAAGACAACTAAAATTCATCTAAAAGATCCATATCTACTGTCTTGAGAAATGTCTCATATTTAATCAATAATTACAATTAGAATAATAAGACACCATAGAGCTGTTACAAATCAAATCGCATTACTACATGTACTTACTAAAGTAATAACAATAAATTATGCATAAATACAAGTAACTAACCCTAAAAAAAACCTTAATCCTACCCTACAGGAGAGCAAATGTGAGTACATTTTCTGTCATCTTTGCAGGACTGTGATATGAAGAGTGTGCAAAGTAACATATTTTAGCAACTGTGTGAAAGTAAATAGCACATAACAGGCACAATACCGGTATTAGAGCTGCAACTAACGATTATTATTTTTCTGTCGACTAATCTAGCGATTATTTTCCCAGATTCATCTGATGATTCTTTTTTCCGATTATTGTATTTCAAAGAGGGTAGTGAATTTGTATATTATTTTAACTTGAAATCAATGAATGATGACAATATTAATTGTATTTCAGGAAGGGTAGTGTACTTAAGCCATTTTATAATGAAACATATGAACACAAGAAGCATAACTAATGATACTATTCATCATAAAATGTATACAGAGTAGGCCTAATTAGGAAAAGTTGTTTACTATAATAGTTAAGTATGATTTACTTATTGATTTGTGTCAATAATAAACGAAAATGCACTTGTATTTATCTGCAAAAGGTTCACACACAGCATAGTTTTAATGTATAACTAGTCATCTATTTTAAAGATATACATGTGAATAAACAACGACTAAAGCTGCCAGAAGTTTTTGCCCAAACTTCAAAGACACATTTAAATGATTAAAACTAGAGGCATATCTTAACTTTAATGTTACTTTAATCATGTAAACTACCTGCATGTTATTATGCATATGTGTTTGGGACAGAGGGGAAACCGGTCGCATTTGAAGCAGATATATGCTGTCCATAATAAATAAAAGCACAAGACGTACTGGGCACGGAGAAGAACACCGGAAAATGTGACCGAATGGACAATATTCGTCTGTATTTGCAATACACACGCCACGGTTAAGCTGCGCGAGACGAACACTGGTAGTGTGAAAGCCCAACGGGCGCGCGCGGCTCCCGCTCTCCACGCGCACAGCTTCTGCTCTGCCAATGCGTGCAGTGTGAAATCGGCGTTACAGAGCAAACAAAGCACAGTTTTATTTGGCTTCTGTTTAAAGTACTCCCACACTTTTGAATGTCGTGGTCTGGCTTTATATGATAAATGATAATTTTCACTAAGCCCGGGAGCAGAAGCTGCCATTATTCTAGATCTGTTCTATTCTAGAACGTAAATAAAGTGCGCATTTCACGCATGTCGCCGTATTTTCGTAGTCAACGTCATCGATGACGTCGACGCGTCGTTGCAGCCCTAACCGGTATAAACATGAATATCTATGTGTACAATATGTGTCAATATGACTAAACATGCGTCATCGTTTTCAAAAGCCTCAGTTTTCACAGTCGTTTTCAAACAGTTTGTTCTCTGTGTGGACGGAAGGCCAAAATGGAGAGAAAAAGATAGTGTGGACAAGGCCTTATATTACATTTTGTGAAAAGGGGAATAATTGGTCACCTTTATGAGCTCGAGCATTTAAATCGGCAGTTCAAATACGCCAATATTTTTTGTTGGTTATGCTTGGATAAAGTTGACGTAGTGGGTAGTGTGCTTACGATAAATGCATTTTCAAATCTATTGTTCTGTTTTTCTACATATTTCTATGCCCTGAACAAGCCCAAAGAAAGCATATGAGTAAGAATAAAACAGATAATAGCAAAGCATTCAAGGTTTTATGAGAACTTGAGTGCTCCAGCCACCAATAAAAAATTTACAGGCTCATTTTCTACAACATTTGAGGAACTGCGAGAGGATGTCATTCAGGTTTTGTCGACCCCCAGAATGCTCTTTTAGTCGTTCGCCGTTGTGTTGGCGGAGTCCTTGAGGGATCTTTTAGAAATGTTCAGATTTCTCCGGTCCTTGAGTTTGTGGAAAGAAATAGGCAGTGCGTTTTTTCCGTTTCTAGAATGGCTGATCCGACTCCACATGAAGAAACTTAGAGAGAGGGGAAAATGAAAGAGAGAGAGAGAGAGAGAGAGAGAGAGAGAGAGAGAGAGAGAGAGAGAGAGAGAGAGAGAGAGAGAGAGAGAGAGAGAGAATATTCCAGTCCCTGTTTGGCAGATCTCATATCTACTGACTGAATAATTCATAGTGTGTGTCTGAGACAAGCTGACTGACTAATGTCAGTAAACTGCCTGCTCCTTTTACTGATTGAGTTGAGGTGTGTGAATTTGCAAATGTTTAATATTGAAAAAAATCAGGTTTTCTCTCGTTTATAGAGAAAACGATCTCAGATTTCCTATTCTATAAATGTTTCACAAGTGGACTGGAGGATCAGTTTAAACTTTCATGTACTGTATATACAATCTTGGATTTAAAATGTAATTTAAACCTGTCAGTTTTAGAACATTTTAAAGGGGTCATGCGTTGAGAAACCAACTTTTCATTCAGCCTTTGATATATAAAAGTTTGTCGTGATATAAGAATATCCTGTACGTTTCGGAGCTGAAATCTTCCATGTTAGTCAAAGAAAAGTTTTTATTGACACCAGGCCCAACAAACGCTCGATCTCAGAATGTGCCAGCCTGTGATGTCATAGTGTAGTGAAGCGGCGCCTCAACAGAAGAAGTACGCCTGATTCTGTAGCCCCGCCCACCGACTCGTGCAATAAATGTAACATATTGTGCTTTCACACCTGCCTCATTTAGTTCGGTTGAATCGTACTAGAGTTCGTTTTCCCCTTTGGTGCGGTTTGTTTGGTCAGGTGTGAAAGCCGCAATCGCACTCGGGTGCGCACCAAAAGCGGACCAAACAAGCGTTTCAAACGAACTCTGGAGCGGCTTGTTTGTGGTGAGAACGTGATCCGACCTCGAACAGACCCAACTGCAAAAAGTACTGATCATTTTTGGACTAAACCAGCTGCCGTAGTCAGCTGCGCTGTGCATTATGTGATGAGGAAGTGTTTGTTGACAGTTTGCACATTAGCATGGCAGCTCGCGAACTTGGAGTAGTGAGGAGGTGCGGAGCCTCATAGAAATTTGGTCTGATGACCATATTAGGTCCCAACTTTCGAAAAACTCACAAGAACAGCGCGATCTTCGCCTGAAGTGGAGAGCGATGCACGCTCGCCGTTCGCAGTGCATTAGAACGTTGTTTTTAAGCCGCATCCGCGCTTCATTATAGAAATGTATTGTTTGCTTATTGTGGTGTATACAAACAATGTAATAGATTATGGCCAGGGACAGAACCAGCCTGCGCAGTCGCAGTTTAGGAAATACGCCATGGCCAATGAGTGAAGTGGATGTTGTCATGTGACGGCATTTTGGTTCGTTTCAACTGGTTCGGACCAAAGCAATCAGTGTGGTGTGAAAAAGGAACCAAAAAAGCTGAAAAATGCTACAATGTATAATTGTTTGCCCTTGGTTCGGACCAAATGAACTGAACTAGAGATGTGAAAGCACCCTTAAATAACATAGGCCTACGTGGAGCTAAACGAATCGCGCTACCGAGCAATAAACATGCCGAAGATAGCAAGCTATTGCGCTGTGCCTGGGCTTTATTTCACCACGGAATCGTTTGTAAACAAGACACAGGTCGAGACTGGATTTGGAGACAGATTGAGATTAAAACACAATGCTGTAACTTCTATATTGGATCTGACAGGAATGGTGCAACACATGTTTTTTATATGTGATAGTAATGCTAACATCTTTGGTTACACTATAATATAAAATTAGAAAAACCTTAAAGATACATTGGAAATAAACCTAATTAAGGATAATTTACCACGCTGTCACAGGCTGTAATATCCTTTGAATTTGAGGTATTCTTGGTTCATTGTCTTGCGATTCGGGATCAGACTCTGGGGCGAACATGTATGGGCGAATCATTCCGGTTGCCATTTTTCCACATTGGACATTTTTAAAACAATTCCCCACGTGTACTGACAAGGGAGTCGAAACTCATTATAATATGCAAAAATGTTATCCAATCATAGCAGTGGGCGTTTACTTCCAAGTCTTCAGTGCGGCACGCCCATTAAAACTGAGTGTGTCTTGAGAGAGCCTCAAAACCAAGGTAGAAAATAGCCCAATACTTATTCATTATGATGATTTTGAATGTAAAAACCACACAAACGTAATAAGTTGACCTCAGACAACAGTATACAAACATTTTAAAAGCCAGTTCATGACATCTTTAAAATCAAGAAACATTATGACAAGAGTGTGCACTTGTAAACTAAAACTATTTTAAACTAATATGAAAATAAAAGCTAATTCAAAATATTTGGACCTCAGTTTTTGTCAAGGACTTTTTTTGTAGCTTTATAGCAGTGGCAGCGTCTTGTATTATCACACAACTATCCTTCTTACCGCAGGAAGGGGAAAGATGATAGAAAGGAATTCAATGACTAAAAAAAGCCAAGGTGAAAGAGAATAAAGGAAGGGCTGAGGGGAAGAACCAGAATGAAAGAGCATATCTGAGAGAGAGGTGTTCGTCTATAGAGGGCCACTGAATGGATTTTGGCCTAGTGACATTTGGGACAGACTGCGGATGACCTCTGTTTGTGCAGCCATGACAACAGATGGCAACTGGCGAAAAGGATAATGCCAAAGCTATCCTCATTCTTATGACCCAGCTTTAGCCCTCTAATATTTCCCAGAAAAACATAAGCTTGCGGGGCTCTGTGTGTGTTGTCTGGTTTTGCTGTCTGTGTTTGCATTGCTTTCGGTTCCTGCTTGTATTGAACGGGAAATGTGGTTGTGGTATTGTAACTGTAATTCCCACCCCTGTCCAGTTTGTGGCGAGTGTGCATATTAATGAGCTAATATCTAGTATTGTCTTGTCTTTGATCTCAGTGCATAAAGTCTTTGGCTGCGTTCGAAATCATATACTTGAGTTGGTACTTATTTTGAATAAGTAATTACTTCACGACCGCTAAAAAAGTATGTTCTATGTACTCTGGACGTACTACATCCGTCATGTTGTCATGATCATGTGACCTACGACGTCAGTTGCGTCATTCAAAACGCCATTCAAGACCGGAAGTTACTTTTCAGATTTTGATTAAAGATTACCACGGCAAACAATTGTTTTATGTGTATTAACTTGCACAGATTAATTGTTCACCCTAAGACCTGTAATGTGGGCTAACAAAGTAAATAAGATCGATTTTGATTTCATGAGGACTTTAAAATGCATAGCTTCCCCTTTCACTGAAATATTCCCATTGTCACATGACCATCTTTGGCCACGCCTTCATCATGCTCGTCCCCCAATCAGCCGTGCCAAAGATTCGCCCTAATGACTTTCCAATCTGCCTCCTCAGCAATGTTTACTAGGCTAATTATCTCATGCAAAACACACAAAGACACACACAGGCCTGAGAGTCAGTCGATTGTACTGATTTGTGACGGTGAATGAATGTTATCAGCACATTTTTATACGAGCATTTTGTTTATTTCTTGGTACAGTTATTACATGTCAGAATGTGTGCTCATTTGTTGCTGAACCTGAAGTTAATTAATGTTCTTTGTGGAATGGAATGCAGAAATCAATAATAAAACATTCATATATTGCCTGTGGATATGAGAGTGAAACGCCAGAAAATGGCTGTGGTAATATTGTTTATTTTTTTATCAGCGTATCGGCCTATGCAAAGTAAACCAAGCGTGATACAGTTATGATTTATCCCCCCCGCCCCATCCTCTCTCACTCGAGCTCAGATTTCATATCCAATTCATATCTCTGTATTGACCCTTCAATCCTCAACTGTCATATTTAATGAACTTGTACATCAATAAAAACAACGCCAGCTAATATTTCAAGGATACACACTCAAATAACACTAATAAAGATATGGAAGCTCTGTTGCGGTGCAGAAAAGGCCATTTTAGTAGCCAATGTTGCTTGGGCAGTAAATAATGTGTCAGTCAGTGTGTTTTGTGTTTGTGCTTGCTAAGTCAAGCATCACTATTGCTATTGCTCTTAAATTGCTATTAAACTTTGGCACATATTTCAGCTCATATTGTTTGTGCGTCAGACATAAGTGACACCTCAAATAATGTTTGCTGAGGAAAATTGTACTTACAATTTCCTGTGTTTCTAATGCTTTTACTTTCCTATTAAGATTTTCACCTGACTGATGAAAAAACTCAACAACTTAGAAATGTCATAGCAATTCTGTTAAATACTCACAATATAGTAGCCTACCATAGGGACCTCATAGCAATGCAGTTAAAACATTCTGAATACCATAGAAACCTCATAGCAACACAGTTAACAACTCAAAATACCATGACATCAAAGCAAAGTGCTAAAACAATCCAGCAATTTCATAGCAACACTTTAATAACGCAGTTAAAAACCACTCAGAATACCATATTGAGCACATAGCAATGCGTGAAAAAATAGCAAATTCATTTCAATACCCTAGCAACCTCATAGCAACACAGTTAACCACTCAGAATAGCATAGCGACCTCATAGCAACACCCTAACAACCTAAGCAACAGTTAAAAAACACTCAAAATACCACACCAACATGCTTAAAACACTCAGAATACCTTAGCAACTTTATTGAAACACCCTAACAACACAGTTAACCACTCAGAATAGCATAGCGACCTCATAGCAACACCCTAACAACCCAAGCAACCGTTAAAAACCACTGGGAATACCATACCAACATGCTTAAAACACTCAGAATACCACACCAACATGCTTAAAACACTCAGAATACCTTAGCAACTTCAGTGCAACACCCTAGCAACCTCATAGCAACACAGTTAACCACTCAGACTACCATAGCGACCTCATAGCAACAACCTAAGCAACCGTTAAAAACCACTCAGAATACCATGCCAACATGCTTAAAACACTCAGAATACCTTAGCAACTTCATTGCAACACCCTAGCAACCTCATAGCAACACAGTTAACCACTCAGAATACAATAGCGACCTCATAGCAACACCCTAACAACCTAAGAAACCATTTGAACCACTCAAAAAACCATACCAACATGCTTAAAACACTCAGAATACCTTAGCAACTTCATTGCAACACCCTAACAACCTCATAGCAACACAGTTAACCACTCGGACTACCATATCGACCTCATAGCAACACCCTAACGACCTAAGAAACCATTAAAAACCACACAGAATACCATACCAACATGCTTAAAACACTCAGAATACCTTAGCAACTTCATTGCAACACCCTAACAACCTCATAGCAACACAGTTAACCACTCAGACTAGCATAGCGGCCTCATAGCAACACCCTAACAACTTAAGCAACCATTAAAAACCACTCAGAATACCATACCAACATGCTTAAAACACTCAGAATACCTTTGCAACTTCATTGCAACACCCTAACAACCTCATAGCAACACAGTTAACCACTCAGAATACCATAGCGACCTCATAGCAACACCCTAACAACCTAAAAAACCATTGAAACCACTCAGAATACCATACCAACATGCTTAAAACACTCAGAATACCTAAGCAACTTCATTGCTACACCTTAGCAACTTCATTGCAACAACCTAGCAACCTCATAGCAACACAGTTAACCACTCAGACTACCAGAGCGACCTCATAGCAACACCCTAACAACCTAAGCAACCATTAAAAACCACTCAGAATACCATACCAACATGCTTAAAACACTCAGAATACCTAAGCAACTTCATTGCTACACCTTAGCAACCTCATAGCAACACAGTTTAACACTCAGAATACCATAGCAACCTCATAGCAACATGCTAAAAACGCCATAGCATCTTCATAGCAACACCATGGCAACAAAATAGCACTGCCCTAATATTGTGGCTGCAGGTTTTGCATAGGCAAGCGCCACTGACATTTTCTGAAGGAAATGTAGAAAACTTTTGATTTTGTTTTGTTCTTGCTTCTCTAATAGAAACAACCTCTGGTTTCTCTCTCCATCTCTCTTTCTCTTTGTGTAGAAGATGAAAGGGAAGGAGGTGTTGGTGGGCGTGCTGTTCCTGGTCTTTCCCTTCATCCCAGCCAGTAATCTGTTCTTCCGCGTGGGATTTGTGGTGGCGGAAAGAGTTCTCTACATGCCCAGGTTTGTGTGCATGTGTGTTTGTGTGCGCATGTAAAAATATATTGCGACAGCCAGACAAAATGTCCTTTAAAAACATTCCTTGCTCTGCAAAATACTTTACAAATTCAACCCCCATTTTTCTCTCCCTCGTTCTCCTTCATCCCACTGATAACGGTACATAATCTGTCTTGAGCCCTGCATCCCATAATGCACCACTGATCTCTTATATGTGTGTGTGTGTGTGTGTGTGTGTGTGTGTGTGTGTGTGTGTGTGTGTGTGTGTGTGTGTGTGTGTGTGTGTGTGTGTGTGTGTGTGTGTGTGTGTGTGTGTATGTGTGGGAACTGTAGAGATTAACAGAAATTTGAACAATGAGGCGAGGTATTTAATCGAGGTTATTCAAAAATTATCTTATTAGCTCGGAGTGTAGTAGTGACCCGACAAACGCCCACATACACACATAAATACGCGTACACACAGCATTACATCCCTGAGTACACTTAGTTATGAGTAATGAGCGGTTTCTGCTCAGTGAATTTAATGGCCTGTGTTAGGATCAGATGGGCACTTATCTTGGGCATTTAGGCAGCCATTCTCTTTGCATGCTGGGTAAATATTAGTAGCACTGTCTTTGTTAACGCCAACAGCAATAGTGATCAGACACGTGAGGGCGGCACTGCGGCTCAGAGGCCAAACCATTTATACACACATACAGTCACACACACACACACACACACACACACACACTTCAGCACACAGCTATGAGAGGAATGTGAGGAACTCTCAGGCTCTGATTCACAGAGAATCTCACAAAAACATGTTATATTTTACCTCAGATTCCAAGAAAAAACTATTTGTTTCTATTATATTATTTTGCATAAAGTAAATGACGCCTATTTAAAGATCATTAAAAAGATTGTGATTTTAATTCCATGATGATTAAGCACATCTTCCACCCCAAAATTCTCTATGCTTGTTATGTATATGGACATTTTACTTTAGATTTGTTATGTAATTCCCATTGTTCTCACTGATAATTCTCATTAGATTCAGTATTTTTTCTTCTTTTCTTTACTAAATACAGTATAAAAAGTGTTTTTTATTTTTATTTAAATCAACAGAAATTAAAGGGAAATACAACTTTTTCTATCTTATAATGTAATTTTTCCCAGATTGCATTGATGAGAATGAACTATTATGAACTATATTGTATTATGGTAATGAGAATTTGGAGGGAAATGTATCTTGGAAATTATAATGCCAAAATGCAAAAACCCAAAAATCTTTATAAAATGTATAGAAAATATATTTGTTCTTCGTTCAAAATTATAGTTCTTAATTTTGAGGTGAAGCCCTAAGTATTAAACTTTGGCTACATATTAAAATTTGTCCTGCATTATCTGTGCAAATCTCGAGGAGATTTGGGGAAAGGGGACATGAAATGAGAAATCAAATTTGCCATATTAGAAGTCTTTGTACCATTAAAACATCCTGCATGTTTCAGAGCTTAACATTTTTATATTAGGGGATATGTGACAACACACCGGCAAATATATTTGCATATCACCGCCTCCAGAGCAAGACATCGACGAATAGTTATACATCATTGCACCATAGGCCCCGCCCTCTGGGGTTCAGTCGCTTAACGGCTGACATTTGCCTACCTCACATCAAAAGCACACACAAAAAAAAACATTATTATCACTGATGCTGTCTATACTGGATACAGACGTGCGTTCAGTTTCTGACTCCACGAACTTGAGTCTGTCGACAACAGGATAAATGAAAGAGAGACGCAATGAAGCAATGACATTAGCCAATCATAACAGTGGCCGTTTACTAAGCCTTAATGGAGCCGTCCCTTAAAAATTGGTTATTTTAGACAGAGGGTCAGAATGAAGGTTTATCGAAAAAGAAAAATTGTAGGGCCAAGACTTTGTTCTATGCGTCAGTTGTTGATTAGATGTAGGCAGATCTGAATATAAGCTTACAGTTGACTGTAAGAAAGCGACAGGGTTTAAGCAAAGTCTGACGTTTCACTGAATGAACAAGTTATGACATTTTGATTAAGAATTACAAGGTCATAAAAAGTAAAGCATACAGATGGATGATTCACAAGATCAGTAAGTGGAAAGTGGATAGGGTGATTTTTTTCCATATTCAGGGTAAAATATGCTCAAACATTCATAGACTTTTATAGAAGGAAGGAGCTAAACCATATCTGGAGACTAAAATATCATCTAGAGCATTCAGCATATTTTAGCAACCAAATAACAACGCCTTAGTATTGTGGATGCAAGTTATGCACACTCACCAATCTATTTCAGTTTGTGTATCTAACAGAATCACAAGACAAATTCATTTGAACTGTGAATGTACCACATGTTTCAGAAGTGTGTGGATGTGTGAGAGAGAAGCAGTGAAAGTGTGTGTGAAGCCGCAGGAGTCCTCATATGTTCTGTTTGTGAGGAGTGGGTGTTGATGGGGAAAGGGAGGTGTCGACTTCCAAATATAAGTTTCCTGTGCAGCAAAGCGGAGAGACAAAGAAAGAAAATGAGATAGGAAGGATATTGAATTGAAATTAAGCTCCAAAAACACTCCAGCATTGAATAAGTAACAGCTAAAAACATGAACCAGACATTCCCTTTTTTTAAATTTGTCTTTCCGTCGACACTGTGGGAGATTCATGTAATTGTGTTTGACTTGAGCCGTTTTTGACCGTGTCCACAGTGACACCAGCGTCTGTAGATAAACATTGTGAGATGCGGAATTGGATTAGCCTTGAATTGAGGGTTTTGTCCTTCAAAAATGCCCTCCGGCTGAGAAATATAATTCACAGATGTGCTGGAAAGACATTGGATGTGATTTTTGTGTGTGTATCTTGCTAGAAAGTGAATCTTACCAGGGTCTTACACAATAATTAGCAATATTTTCATACGACATGAAAAATTCATACTATAATTGTATACTTTATACATTAATAATTTATGATATTTACATTTTCATCCTGTCATATATATATATATATATATATATATATATATATATATATATATATATATATATATATATATATTATATTATATAATATTATAATTTTTTTATTAATATATTAATTAATTTATGGGAGGGTTTAATTAATATATTAACATAAATTAATTAATATATTAAAGGGGTGGTAAAACACATTCTTTTGAAGGCTTGACTGTATTTGTGGGGTGCACTGTAACATGTGTTCATGCTTCGTTTAAAAAAAAAATTGCCTTATTTTTCATATATTTGACCTTTATTCTACACTGCTCTGTCCCTCCTTGTAAAGCGGTCTGATGCGTTCCGGGTTGTATGAAGCCTGTCCCTCAAAAATACGCGATGGACTCTGATTGGTTAGCTGGCGCAGTGTGTTGTGATTCGCTAACCGCCTAGTGCACGTTTGTCGGAAACGTCACGCCCCTTACCTTTACCGGAGGCTGTGCTTTGGTCAGTATTAGAAACAACGGCGTCAATAAAACCATATGAGCCCGAATCAGACCCAGAACATTTGAGTGAAGATGATCGAGCAGAACCTGTTCAGTCCTCAAGAGTAAAGACTGCGGATCTATAATGATCGCTACTGAATGGCACTTTAACTTTTGTATTTTTAGAACGATTATAGCCAAATATCTGTCGCAAGAACTAACCCAAAACGAACACTAAGCACTGGCTTTAACTAGTAAGTTAGCCAAATCACACACAGAACCATGTTTAGCAAGCCTGTAGATAAACAATACATAAAAGCTCTAATCAAAGAATCATTTACACTAATGCCAGGTTCGCTGTTGAGATTTTAACGTTAGTGTTTGTAACGTTAGGTGTTCGTCGGATAACGTTAAGTATGAATGAGCATTTAACAGACTGGTTTGCAGAACAGCGCTGTCATCTGTTTACTTCCTTGCTACAACCTATTACAGGAAAACACATCGATGAAATATAAATCAGACTTACAGGTTGTGGCCCGTAAACAGCTTCTGTTTGTAAATCCAGCTTCCAGGACAAGCCGTTGTGCATATCCTGTATTGAACTCGCGAAGTTTGTGGAAGTTGTCCTCCGTGAAATGTGCAGCACGCGCGTCATGCATCCACGCACCGGCAGTGTTTGTTTCACGCAGCTGACGTTGTGCAAATCCGGCATTGAACTCGCGAAGACGGTGGATGTTTTCCTCCGTGAGATGTGCTGCAGGGAGCCCCGCGCGCGGATGTTCCCCGTCTCAAACACACGTGCAACATGTTGTATGTTAAACACTCTGCAACGCACCCCCGTCCAAAGGAAGGCTGAACAAAGCAAGTACCCCAGACCTGCAATCCGGATGAAAATAACAGCGTTTCCTCGGCATCGCGGCAACAACACTCCAGCCTAACTATACCACAACAGCGCCGCGATACAAAATGGCCTCACCCCCCCTTATTTAATATTCTCGGAGGAGGGGTTTATGTAAATATTGAGCCTGGTGATGTCACCAACCCTGGAGGAATGTGTGTAGTCGCCTACTGGCCATTTGCTGTAGTTCTTAGAAACTGATTTCTTTAAAAGCAAATATCTCCCTTTGCTTTAAACTTTAAACGTTGTAACTTTGCAGATGTTGTTTATGCTCAAGCAGCAACATTACACGCTAGCTAAAGTTAGAATAGTGAAATCGTGGTTTACCACCCCTTTAATATACAATTAAGTAAAATATTTTTTGCATGGATTATTCTGCCTAATAAGATATTTAGTACAAAATTATCTGTATTAAGATATTTAATACAATAATTTATAATAAATGTATAATACACAATATTTATTCAATAATGTTATAATATATACAATAATAATTTACAATATTTATAACCATAAATTAATTAATATTTTAATATAAAATTAAGTAAAATATTTTTTGCATGCATTATTCTGCATATTAAGATACTTAATACAAAATTATCTGTATTAAGATATTTAATACAATAATTTATAATAAATGTATAATACACAATATTTATTCAATAATGTTATAATATATACAATAATAATTTACAATATTTATTACCATAAATTAATTAATATTTTAATATAAAATTAAGTAAAGTATTTTTTGCATGCATTATTCTGCATATTAAGATATTTAATACAAAATTATCTGTATTAAGATATTTAATACAATAATTTATAATAAACGTATAATACACAATATTTATTCAATAATGTTATAATATATACAATAATAATTTACAATATATATAAAATATTTATACTGTTATAAACACAGTATAATGAAATGGTAAAAATTCAAAATATGATATATATATATATATATATATATATATATATATATAACAGGTTAAAATGTAAATATAATAAATTATTAATGTATAAAGTATAAAGGGAATGTCTGGTTCGTGTCATTTTAATTATTTCTTTCCTGTGATTTTGTGGTACACTTTTAAATATCAGTGTGTGTTTTGTCATTCAGCATTTGTTCCAGACAAGTCAATGATACTACAAATAGGTTAGAAACTTTCAAGAGTATGATTTTAACGCAAGTCATTTGTTCCCAGTCTTGTTTTAATGATTTCCTTGCATACACATAACATTTTAAATTTGATCATATCACCATTCCTCATGAGAGTTTCGCTGTCTGCCCCAAGGAAATGGTTCATATCTGGATGTGAAAGTCTGAAGCTTTTCCATTTGGAAATCACTATCTTTATGTGTTTAGATTAGATCTTTAGCTGTCTGGGGGGAAAAAAGAAATGCATTAGCACCCATAGTTTAAAATATGGCATTTTCCACCCACCCACGATACTCTCTACACTACATTACCTGTTATACACAAAGGGCTGTTTAAAGTCTATGCAATGTTGCTTGCATTACAAAGGCTTTTTCTCTGTGTGTCTGTCCAGTATGGGTTACTGTGTTCTGGTGGTGCACGGGCTGAACAGACTGTATTCAGTGGTCAGTCGGTGGGGAGTGGCCGCACTAACTGTGTCCATGCTAGTTGTCCTCCTCCTCTTCTCCTGGAAGACCGTCCAACAGAATGAGATCTGGCTCTCCAGAGAAGCCCTGTTCAGGTCTGTTCATAGTCAGTTCCTGCTGGAAGATCCAGAATAAACCAGTTTAAGATGATAGCTGGTTTCTAGCTGGTTTAGTTGGATTATTACCTGAAGAGGCTCTAGCTGAGCTATTAGGCCCCGATATACTCAAGGCGAAGTTCTTTCATTTTTCACTTGGGGGTAAAACCAAGTTCAAAATACTGTCTTACACTGACTGTTAGCGAATATCTCAATGCCACCCACACTGCCGAGAGTGACGGTTAGATGAATATTTAAATATGTGCTGCGTGCTTTCCTCTCAATAACAAAATAAACGCAACATAAGCATCACAGTGGTGAGAAAACAGCAGTTAAGAAAGCATCTGGATATGTTTGCACATGCTGTGAAATAAATAACTCCAGTCAAGTCATGTCACATTTAATTATATACCACCTTATACAATAGCTTTACAGTACTAAACATGTAAAACTGTGGAGAAGACACCTACCTATTATGTATAGGTCTAAAATTAGGGCCTTTATGCCATCTTTATCTAGCCTTTAGTCTGCCTGGTCAGCCATCTAAAGCAGCATTAGATATTCGTAAAATAGGTAACGACCTAATAGAAACCATCTAACACAACGGTCCATTTTCCTGCAGAGTTTAGCTCCACCTCCAACCCTAAACAAACACACCTGAACAAGCTTATCAAGGTTTTCAGGATTACTAGAAGGCCCCAGGCAGATGAGTTTGATCAAGGTTGATTCTGCAGGGAATTGGATCTCGAGGGCCACAGTTGCCCTGTCCTGATCTAACATGTTCCATCTGCCGTCTTAAGCTGGTTCAATTGGATTCTTGGCCAAGATTTTGTATTTTATCACATATGTATGTTACATTACATGTGTATTTGCCTGTTATTATTTAAGTTTTGAATGCAATTATCATGAAACGGATTGAATTGAGTTCCGCATTCTTTGGATTTTCCTCTTTCACAACAGTGAATATGAAATGTTTTCTGGGTCCTAACCTTTTCTTCCACCTCCGACAGGTCTGGCATTCAGACTTTACCTCACAATGCTAAAGTTCATTACAACTATGCCAACTTTCTGAAGGACAGAGGGCGAAACCAAGAAGCCATTTACCACTATAAAACAGCCCTCAGGTACTGTGTGTGTGTGTGTGGGCATGAGAAAATTTTGACGGTGAATGGTTTTGTCCGCTGAAGAAAGCATTTCCATAGAATACACCTTAATACCCCAGTTTTCTTCATACACTGTTACATAAACATGAACAATGTGGTTGCACTTTATTTTAAAGTGTCATTATTACAGTGTAATTATATATTTAAGGACTGAGTAATATTAATTAACAGCATGTACTGACTATAGGGTTAGGCTAGGATTAGGGTTTGGTTGAGGGTTAGTTGCATGTAATTATGCATAATTTACTGTTATTACTCTGGTAAGTACATGTAATATATGTAACAAGGACACTGTAAAATAAAGTGTTAGCAACAATGTTTAGCAATTTTCAGTGGTCGATAATAATTCAGTTGAATTAATATCCAGTGGTCAGTCAATCAAAATCATACAGTACTTTTAACCTGTGATATAAAATCATATTCAAAAATTACGTTTTAAGACAATAGATGGGTTTTACAACACAATCACAGGCTTCAAGTTGGTTAATGCATTTTTAAACAATTATTTTATAATGTATACAAAATAATTATGGCCCAGTTCTCACTATTAACTTGTTGCTTATTAGCATGCACTTGAATTTTGGCTGTTTATTAGTACTTATAAAGCATGCGCATATTCTACATCCCTTAATCCTACCCCATACCTAAACAACTATTAATAAACACTTAATATTCAACAATATTATTGATCTGACTGCACTGATGCTGTTGTATGAGAACTGAACTGAACGATGACATCACTGTTTTCTGCAGAACTGCTTAATAGTTGAAATTAACTTATTTAATTATTGATGATCTTTACAACGGACCTGAATCAGGTGAACAACAGCCGAAATGCATAATTTTCCTCTTAAGCTGCTTTGAAACAATCTGTATTGTATAAAGCGCTACATAAATAAAGGTGAATCAATTTGACTTAAAGGCACAATATGTAATTTCCGCCGCTAGAGGTCGCCTTGATTTTGTGGAATCATAGGAGTTGTTGTCTTCACCTCTACAGCCGGTGTGAAAGAATCTGAATGAACTTGGGAAGAAATCATATTCATGGATGAGCTAATATATTAAATATTTATTAACATTACTGTAGTATGAAGCTAGCCTGGCTCCGCCTTCCTACCGTACTTCCACTCAATTTTCATTTTCCTTCAATACTCCTTCTGGGATTGCAGTATATTCTCTGGTTTTCTCCAGTCAAATGGCGCACAGTGGCTGAAAACGATGACGTTGATATCGTGCGCTAGTTTGAGATGACGTACGTCATGACCAAACGTTAGCGATTGGTTATGGCAGATTCAGAGTGGCTCTGGGAAGATCTAATAGTTTTACATTTCAAGAGAGGACCCGCCTTCAAGGAAGTTGACGCTTGTCAATGGAGAGTGGCCGGACTCTCTGTACAAATGAAATGTACGAGAGTCTGGTAGGACCAGGCTAGTATGAAGCAGGGTTGGGCTGAAAGCCGTTGGAGCGGAACGAGGCCGCTGACGCGATTGCTAATGAGAGACAAGCGCGTTATTGTACCTTTATTACACGGCTCTGTGGAATACTTGATTCTGATTGGTCAATCGTGCATTTCACTGGTATGTTATATAACAATCGGCAAAGTGAATAACACACCATTCATCCGGGTACTGCTTATATGCTTAACGTGTCACTCCGCTGTCGACTGTCTGGCGCCATCTTGTGACTGAAAAACACTTAACCACCACGGGTTACAATGGAAGACTTCAGCATTTATTTCAACATATATGTGACCCCGTCTGTGAAACCCCGGCTAAAGTCGCATAATCTAATGATGAGATATAGAGCGTCAAAGTAGTCATAGCCATAAAAATGTATTTTTATGCATATTTGTGTTTATTGCTGTAAATGATAGATTATGCCAAGGGCTTTGAGATGCAGTACTCAATTTTTCATTTATAATATTATAAATACTGAAATAAATGATTTTATTGACGCTACATTTTATTATTTTGCACCAAAAAATACCGGACGTGGGCTTCTTAAATATTGATTTTATACTTACTTTCGACGCAGAAACAACTGCTGATTCTTATATCATTCGGTTCAGAAACATATTTTTTACAATTACAAAGTGAAAACAGACCATAATATCAATCCGCACGAGCAACGATCAGGTCAGTGTCGGGAAAGGCAAGAAAACGGCGACTTAAGCCGGGTTCCGATTTCTGTGTGGATTTCTTTGTGCCATCACCGACATTTCAGGAACAGCTTATTAGTTTTCAAACTACACCTTCTGCCGATATATCCATCTTATTTTAAACACATTTAATGGCTGCGACGTGTCGAAATAGTTTGGTTTTTGGATGCTGATGCGCTGGGTTTATGAATGCCCTCTCTGACAGGGCGGCCGCGGCACGCGAAGCGCAAGAGACAGAACAGCTGATAGTTTAATTAATAATGATTAATATAGGCCCACTGTTTTTTGTAGGCTAAATAAAGAACCCGTATTATATATTAATATAAAAAAAGTTGCGTATGTCCTTCGGAAGCAAAGCTCTTGCATCTGATGTTTTGGTTTCGGTTTGTAAGCCTATACGAATAGAACATGCATGAATATGAGAACATAAAGTGCAGGACGTGCTTTATGTAAAAGAGTTATTAAGCGCAATGAGCCATGAAAAAATCATAATGAATCATAATCTAATCGAAAAGTGAAGATTCACAGTTATCACTGACTGTATAAAAGTTTGAGACTGACCTGTTCACTTGGTAGGGCATTAGATTTACTTTACAAATGTTACACAGTGAGATTTTCTATGGATGTTTTATATATTAATGGATATATATATAGGCCTATTAATTAATTTTTTTTACTGAGATTTCATTTTACTAATAAAGTTATAGTCTACAAATCATTAGAGTGAACTGACTTTGTAAATCAAGCTCTTGTGGTGCCCCCATTCGTTTCAATGTTTCACACTTTTTGGACATGCACATCATAATAAATAGACTTGTTTTACAAAACTCTAAGAATTTTCACATAAATGTGTCCTATATCACTGAAAATGGGAGAATCTTAGCTTTTATGTGGTATATGGCACGTAGTCAGAATAATAATGGTTAAAATGTTTTGCAATTTTAAAAATAAGCTTGATTTTACAATCGGAATTTCTCAAAATCATGATTTTCTGAGGCCGAAATTCAAATGATTTTTGACATGGTCTTACTCAGTCAATTTTAAAGATATCAAGGTTATATTTTCACAGAATGTTCTTTACATTATGTAGGATGATTTTATGTATAAAACAGTGAATCACCTGTCTTTTTCACAGACAGGGTCACATATTATAAAAACAAATCTTTTCAGCAATGGATAAAGGCTCTTATTCATCTTATTTATTTATTTATTTAAGAACTGTTTTTCTCCGCTTCGCTTTGCGTCGGGGTTCTGAGCACTATGTCAGGGTTTATTCTACGATAACAACCGGCTGGATGTACATTATTATCCCTTACTTAATAAACAGTAATTAGCCGTTTATTGAGGAAAAAGTCAGAGTTAATAGTTAGTCAATAGAGAGAATTGGACCCTAATCTAAAGTGTGACCATAAATGTTCATATATTTTTATCTTATGTGATATAGATGCTGTATTAGCACTTTCATTGGCTGTGTAAATCCTAATGTCTTCCTCTGTGTTTGTGTAGACTGTACCCTCGACATGCCAGTGCTCTGAATAATCTGGGCACGCTGACTCATCAGGCCGAGGAGGCTGAAGTTTATTACAGGAGAGCGCTGGACATTAACCCTCAGCACAACAGAGCTCTCTTCAACCTGGGAAATCTTCTGAAGTAAATGCACGCACCCTATATCACTTTGTTTCAGACACCGTCTCTACGTATGTCTGTGTGTATGAGCGAGAGGATGATGGTGATATTGTTTTCCAGGTCTCAGGGGAAGGAGGAAGAGGCGGAGAGGATGTTGAAGGAATCGATTCGGTTCGGCCCCCATTTCGCTGATGCGTTCTCCAGCCTCGCCTCTCTATATGCTGACCAGGTTTGCTCTCTCCATTCAGTTACTGACACATACAAAGTGATCTTTTCAGTTATGGTTAGACATTTTTTGCAATTGCCTTATAAAGGATTTTTTGTGTAGGGACATTCAAAGGAAGCAAATGAAATTTACACCAAGGGTATTGAGAACTGTCCCGAAAGTTCTGACCTCCATAACAACTACGGTGTGTTCCTGGTGGACACGGGTAAGAAACTTCTTTCACTTTAAATGATTGAAACTCTAGATTAAGTCTAGGGTCTTTCAATGGTTGCCAGTGCATTGCTAGATGATTGTTACTTGAGGGTGTTACTGCCCCAAATCTCTAGTCATTCATAAATACAGTGCCTATAGAAAGTGCCTAAATTATCATTAAGTCATAATTAAGAGATAAAATGTTGAAAATATGATTTTAAATGTCCTCATTATTAGATAAAAAGTCAAAAATATAAATTTAAAAGTCCTCATTATTAGAAAAAAAGTCAAAAATATGACATGCTAAGTCATTGTGAGATGAACAGTTGAAATTAGGACAATAAAAATTCTAAATTTTGGATTTAAAGTCAAAATTGTGACTTAAAAATCTAAATTATGATTAAAAGTCCTAATTATGAAATAAAAAGCTGTAATTAGATTGTATAACCAAATTATGAACAAAACACACACTAAGACATTGAAATCATGTTTGTTATTTTTTTTAAATGCGCTTTTAATTTTTTGATTCACACTTATAATAATAATATTTACATTATTGTTTTCATTTTGTGCAAAACATTTTTTACATGTGATTTTACATTTTGAAATCAGTTTTTACAACATAAATGAATCAATCAAAAACTTACTTTAGCTTATCGTCTAAAACAAAATTCATAGAAATAAAGGTGACTTGACGACTTGACTTAATAGAAAGTCATCATACCCGGTGAAAATCTTCACCTTTTGTCACATTAATCAATTATAAATTAAGTCCAACTTTTTTTGAGCTGTATGTACACATTGTAACCCTCATCATCAAAGTGAAGATAACGTTTTAAAATATTCTGGAGAATTAAAAAAAATTGAAAAACTAGAATAACAGGGTTGGATAAGTCATCAGTCCCCTGATTTAATAATAAAGTATTAATTATTCAAGTATTAAACCAGGGGACTGCTTACTTTTCCAACCCTGTTATTCTAGTTTTTCAATTTTTAAGCTTCATATCAACCACATTTTATACACCTACACTGCAAAAAAAAAATCTTACTTAGTATTTTTGTCTTGATTTCAGTCCAAATGTAGACTGGGTAAACCCAGCCTGATCTGCCGGCGATTTTATTTCGCTCTGCAACTCAGTCTGGAAACCTGTACATTCATTTCTACTGCTTCTGTTACACTTTTGCGGGAACCAATCACAGACTGGCTTATCCACCTGGCGCGCAATTGGCGGGGTTAACACGATGACGGATAGAGAAGCGATGGGTCATTTCCCGTTGATCACGCCTCTTGTGGTCTGATTGGTTGAAGGACTATCCAATTGCATACAGAATCATTAAATTTATGCCTGTTTATCACTCCTCTTGTGAAGTAGAGAATACATATCAGACCCCCCAGACCAATGTTCAATCTTAAATTGAGTTTGGTCTGGTGATAGCCAGACAAGTCCAAATGCCTAAAAATTGTTAAATCCAGATGCATTTACTAGACAAGTAAAATGACAAGATATTATGTCTTGTTTTCTGGGGAAAGAAATCCTCTGGGAAAAGCCTTGTGGGTAGCGCCAATGTATAGCACAACTGCGCCTCCGGCAACTCGAGATGCTTTCCTGTCAAATCTCTACTGTCCTATCCAATAAAGGCACAAAAATGCCAAAAAGATAACTTAAAAAAACAACAACAAAAAAACAAGCCAAATTATCAGCCAACCGGTTAAGAAAAATAAGGTAACGCTTTATTTTATAGTGTCCTTGTTACGCATTTTACATGTAGTTGCTATAGTAATTACTATAAATTGAGCATAATTACATGCCACTAACCCTCAACCACATCCTAATCCTATAGTAAGTACATGTAGTTAATTAATATTACTCTGTATAATATTACAATGTATTACACTGTAACACGGACATTTTAAAATAAAGTGTTTAACCAAAAATAATCTTGTTTCTGTTTAAATTAAGATAATTTTTCTTACCCCACTGGCAGATCATTTTGCATATTTTAAGCGAAAGCTTTCTTTTCTTTCAGGAAAACAAGACATAATATCTTATGCCATTTTACTTGTCTAGCAAATTCATCTTGATTTATTTGGACTGGAAACAAGACAAAATACTAAGTAAGAAAAGCATTTTTTGCAGTGCACACATATTGTCTGTCGCTTTTAGGTCATGGGGATCGTGCAGCCTTTCATTACCAGGAAGCGGTGCGTCTCAAGCCAGCTCACTATGTTGCCATGGTGAACCTGGGCCGTCTTCTTCGCTCGTCCAATGACAATAAAGAGGCGGAGCTATGGTACAAAAGGTAAGATGAGATTAAATGAAACCGTATAGTCTAAACAGTGTATCCGGCTTACACGACTGTAAACTAAATCACATGCACACGTGTTTGTGTGTGCCTCACACAGGGCTCTGCAAGTGGTTCGTAAAGTGGATATCCTGACCCCTCTTGGGGCTTTATACTACAACACAGGTAGATACGAGGAGGCACTGGAGGTTTACAGAGAGGCAGCCACACTGCAGCCCGACAGCACTGATATCTGGCTCGCCCTGGTGAGCCCAAAAATTGCCCAGCACTGCCTATCTCAGTCTTTTTTTACAATCCGACCAGTTAGGTTTGATGTTGTTACAACTGTCTGCATCTTTGAAGCATATAACGTCAGCTTAATTGAGTCTCCACAGAACCATTACTGTGATTCACATCACCGCCTCGAGAAACAAAGGCCGCAACCTCTCGGGTTCCTTTCTGGCCGCTCTTTCATTCGTTCTTTCCTTTTTTTTAACTTGCTTTGTCTCTTCCCATCTCGTTGTCTCCACAGGCGCAGGTTTTAGCCATGGCAGGTCGTTCTACAGAGGCAGAGAAAATGACCCTGGGCATCATTTCAAAGACCAGCAACTGCATTGAATGTTACCGCTTGTTGTCTGCCATCTACAGCAAACAAGGCAACCACACTGAGGTGTGTGTACGTGTCTTTGTGTAATAGAGCTGCACGATTAAGCATTAAAAGGTTGTGATCTCGATTCAAGCACCCACTCAATCGTATTCGTAAATGACAGCGATTCGCCTGTGTCTATTAAACCTTTGTCCAAATCACACTGGAACTTTAAAATCTGTGTTGTCGCTGATCCAAAGAGAGCCATTATCATGTTTAGGTATGAAACAGCTTCACAAACACTTTTTTAACCATGCGGTATCATTAATTCTGTGTTACAAATATTCAGATTTTCACAGAAGTACTGGGATAAAAATGTAAACTTAATTAGCGACTGTATCGATTACATTGTTACACCAGTAGGCACACGACAAGTGAACTAAAAGGTATTTGTCATTGAATCATTCATTCAAGAGATTCGTTCAAAAACGCTGATTCATTTAGTAACGAAACAAGTGAAGTCTTTATGAGTGAGTCATTGAGTCATTCATTCAAGAGATTTGTTCATAAACACTGATTCATTCAGTAATAAAACAAGTCTTTGTGAGTGAGTCAATGAATCATTCACTCAAGAGATTTGTTCAAGAACGCTGATTCATCCAGTGATGAAACAAGTGAAGCCTTTGTGAATGAGTCATTGAATCATTCATTCAAGAGATTCATTCAAAAACGCTGATTCATCCTGTAATGAAACAAGTGAAGTCTTTATGAGTGAGTCATTGAGTCATACATTCAAGAGATTTGTTCAAAAACGCAGATTCATTCAGTGATGAAACAAGTGAAGTCTTTTTGAATGAGTCATTGAATCATTCATTCAAGAGATTCATTCAAAAACGCTGATTCATCCTGTAATGAAACAAGTGAAGTCTTTATGAGTGAGTCATTGAGTCATTCATTCAAGAAATTCGTTCAAAAAACGCTGATTCATCCAGTAATGAAACAAGTGAAGTCTTTGTGAGTGAGTCATTGAGTCATTCATTCAAGAGATTCGTTCAAAAACGCTGATTCATCCAGTAATGAAACAAGTGAAGTCTTTATGAGTGAGTCATTGAGTCATTCATTCAAGAGATTTGTTCAAAAACGCAGATTAATTCAGTGATGAAACAAGTGAAGTCTTTGTGAGTGAGTCAATGAATCATTCACTCAAGAGATTTGTTCAAGAACGCTGATTCATCCAGTGATGAAACAAGTGAAGCCTTTGTGAGTCATTGAATCATTCATTCAAGAGATTTGTTCAAAAACGCAGATTCATTCAGTGATGAAACAAGTGAAGTCTTTGTGAATGAGTCATTGAATCATTCATTCAAGAGATTCATTCAAAAACGCTGATTCATCCAGTAATGAAACAAGTGAAGTCTTTATGAGTGAGTCATTGAGTCATACATTCAAGAGATTTGTTCAAAAATGCAGATTCATTCAGTGATGAAACAAGTGAAGTCTTTGTGAATGAGTCATTGAATCATTCATTCAAGAGATTCATTCAAAAACGCTGATTCATCCTGTAATGAAACAAGTGAAGTCTTTATGAGTGAGTCATTGAGTCATTCATTCAAGAGATTCGTTCAAAAAACGCTGATTCATCCAGTAATGAAACAAGTGAAGTCTTTGTGAGTGAGTCATTGAGTCATTCATTCCAGAGATTCGTTCAAAAACGCTGATTCATCCTGTAATGAAACAAGTGAAGTGTTTATGAGTGAGTCATTGAGTCATTCATTCAAGAGATTCGTTCAAAAACGCTGATTCATCCAGTAATGAAACAAGTGAAGTCTTTATGAGTGAGTCATTGAATCATTCATTCAAGAGATTCGTTCAAAAACGCTGATTCATCCAGTAATGAAACAAGTGAAGTCTTTATGAGTGAGTCATTGAGTCATTCATTCAAGAGATTCGTTCAAAAACGCAGATTCATTCAGTGATGAAACAAGTGAAGTCTTTGTGAATGAGTCATTGAATCATTCATTCAAGAGATTCATTCAAAAACGCTGATTCATCCTGTAATGAAACAAGTGAAGTCTTTATGAGTGAGTCATTGAGTCATTCATTCAAGAGATTCGTTCAAAAAAACGCTGATTCATCCAGTAATGAAACAAGTGAAGTCTTTATGAGTGAGTCATTGATTAATTCATTCAAGAGATTTGTTCAAAAACGCAGATTCGTTCAGTGATGAAGCAAATTAAGTCTTTGTGAATGAGTCATTGAATCAATCGTTCAAGAGATTCATTCAAAAACGCTGATTCATCCAGTAATGAAACAAGTGAAGTCTTTATGAGTGAGTCATTGAGTCATTCATTCAAGAGATTCGTTCAAAAACGCAGATTCATTCAGTGATGAAACAAGTGAAGCCTTTGTGAATGAGTCATTGAATCATTCATTCAAGAGATTCATTCAAAAACGCTGATTTATCCAGTAATGAAACAAGTGAAGTATTTATGAGTGAGTCATTGAATCAAATAAAAAGATTTGTTAAAAAACGCTGCTTCATTCAGTAATGAAACAACAGTCACTGAATCATTCATTCAAACTTTTTTTTTTATTTATTTTTTTTTTTTTATATTCATTCTAATGAATTAAACATTTTAAATAGACTGCAATTAATATTTTTTCATAACCTCTAGTACTGTAAACGGAAAACACAAAGATTTTTCCCTTTATTTGCTTACTTAATTGGGACCTCATGCTGTGGCTTAATTTTGCTTCGGTCTAATTTCGTCGCTGAGGTCGACAATTCAAAAGAACATTTTATTGAATCTTAGCGTCTGAGACTAGAAAATATTGCACATAAATTGTTTTTATTACACATGCCTTTACTCATTACTTTATAACTTCAGTTTAGCATTCTATGTCTCAAAGAGAAATCTCAATGCCTCCTGAGTCCTGAGAGCATGCTCGCAGACGAAGAAACTCAGCAAAAAGAAGTTCAGCACTAGTTTTGAGCTTAACGAGCATGTGTGTGTGTTTCAGGCATTGGATGCATTGAAGACAGCGCTGCAGCAGGAGCCGTCAGACCCTGCGGTGAGGGCAGAGCTGCACTTCTCCATGGGCAACCAGCTCAGAGAGATGAACGAGCTGGATCAAGCCTTCCAGGTAACTTCACCTGCAGCTGTCAGAGGGACAGAAGAACAGTCCTCTTCAAATATTCCCCTTCAAAATCCTCCTCAAATATTCCCTTTCAACACAGTCTTGTTTGCTAGGTTGTTGTTTTCCTACAGAAAGTTCAACCATTTGATGCATATCACACATGAAAAGTGCAAGAGCCAAATGGAAAGCTCTAATTTGACTGGATGATTTTATACAAAATCAAAGTCAAGATTTACAGGGTTGTATCAGTCCTCAGAGAAGCATGAGACTTGAGGCTTATTTTTTGGGTTTGAAATATATATATATAAACGCAATTCATATTGATAATAACTGAAAACACATCTTTTATGATTATATAAAATATTGTAGAAAATACTTTGCATAAAGACAACAAAGCCTTTAGGATCATAAATCATTTTCATAACAATAAAACGTAAGCAATTTGAGCTACAGTAGCTTCACTCCCCACATGCATCAATGAGCCTTGGCCGCCCATTACACCGAATCACCACTGTTCCTTCCCTGGAGCACTTTTGATAGATCCTGACCACTGCAGACCGGGAACACCCCACAAGAGCTGCAGTTTTGGAGATGCTCTGACCCAGTCGTCTAGCCGTCACAATTTGGCCCTTGTCAAACTCGCTCAAATCCTTATGCAAAATGTTCACTTGCTGCCTAATATATCCCACCCACTAACAGGTGCCGTGATGAAGAGATAATAAGTGTTATTCACTTCACCTGTGTATATGAGTCACATATTTGAGGGAATATCACACAACTGGAAAAGACTCTCAGCCAATCAGATTCAAGAACCAGAAAGAGCTGGTAAATAAAAAGCAATAACAATCAACATGAAAGACTGTGATTGGTTGTCCAGTGTTGCCAAGTTTTCCCAGGGAATTGGGCTACTTTTAAACTGTTGGCGTGGGTTGTTTTTTTTAATCTGAGGGTTGAAGCGACGCCCCCACACTTCTGGAAACTATTTGTACCCCCTGGAACGTGATTTCCAAGCCGTGATTAGGTGGGTTTTGAATAGAAATTGGGCTTGTTTTGGTACACACACCTGGCAAACTTGAACATGTCAATAAGGACACTTCCTGTTCAAGTCATGGTCATAATAAGCTGCAGTATGGATCCAACTTGCCGATAGTCTAACTAAAGTCTGGCTATGTTTATACTTCAGATATAAACACTGATGTCTTCGGTAGTGATCAAAATACAGCAAATCACCTTTTGAAAGTAACTTAAGCTTCAAATAACGCTTGTTTTGATTACAAGTGAACTAAAAATGTATTTGTCATTGAATCATTCATTCAAGAGATTCCTTCAAAAACGCTGATTCATTCAGTAATGAAACAAGTGAAGTCTTTATGAGTGAGTCATTGAATCATTCATTCAAGAGATTTGTTCAAAAAACGCTGATTCATCCAGCAATGAAACAAGTGAAGTCTTAATGAGTGAGTCATTGAATCATTAATTCAAGAGATGCGTTCAAAAACGCTAATTAATTCAGTAATGAAACAAGTGAAGTCTTTGTGAGTGAGTCATTGAATCATTAATTCAAGAGATTCGTTCAAAAACGCTGATTCATCCAGTAATGAAACAAGTGAAGTCTTTATGAGTACGTCATTGAATCATTCATTCAAGAGATTCGTTCAAAAACGCTGATTCATCCAGTAATGAAACAAGTGAAGTCTTTGTGAGTGAGTCATTGAATCATTCATTCAAGAGATTCGTTCAAAAGCACTGATTAATTCAGTAATGAAACAAGTGAAATCTGGATGAGTGAGTCATTGAATCATTCATTCAACAGATTCGTTCAAAAACGCTGATTGTCTGGCTACATGCGAAAAATCTTTGCGTAATTGTGTTCTCTGCTGCTTGCTTCTTCTCTCTTATTTTGCCTGTGCCCTGATCCTCTCACATGAGCATCAGACAGTCTTTCATCTCCAAATATAAACAGTCCAGACTTTGTCTCGTGCTGGAAGCTTTGAACCTTAAAAGGAATTAAATTAAGTTTCTTCGGCAGAATGTCTGGTTAACACAAGCACTGTTATGGTTGCATTCTTTGTTCCTGGACTCATTCCAGGTCTCCTGCTAATATTTGGCCTGTAGTTCTACTTTTATTTGGACCACAAAGGGACAGATGAGAACAGGCTGGTCTCAGGTTTACATAATGCTGCTATCCAGTTCAAAGCTCAATTATAAAGCCTTAAACAAAAAGGCTTTTTGTGGTATTTCAACACCACATCTGCGGTGGAGCCATACTGTTACATTCACCGCCAGTGTTTCTTAAATGGATCATGTTTCTTACACAGACCAAAACTGTTATAATAGGTTGAATCTCGCCGGTGGTTTAATGCTGTTGAATTCATCATTGGCTACATATCATGTTTGTACCATACATAATATGTCATGTGTTGATCTAATGTTTCCAGAGCTACAAGCTTGCTGTCGAGCTCAAACCTGACCAATCACAGGCCTGGATGAATATGGGCGGCATTCAGCATATCAAGGTATGTTAGCAGAGACACTTTCTCCTTCTACTGAATTTGCAGTATGATTCAAGATTCTCGTTTGATTTCATCTCACCTAACAATATTTTTAATCTCAGATGTTGGAACATGGATGAATGCGGCATTATCTTGAACAAGACAAACGGCTTTTTCATGTTTAAATCTAAATCTTTATCAGCGTTCCAAAACTATATTGTTAATATTTATTGCGAATGCACAAAAAAACTGAAATGGAATTGAAATGATCTGATGAAAAATGATAAGAAATTTCACCATGAAATTAAAAGGAAAAATATATTTTGCATAAAGAAAGAAATCGTTTGTAATGTGTTAAGAAAATTTAGCTTTTGGTAAGGACCATAAATAATTCTGACATTATTATTTGTGATAATTTATTCTCTGTAGCTTGTAAAAAAATTGTATTGCTGTAATGTGAAGAAATATATTTTATATTTAAATAATAATGAATAATAAACTATGGTTCAAATAATAGTTATATTTTTTTATAATTAATAATACAACATATGCAAAAATCTAATAATTATAACAATAATTAAAAGTTAAACATTAAATATATATATATAAAAAGTTGAAGGTGTCTGAATAAATCTTGGTTTGACTGTATATGTGTATATAAAATAAATACAAAAATGTATTCAGACACCTTCAACATTTTTCTCACATTATCACAGTTTATTCGCTATTGTTTTGAAAATGTTCATAAAATATGTCAAGAGCTCAGAGTTAAACTGTGTCAGAACAAATTCACCTTGATAATGTCAGATAACTTTGATAGAAAGGGATGTAATGGATTACAATCAACCAATCAGCTGTTCAGTTTAAGAACACAATTAGATGATACCAATTTAGGTCAACCAATGACCAAGCAATGCTTCATCTTGTTCAGTCTGTGGTGTAAAAGGTCACATTAGCAATTAAAGAAAAAACACTTCAGCAAAACATGGTCAGGTCAAATTGTCTGAATCATTTTGGTCCCAAATTTTTTATCAATTTTACTGTATGAAGCTTTTTTGGGTATAATATGTCCCAGTTTACTATTGCTATCCTCACTTACAAAAACGAACTATAGTGTCCTGCACCCAATTATATCTGGTGTCTGAATCATTTGTGTTTTAGTATATATTTATATAATTTTTTTAGCTAAATATGTGCAGTGCATGTAGTCAAAAGTTGTGGTATAAAAAACAAAAATATATATATATATATATGTTATCGTTACAAAATTATTTCTTTTTATTATGTTGTTATATTTACACATATGTGTGTGTGTGTGTGTGTGTGTGTGTGTGTGTGTGTGTGTGTGTGTGTGTGTGTGTGTGTGTGTGTGTGTGTGTGTGTGTGTGTGTGTGTGTGTGTGTGTGTGTGTGTGTGTGTGTGTGTGTGTGTGTGTGTGTGTGTGTGTGTGTGTGTGTGTGTGTATGTGTATCTGTGTGTGTATATACTGTATATGTGTGTAAATAAATATGTGTGTGTGTGTGTGTATATATATATATATATATAAACACAATTGTGAAGAATTGGTTTATTTTACATGAAAAATATCAAAATAGGATACATTTACTTAATACAAAACTGCATAAAATTATTTTCAGTTAATTAATTATATCTTATATATCTGTTTTTTGTCTTTTTTGAATCATAAAAATAATGCTAATATAATAACTGTCACATCTGATTAAAATCATAAAAAACAATACAAAATTAAATTTATTCAGATTTTTTAAGAAAAAAAAACATTATTTTATGACTGCATTACAATAATAATGAGAGGGGGTTTTTTTTACGTAATGATAATTTGGAGGGAAATGTGATTAAGAAAATGCATGTTCCTTAATATTTAAAATATTGTTTGTTTTATTCCTTTTGATGAAATATTTCCTCATGAGATTGAACCAAGCACTCATGTCCTATCATTGTAACCTGAAATATTGTGTGCTTGTTTTTGATTTTGTTTAGGGGGACTATGCAGCGGCGCGAATGTACTACCAAAGAGCTCTCCTCCTCTCACCCAGCTCCAAACTCCTGAAGGAAAATCTGGCCAAGCTGGACAGACTAGAGAAAAAACTACAAGGGGCCTAGAGGAACAGCGAGACCTGAACTATCAGCCAAAGGACGGGGGACAAGTAACCATGAGACAGAAGGGTGAAGAGAGGGAGCGAAACCAAGACATGCAAACCACAGTTTGGACTCAGGAGATGATTAATGACTGCTTCCTTCCCCTCCAGAGGATTGAAATAATAGCCTCTGCATCCACCACTGACCTCAGCGCATCAGTGCAGAATCTCACAACAACACATTTCAGAAGTTCATCACCGTTCCCGTCTCCAAAGACACTCTACGGCTGCTTTAAAGCCCTCAGAGCGGCACAAACTGAGCGCGTGTTCTCGTTTTAAGCAGAGGTGCCATCTCTGAGAGGATGTGGAGCCGCTCCACTCGACCGCAGCGGCTCCGTTCTGCTTCGCTGATTGCAAAGCGTTTCAGACAAATGCTGCAAGTTTTCAAATATGACTGGCCGTCTACTGTGTTCCATGAACACGGCAGATCTGCTTGTGTTTTGCTACCGTGTTTAAATGAAGGTTAAAAAAAAGACAGGGTCGCTCATCATGTGCTTTAATTTGATCTTTTATCTTGTACATGCATCAATATTGTGGAATGTATCTTGGACTAAAGGCGTCTTTTGACCTGTGCAGTGAATTACATATCATATTTTTTCTCCTCATAAGCTATAATACTGAAGTCTCTTTAAATTGGAATTACGGATATCATACATAGCGATGTATCGTTGGGTCACCGTGACATTAGACGGACTTCAGTCATGTTTTCGCTGGCCAGAGATTGTCATGCGGTACTCTTGATTACACCGTAAACTTTGCACTTTGCAAACTTTTTGTTGCCAAGAACGTTGTCATCAAGAACATATCTTGAAAACGGCAGCAGCCGTGCTAAACATGTCACAGCAGAAACCAATGTGAAGTAATGTATGATTATTTAATAAATATTATCCAATGCTTATGAGTGTGCTCTTTTTGACATTGCTCTGGGTGGGCTCTTTTTATCAGAGGCCACGTGTTAAATTACCCAAATTAAACGGTTGCATTCAGTTTTCATCCCACTGTTTTAACATCACTATTAAAATGCACACAAAGATCACAGGTGTGGTATAGAAACAGATTTAGCAGTATGATGCAATATTATTTAAGACTGTCATTTGATTTCATCTAACCTTACAATATTTTTAATCCCAGATATTGAACGAGACAAATATTTAAAGCCTTTTCTGCTAATCTAAATCTTTGATCAGCGCTCTAAACTATCCAAAATCTAGCATACACAAAACAATGAATGAAAAATGAAAAAATGGCAATGAAATCATTTTAATATGAATTTTTTTATATATATATTTATACTATACAGTACCAGTCAAAAGTTTGGAAACAATATTTTAATGTTTCTGAAAGAAGTCTTTTATGCTCATCAAGCCTGCATTTTACAAAATACTGTAAAAAATAAAATATATATATTTTTTAATATGCTGATTTGACACTCCGTTATTATTAATGTTGGAAATAGTTGTGCTGCTTAATATTTTTTGGAACCTGTAATACTTTTCTCAGGATTCGTTGATGTATAAAAAGTTAAAAAAGAACAGCGTTTATTCAAATATAGAAATCTTTTTTAACAATATAAGTATTTACTATCACTTTTTTATCAATTTGACACATACTTGCTGAATAAAAGTATTAATTTCTTTCCAAAAAAAAGAAAATTACTGACCCCAAACTATTTAAAATAAATGCTGTTCTTTTTCATGTTGTTTATGCTGTTTTATATTTCATGTTATCATGTTCTTAAAAATATATATATAAGCAGCACAACTGTTTCCAACTTTGATAATAAATCAGCATATATTAGAAGGATTTCTAAAGGATCATATGACACTGAAGACTGGCGTAATGATGCTGAAAATTCAGCTTTGCACCACAAGAATAAATCGGAAAAAAAAGAAAACCATTATTTTAAATTGTAATATTTCACAATATTACTGTTTTCTGTATTTTTGGTCAAATAAATGCAGGTTTGATGAGCATAAGAGACTTATCTCAAAAAACATTTAAAATAGTAATGTTTCCAAACGACACACACACACACACACACACACACACACACACACACACACACACACACACGTTTTGCTAATTAAAATGTGTAATGAAAAGATGCAGTCTGCTTGAATGCTACGCTAAGCACATGTGGTAGGCATAATATGAAATGCATTTAATTATTTGTCAAACTATTTAAATTAGTTTTTATTTTTATTTTATATATTTTTTATATTAGAATAATATTAGAGGAACGTTAAAATAACGTTCTCCAAATCAAAAACTATCATTCTATTTCCGTGAAGAAAACTTTCCTGGCTAACCAGAAACAAACCTTATTATTTTGCAACCATGTTTATTAAGGGCTAGTGACTCTAACCAAAGCAATGGTGCAGATTGGTGTAGACACTTAATTTGAATTTCTGTACTTATTCTCGACAGTTAAGGGTCTTTTAAATGTTATATTAATAGATTTTCGCAAGGATGGAAGATCTGTCGTGCAAAAGCATCTGCTATGCGTGTAGTTCTCGTGTAGTTTAACGCGTGAGCGCTTGAGTCTTTGCTGACCTCTAGTGGCGAACCTCTGAACTACTCCACAGTTTACGCGCTGATTGCGCCTCACAGGTGTTTGCGTCGCGTGTTGTTTACTTGTACAGTCCTTTGAATTATTACGTTTCTCCGTTCATTTTTAATAACATATTTGTGAACATGTTTAAAAATTATGTCATTATTTTAATACTCTCTGTTTATTGGACTAATGCTGACCCTGGTGAGCGGGTCTTGATAATGTTTTGTGGAACCATGTTACCTAAGATTTGATTAATGTGATTTATTTCAATGAACGTAATATTTCTTTTAAAATGCAGAAGAGAATGCCAATGTGAGTGCTTCAGCCGAGACAGACTGTATATTTGACAAGGGATGTCACGGTAAGAGTTCGCAATGCTTTCTTCATTCACTTCACGTTTATTTGTGTTGTATCAAACCTTTCACAATACATATTGGTTCAAAGAAAAAGCTTGTTTCGATGTTACAATTTAGGAAGTATTATGTTATCAGCGATGAGTGTGTCAAACAAAGTAATGTTTATATGGCAGTGAGACCTTTTCAAAAAATCATAAAGGATTCCAATAAGAAATTTCCTTCATATTTTAGAACCGTTCTTATAGGATTCCGTTTGGAATTGTCTTATAGGATATTTACGTCTTTTCCTATAATATTCTTATCTGATTCTGTGGGAATTGTCTTATAAGACAATACATAAATATCCTGTAGGATAATTTCTCTACAGGATGTTAATGGAATCCAATTGGGTCTCTCTCTCTCTCTCTCTCTCTCTCTCTCTCTCTCTCTCTCTCTCTCTCTCTCTCTCTCTCTC
Organism: Gobio gobio; assembly: GCF_949357685.1. Taxonomy (NCBI): domain Eukaryota; kingdom Metazoa; phylum Chordata; class Actinopteri; order Cypriniformes; family Gobionidae; genus Gobio; species Gobio gobio. The sequence goes on along the minus strand of NC_137101.1, from coordinate 7,940,184 downwards.
TCTCTCTCTCTCTCTCTCTCTCTCTCTCTCTCTCTCTCTCAAACACACCCACCCACACAAATGTTACTCTAAAAAGTAATTAATTCATTATTAATTAATTTATTATAATAAATAATAATAAAACATATCACAGGACAAAGTGAAATTCCATTAAATAAAAACAATGTCCAATAAGATTCTAAGAATCCAATAAGATCCTACAGGATAAACTGAAATTCCAATAGGATTTTTTATCCCAGCTAATGTTTTTTGTTTCCTAGAACATTCTTTTTTTAAGGTTTGTTTTTTGGTTTGCCAGGAAAGTTTTCTTAACAGAAATAGAATGTTAGTTTTTGGTTTGGAGAATGTTATTCTAAAATTCTAAACAAAATAAACACACACACAACCTGCTAAATTCTGGATAAACGTTATTTTATAGTAGCAAAATAATGTTCTGCATAAGTTATTTTTAGGTTATTTAAAAACTACCCTGCAATGTTCTGGGAATGTTATTTAATGGTTGCAAAAATAATTACGGATATCAGAAGGAGATGCGCTTCCCCTTTAAAAACATTTAAATAGATTTCCATGAAACGGTTTCCAGTTATGCGTCGCTACACATCCCAGCATAAACTCTCCAGTGCTAACTTAAAGTCCCCATGAAATCATAATTGAAGTTTTTTGGCTTACTTGTTAGCCTTGGTGTTATCTATAAGCTAGTATGCTCCAAAACAATGAAAAAATTCATATTTAGATGATATAAGCATTCAAAACTTACAGTCTCTCACTTCCGCCAATATGTATTCATGATTTTGATGACATTACTCTGCACTTAAGCTTCTCATCAGATTTTCTGTCCAATCAAATGCTCTCTAGAATCTGAAGCCCCACCCCTACATTATAAACAGACTTTAAGGCTGCGTTCACACATGATGTCTTTTTTGAAGCTGTCAGCATCTGTTTTACATTATAATCCTATGGAGTAAACCATGTTTTCATAAAAAATCATGAGCGCTTTTTCAAACGCCGACGTCTTTTTCTGCAGCTCAGCGCATCTTTTCAAGTTGAAAAAAGTTAAACTTTTCTGATAAAAACGCCCTACGTCAAGCGCCTTTTTTACAGCTGACCAATGACAAGCGAGTAGCAAGACCTGAAAGTGGAGAACATGTGGGTTATCTCTACAGTATATTTTAGTCTACAATAAAACGAAATATGTCATAAACCCTGCCTCTTTTTGTTTACATTTAACACAATATTAAACATATTAATATGTGGTTCTGACAAGTATGCATATATGATTATCACTGTAATAAAATTAAATATGACATAAAACACAACCCACAGATTTGAGATTTAAACTGTCTTAAAGTCCTAAAACTACAGACCTCCGATCACACAGAACGCGTTTTTCAGGTTCGAAAAAGTGGCTCATAGTGCACTATATAGGGGATAGGGAACGAGTCAGACAGTGTAAACATGCTTTCCATTGGGGCGAATGAAGGTTTCATGTTAGTGTCAAGCGAACCGCAGTGACCAGAAAGCGTATTTTAAAGCGATATGGAGGAAACTGCGGCTTTACCGAGCTGTGATATAAACTAAACGCTATTGGCTATTTAAAAAAAGGGGAGGAGCTGTTCGACATGTCCCGCCCTGTCTTCCTGTTTCAGTGCAAATGACATCAACACTGAATAATGCTGTGCGTTTCAAGCAAGCGGCAACCTCCCACAGTTTCTCTTGACGGCAATACGGAAGTGACTTAAACTGCAATTCATCGACTGGCCCAGAAGGGAGCAGAATCTCATTGAACTCCATGTTAAAATGCCCAACTGTACAGCAGAAAAACACATGTTTACAGTCTGGTACAAATTGTAGTTTTGGTCTATACGGCTAATTTTGCCCTTCAAGATAACTGTGAGGGGGTGAACTCATTCGTTTACATTATATAAAGCTTTAAAGTCCTGCATAATTAAGGGAGTGACAGGTGTATTGCCGTTTGTCTGCTGTCTGCTAGTCATCGCGTCACCTCAGCTCCGCCCACATCCCGCCTCTTTGCCCATTTTCTGTTATCCGGGAGTGATGCGAGATGACAAGATGGCAATGGCCAGCTCAACCCTACTTTGCGCTTCAAATCGTCTCTTCAGAATCCTATGGGTGACGTCACGGACACTACGTCCATATTTTTGTACAGTCTATGGTTTCAACACCCTTCAGTGGGCCTTTAAACGCCTCTTATAGGCCGTTGTGTTCAAGAAATCAACAGATATGTTTGTGATTGGCTACATTGTTCAACGCTGCAAAAACGCGTAAATAGAAACCTTTGAAACTCTCCATAGCACAAACACCAATCGTTAGCCAAATATTTTTTGCCGATATGCCATTTTTACAGAGAAAAGCTGCTTATAACTGCTGATAAGTTTTCTTTTCCTTCAAAAAGCCGTCCAAGTGAAGGCTAAGCCTCGCCCAGCTTTACACACGCTCCTCCAATGTCTGCTGGATATGATTCCCTGCACCATGTTTTTCAGAGCTGGCTGGTATACGTGCCTTCATCCCAAAGGATGAGGAGGAGGAGGAGAACCGGATTATAGGTGGGCATGAGGCCTGGCCACATTCATGGCCTTGGCAAGTGTCCCTGCAGTACTCCGACATACCAGCCTGCGGGGGCGCCATCCTCGACCTGTTGTGGGTTATCACCGCCAGCCACTGCTTCAAGCGGTAAGCCCACGGACAGTGCTCTATAACACCTCCCACTGACTATGAGTGCAGTCTGTTTGTCTCTTAACCATCATTTCTGTTTGTGAGCAGTTATAAAAAGGCGTCAATGTGGAACGCAGTGGTTGGAATCCACAATTTGGAGAATGCCAATGAATCCTGTTATCAAGTACATTTCTGCGTGCATATTTACCTCTCACTACCTTCTTATGTGCATTATCATTCATTTTTGCAGTTTGAACTCTCGTGTATTATATTTAAAGACTGTACAGGTAGAAAAAATCATCTCCCACAAGGACTACAACCCAAAGACAAATGAGAACGATATTGCCTTGCTGAAACTGCAGAGTCCGCTGCTGTTTAATGAGTGTGTGAGACCTGTTGGCATCTTGAGTAATGAGTTGGCGCCTCTGGAAAGCTGCAGTGTCACCGGCTGGGGCGCCGTCAGAGAGAGTAAGGCCGTTAGTTACCTGTGTGTGTGGTTTAACCTGTGTAATGGTGCTTATATGTGATTCGATGAATGTGTCTCTTTATAGATGGTCCTGTTGCATCCAGACTTCAAGAGGTCAATGTAACTGTGTTTGAGCCACAAACGTGTAGCAAATTTTATGGAAGGAAAATGTATACGTTTATGACGTGTGCCGGGGCGGATGCTGGCGGAAAGGATGCGTGTCAGGTAATTATCTGCAATTTAGCTTTAATTCTTTTTTTTTGTTTATATAAATTAATATAATAACGTTTGGCGGGGAAATCTATAGATATTTTGTAATAATTTATAAAAAAAATTTACACATTATTATATATAAATAGAATAATAGTAAACGTATGTGTGTATATTTGTATGTGTGTATATGTTTTATATATATTAAATATTATTTATTAATATTATATGATTTAAGCATTTAATATATAATATTTTTTTTCCCTGCATGTTTGGCTAATACACATTAATAGAATTTGTTTTTGTGTTGTGGAGTGATTAATCGCATCCTAAATAAGTTTATGTTTACATAATATATGTGCGTACTGTGTATAATTAATGTATATATATAAATACACACAAATGCATGTGTATATATTTAATATTTTTTTATATGTACACAGACCGAGTATATACATTTTTTAAATATATTTTATATACATTAAATTGCATTAAGATATGAATTAATAAACATTTCATGTCTTTTTCATGTATTTCTGTATAACTATTTAATGTATTTTAATTTACAGTAGCATGAACCACGAGTAGTCGAGGAACTCGAGTATTGTTTTAATAAGAAATCGACTAGCAGAAATCAGTAGTTGTGCAAATATATATATATTAGGGCTGTCAAGCGATTCAAATTTTTAATTAATTAATTTAATTGAATTAATCTAATATATTGCAAATTAATCGCTCATCAAATTTGGCTGGGAAATTACTCCCAAAAGATAATTTAAAGTCATTATTTTGTAAAAAATCAAATAGACATTACAAAAAGTTGCTTCAGAAAGAAATATTTTGGGGTGATCTAATACCTTTTAATGTTTGTTTTTATTCATATGGATATATTAAATTATTTTTAATTAAATTAGCCTATATTAAATAGTGTGTATCATATAATGTTAATAAACAATTTTATCACACAGAGGATATAATACTTTTCATATTCATAAATTAAGTCATGTTAATAAAACATTTAATAATATTATCATCATTTATAAACATCATTTTATGTCACCAACCAATAGACCCTTTTCACAGACTGTGATGACGCGTTTTAAGAGTCAAGTTAAGTTTTTTGCATTTTTAAAAAAAATATATGTACATTTATAACACTAATACTTTGTATTTTATTACTTTTGCATCAAATTACAAAACACAAGTTACCGCTGCTGTTCTAATACAGCATCTATGGGAGTGATGGTCAAAATTAACATCTTTCTGCCGTTATCAATCTCACTTTTTTTCCCCTCTTTTTGAAAGTTGTGAAATCACTATTGTGGAGTTTAGCTTTTTGAGCAAATGGGGACACACAAATATGTATTTAATGTATTCTCTCCTTCACCGCTATAAAAGTTAACCCAACTATGACAACTTCCGCTCTGAGAAACCCGGAAATGTGAAAATGGTCTACTGACTTTTATGACAAGGCAGTGTTAGTTTAGGTTGTAAAATGTCATAAAATGTGCTGCTGCTCCTCTAATAGCTTAATGATGTTTATTAATGTCATTTAAACATGTTGTCCTTCACTGTGGACGCTGTGGATGATCTGTTCAGGGCGACTCTGGCGGTCCACTCGCGTGTTTCACAGGCGAGAGGTACAAGCTTGCCGGAGTGGTCAGCTGGGGGATCGGATGTGCTCGGGCCCAAAGACCTGGGGTCTACACCACGCTGTCCCACTACAAACAGTGGATCAGTTCTTCAGTACATGGTATGAACTTTCAGATTTCAGTGATCCAGGTGCATATCAGTGGCTGATCTAAAACCGCTGTAGCCTATTTTCCTCTTGTATTATATAGATGAACCTGCGTTTGTTGACTCTGGAGCAGATTTCACTGGTAAGACTCTTGTTATTCTCTCAGTGCCTTTTCACTTGCTTTATTCATCATTCATGTCCATTTCCATGTTATGGCTTCAGCCCAGTGTGGTCAGTCCAAGATGGATCCCTGCCAACTGCCCGGTAGCTTGGCGCAGATAGTGTCCTCTGAGGATGGCACATTCAAGGTGGAGAACCTGAGTGAGGCGTGCCCAAACTCCTGGCCATGGCACGTCAGCTTGCAGAACAAAGACACGCATTACTGTAGCGGCATCCTCGTTCACCCGCACTGGGTGCTGGCACCGCGCCACTGCTATGCCAAGTAAGCCAGATGGGTTTGATCATCTGCATTTATCTGTTGTTCCTCAGTCATGTTCTGACCGTTTGACCCACAGGGCTGGAGATGCCGTGGTCTTAGGAGCTCATGACCTCAACTTCATGTCGGGTCAGACTGCAGCTGTGGAGAGCGTGCAGAGTTTGGCCCACGACAGCATTTTTCCACCGGTCTCCGATCTCTCCATGATCCGCTTATCTGTCCCAGCTCAAATAGGTATAGGATCATATGACCTCCTCTGTGTTTTTCATGAGATGCCGCTGACCATTCGAAGTTGTACAGCTTGACGTGTGCTCCATCCAGGGTCGACGATATTTCCGGTGTGCTTAACGGATAAAGATGATGAGGAGGTGATTGAAGACAACTTGGCTTGTGTGACAACTGGTTGGGGGCCAAGAAAAGCTACATGTGAGTCAACTGGCTTCCTGAAAGGGTTTGAGATTAAAATCAACATGAAATGGCATTCACAACCCCTTTGGATTGTGAAAAATTCCTGTTACATACCAGAACCCTGGAGCCTGGAGGTGGTTGGAGGAGAAAAATATATACACCTTTTAATATAGATTTTTTTCCATACATCAATTCTCCGAACCACTTATTTTATTTATTTTATAACTTTTTTTTCCATCTATATATTCTCTAAACTGCTTATTTTATTTATTTTTGGTTTTTATTTTATCCATATATTCTCTGAACTGCTTATTTTATTTTTTTTGTTATTATTTTATCCATCCATTCTCCAAACTGCTTATTTTATTTATTTTAATTTGTTTTATTTTTAGTTGTTTTTATTGTATTTTCCTCCAAACTGCTTATTTTATTTATTTTAATTTATATTTTATTTTTGTTATTTTTATTGTATCTTCCTCCAAACTGCTTATTTTATTTACTTTAATTTATATATTATTTTTGTTATTTTTATTGTATTTTCCTCCAATCTGCTTAATTATTTTATTTTAATTTATATATTATTTTTGTTATTTTTATTGTATTTTCCTCCAATCTGCTTAATTATTTTATTTTAATTTATATATTTTTTTTGTTATTTTTATTGTATTTTCCTCCAAACTGCTTATTTTATTTACTTTAATTTATATATTATTTTGTTATGTTTATTGTATTTTCCTCCAATCTGCTTAATTATTTTATTTTAATTTATATTTTTGTTATTTTTATTGTATTTTCCTCCAAAACTGCTTATTTTATTTATTTTAATTTATATTTTATTTTTGTTATTTTTATTGTATTTTCCTCCAAACTGCTTATTTTATTTTATTTTTTATTTTGTTATTATTTTATTATCCATCCATTCTCCAAACTTCTTTTTTTGTTTTGTTTTTATTTTATTTTCCAGCCATCCATCCTCCAAACGGCTTATTTTATTTTTTATTTTCCATCCATCCTCCAAATTGCTTTATTTTATTTTAATTTTTATTTCCCACCCCTCCATTCTCTAAACCGCTTGTCCTGTGTAGGGCCACAGGAATGCTGGAGCCTTGGATGCTTGGATGGATGGTTTGTTTGTTTGTTTATTTATTTATTTATTTGATCTATTGGAGTAACATGCATTACCACGTCATGACCAAAAACATGTTTTAAGAAGTAAATGAGATGAATCGAGAGTTCACGTTGACTTCACATCAGAACCTTTCTGTGCATCCATTGCTACTTTGTATCTGCTCCTTCCTCAAGCACATTTCCAGGGGAGTAGTTACGTTTTTTTTATTTTCATATTAGTGGATCTGAACCCTGAAATCCTGCATATGGCCAGGGTTACGCCTCTTTCTGAGAGAGCCTGCAAGACTGGCTGGGGGGACAGTTTCAGCATGAAATTCCTCCTGTGTACGGATGCAGCCGCCTCCACCTCCTGCTTGGTACAGTCTTACAGTAGTTTCAACACGTCTGTATTGAAGAATCATGATTCACATGCACATGTCTGGGTCACCTATATTCTTTATTTTATAGGGGGACTCGGGCGCACCCCTTATGTGTGCAAAAAACGGCATCTACTACCTTGTAGGATTAACAACAGGGGGCGGCAAGAGATGTGAACCTCAGAAACCAAATGTGTTCACTCGAGTGTCTTCCCATTACACGTGGATACAAACTTGTATAAACAATACCTTTAATAAAAAGTATTAAAATATTGTGGGGTTTTTTTTTTTGCAAAGTAATATTTTCTTTTATGATAAGTATCCATAGTCTAAACAAAAGTAAATTACCAATTTAAAATGATAACATGTCATTGTTATTTTGAAGTTACATGAATCAGTAATTGCTAGGGAACACTTGCTTCCCTATTAACGATTGATCATGTGACGCTTGGCTGAATGTAATTGTCTAAAATGCAGTGGTATTCACTATTGCTTTGTTCGGCTTTCGAAATGATGTTGTGACGTTCACCCATGTGCCACATGCTACAATACAAGCTAGTGAATGAATCGATTCTTTCAATGAATCAATAGAACCGGTTGAATACTCGTTTGGTTTTATTAATTCACATTTGAAACAGAGTTGGTTTAATAAACACTAGTTCAATAAAACGCGCAAAAGCACTTCAGCAACTTAGTATGATTACAAAAATGCTAATTGTTAGGTTATAAATGATTTATGTGTAATGCTCTTTTGGGACGTTTAGAACATATCGTTTGAATCTCAGCGACCACGTGATTGCGTCATGACGTAAAAGCACCGAACGAACAGTTCAAAAGAACCGATTCGCGGAAGTGAGTCGGACTTCCCATCACCAATTCAAACTCCACCCCTCCTATGCCACTTCATTTTTCCAATGAGCATCAGCAGCTCTCGAATCACCCGAAACAAAGTGACACCTCATCCCTGCAGCAAGCCGCCAAGATGGGGGAAGTAAAAACGCCCAGACAAATGTTCCTGAGCAGCATTGCACTTATCTACGTGTGTGCTTTTTCCTCCATCTACGTTCAAATACCAGGTAGGGAAGTTTCTCTCTTTTTTTGTTTTGTTTTTTTTTGAAGGTGGTTTGGTGGCTATGGAGGATTTTGGGTGCGGCATTAATGAATGGCTGCGCATGAACTTGAACTTGAACTATTGTGGAATGTCGGCGGGATTCCTTTGGCTCATTCATTCGTTCGCGCTAATCGTTCATTCTCCCGCACGTTCCCGTGTCACGGGGGATCAGTTTCAGTTCAAACTTTTGAAGGACCTCGCGCACAAACCGCGTCTCCATGCAGAACGACGCATTCCAGCGGAATTGTGTAGGCTATTTAATATTTTGAATAGGGTTTCGTGATAACTAGACATAATGCCCGTATGAATAAACCAGCAGTGCTTGAGTTCCTCCACATGTGGTGATTTTAGGAACCCCGCCAGTTAGTGCTGAGTACGCACTGTAGTGACCCGTCATCGCTCAGGGGCCTGTGGGCTTTTTGCCCTTTGCATATGCATGTGTGTGGCCTATTCATTATGAAGGCACCCCCCCCCCCCCCCCCCCCCCACTGGCTCTACGGCATGTACCAAAGCCTTTAAAAGTGTCAATAAGCTCATTTGAACCAAAGCAACAGCTAAATTCTTCTCTTACCATTGTGACTCATGTATATGCAATGTATTATTACCAAGTGCAGGATTGTGCACGCTCTCTCTGAATATGCATCAGTGTTGAGTGTAATGCATTACTAATTGATTATGTAGTTGAATCAAATACTCACTGTATAAACTATAGAACAGTTCTATAAACCAACAGTGGAGTTAACGTTTAATGGTAAAATGTATGTGTAAATACTTCAAGAATAAGTTTTGTACTGCGAAATCTGGCCACCTGCAGACTGTGTTGCCCACAGAAAAGGGAAATCATATGCATTTAGGCTAATAATAGCTCTATTTCCTTTTGATATTTTGAGTTGGGTTGTTTGTAGCCAGGCTGCATGTTTAAAACTCAACAGAAGAAGGCATGTCCACAGAGTTTCAGTCCTTTTGAAAATATTTTCCATTCGGTGCTAAACTCCAGGGATGCGTATACCAAAAGCATCGAGAGCTAAGTTAGTGGCAATGGTTCTATGATGCTTTTGGGAAACGCAGCCCAGGTCTTTCAGCAATTACACCTCCCCATGGGAAGCGATCTTCAAGGCAGTGTGTCTGGAGGAGCCGCTTGTGGCAGAACTGGGTCTTCGAAGAGCATTCAAAGAGAAACCGTGAGTCATGCGTTGGCACTGGCACAATACACGGCCTGTTCTCTAACTCAAACCAGCCTGCTATACGTGCACTCTTGCTGTGGCTTGCATGCCAAAAGTGTGAACGTGCAACTTTGCCTCTTCAGTCAAATTGAAAAACGATCTCCGTTTGTCAACATTCTGCAACATATAGTAAAGTAGTATTTCCTGATCTCTCTCTCTCTCTCTCTCTCTCTCTATACTGTATGTTGCAAAAAGCAGTATTTTACAGTGCACCTGTTTGCATCCAGGGTTTAACACTGCTATGGGTGTCTGTACTTGTTTTGAGGCATTAAAAAGTCACAGGACTGGTTTGTGTTTTGCTCATTGTCATGGCAGTGTGTGCCTGTGTTGTTCCGTTGAATGAATGTTTACATATAACTTGACGCTTTGTGCTTTTACCACTGAGCAAACGGCACTGAATCTGTCACCACCGGCCACATGGCACTATGTTTCTAATTGGCACTTTAGCAGATAAGCCCACCTTTTATACATCACTCAGCAATCCAGCTTTAAAGTCAAAATGAAATGGCATTTACAGTCCATTTTAATTACAGAATTTGACACACATTTCTCGCTTTATAGAAGTAAAATTGGCTGTGAATGTTCATTCGGTCATTTACTCACCCTCATGTAGTTCCAAACCTGTAAGTCTTTCGTTCATCTTCGAAACACAAATTAAGGCATTTTAATAAAATCTGAGAGCTTTCTGTCAAAAGCTCAAACGTGCTGCGTAACACGAGAATGAACCTCATTGGTTCCTGCTGAAGCTCAAACGTGATGCGTAACACGAGAATGAACCTCATTGGTTCCTGCTGAAGCTCAAACGTGCTGCGTAACACGAGAATGAACCTCATTGGTTCCTGCTGTTGCTCAAATGTGCAGCGTAACACGAGAATGAACCTCATTGGTTCTCGCTGAAGCTCAAACGTGATGCGTAACACGAGAATGAACCTCATTGGTTCTCGCTGAAGCTCAAACGTGATGTGTAACACGAGAATGAACCTCATTGGTTCTCGCTGAAGCTCAAATGTGATGTGTAACACGAGAATGAGCCTCATTGGTTCTCGCTGAAGCTCAAACGTGCAGCGTTACACGAGAATGAACCTCATTGGTTCTCGCTGAAGCTCAAACGTGCTGCGTTACACGAGAATGAACCTCATTGGTTCTCGCTGAAGCTCAAACGTGATGCGTAACACGAGAATGAACCTCATTGGTTCTCGCTGAAGCTCAAACGTGATGTGTAACACGAGAATGAACCTCATTGGTTCTCGCTGAAGCTCAAACGTGATGTGTAACACGAGAATGACCTCATTGGTTCTCGCTGAAGCTCCAACGTGATGTGTAACACGAGAATGAACCTCATTGGTTCTCGCTGAAGCTCAAACGTGTTGTGTAACACGAGAATGAACCTCATTGGTTCTCGCTGAAGCTCAAACGTTGCTGCGTTACACGAGAATGAACCTCATTGGTTCTCGCTGAAGCTCAAACGTGCAGCGTAACACGAGAATGAACCTCATTGGTTCCTGCTGTAGCTCAAATGTGCAGCGTAACACGAGAATGAACCTCATTGGTTCCTGCTGTAGCTCAACGTGCAGCGTAACACGAGAATGAACCTCATTGGTTCTCGCTGAAGCTCAAACGGGCTGCGTAACACGAGAATGAACCTCATTGGTTCTCGCTGAAGCTCAAACGTGATGCGTAACACGAGAATGAACCTCATTGGTCTTGTTGAAGCTCAAACGTGCTGCGTAACACGAGAATGAACCTCATTGGTTCTCGCTGAAGCTCAAACGCGCTGCGTAACATGAGAAATACTTTAAAGAACCACCTATAAGAGTCAATCATTTTGTGTGTATTCTTTTGTCTATTTATTGAAAGGAAAGCTAGATATGACGTTTTGATTAATGTTCACAGTTAAATCATTCACAGCAAGAGTGATTCAAATGGACATTAAGCTTGCCTCTGTTTGTCTCTCTGGACAGGGTTGTATGGAGATGAGGGGATTGTTCCAGTGCGCCTGCAGATGCAAAAGTGCAGCGGCCCCTTGCTGGAGCAGCTGGAAGCCTCCCCGTCCCTGCTGTGGTTGGGGCCGTCTCTGGGTCTGACGCCGCAGCAGGCCCTGGAGCTCATCTGCCTGCTTGGAGTGTTGCTGAGTCTGGGCGCTGTGCTGCTGGGCCCCTGAGAGACAGTCTGATCTACCTCTGCCTGTGGGCCCTCTACCTCTCACTGTATAACGTTAGTGTAATGCCATCCTGTCAGAGTATTAACAGCTATTCAAGTACATAAAATAGGGGTGTGCGAAATACATCGTGATTGTTGTGTTAACGATGTGCAATCTGACATTATCGAGTATGTCCCTCACTTTACATAAACGCATGCACGCATTTGGTCTATTAAAATGCATTTAGAATTCCTTTAATCTTCAAGATAAAGGTATTTATGTCTAATATAGTTAATCAATATCAAACGAAGAGGGCCGTTTTTCTCTCCAATATCTCCTTGATTACAAATGTGATATTGATTTTTACTCAACAGTTCAATAAACAAGAATTTAATATTAATTCTTACGTTTTAGACAGTTTTGCCTGTCTTTGCTCTGTTTCGCCAACAAACTAGTTCCAAACAAAGCCGCAGGACTGTTTGCGTCTCTGAGCAACTCACAGCGGTGAATGAACGAATCGTTTGAATGAATGATTCAGTGACTCAATCGTTAAGACAGCCAAATGCTTCGTTCCTGAATGAATCAGCCGTTTGAATGAATCGTGTGGAACTTAAAGGATTAGTTCACTTTTAAATAAACTTTTGCTGATAATTTACTCACCCCCATGTCATCCAAGATGTCCATGTCTTTCTTTCTGCAGTCGAAAAGAAATGAAGGTTTTGGATGAAAACAGTCCAGGGTTGTTCTCCATATAATGGACTTCAATGGGCTCCAAACGGTTCAAGGTCCAAATGACAGTTTCAGTGCAGCTTCAAAGGGCTTTAAACGATACCAGACGATGAATAAGGGTCTTATCTAACGAAACGATCAGTTTCTGCGAGAAACCGAGCAGTATTTATGCATATTTTACCTCTTAACAGACGAACGAGATCGTCTCTGAGCTCCGCCATAACTTCCGGCAAGTGAGGTCAATTAGATCGTGGTCATAGATGTATACGTAGATGCCTCATTAAGTGACTGCACGGATCAGTAGAATGAGGAATCTACTATCGATATATCTATAACCACGATCTAATTTGACCTCACTTGCCGGAAGTTATGGCGGAGCTCAGAGGATCACGCTCGTCTGATAAGAGGTAAAATATTAGCATAAATACTGCTCGGTTTCTCGCAGAAACTGATCGTTTCGCTAGATAAGACCCTTATTCATTGGTCTGGTATCGTTTAAAGCCCTTTGAAGCTGCACTGAAACTGTCATTTGGACCTTGAACCGTTTGAGCCCATTGAAGTCCATTATATGAGAAAAACCCTGGACTGTTTTCATCCAAAACCTTCATTTCTTTTCGACTGCAGAAAGAAAGACATGGACATCTTGGATGACATGGGGGTGAGTAAATTATCAGCAAAAGTTTATTTAAAAGTGACCTAATCCTTTAATGGCTGAATCCGAAATCGCCCCCTATATCCTCAAATAGGGCATTATTGGTGGGACAGCCATTTGCAGTGGTGTCCGAAACCGTAGTGAACGTTATTGAGGACACTCATTCAATCCCACATTGCACCGCAGTAACGAGTGTACAGCCGATGTACAGTTAACAGCTGTCTGGATTCACACACTCGTTTTCAGTTCACTCCTTCAAGTGGACTTATGTAGGGAATAGTGAATCAGGGTTTAGGGGGCGATTGCGGATTCAGCCAGTGACTCTGTGCCTGTATCTCAGTGTGCATACTATCCATCCTAAATAGTATGTGACCTTAGTAATATTCAATACTATTTAGGGTGGATGGTATGCATATTGGGATGCAGGGAATGACTCCCTCATTAACAGTGACTTGCTGCCACCTACTGCGGTTTTAATTTCACATTTATATTCATATATATACATTATAATTTCAAAATATCAATTTTCAATGTTTTGTTTAAAACATCAAACATTTATGCATTTGAAACTGCATGTTAAATGCATTTGTCACCTCTGAGCTTCATTAAACAGTGTAAGTGATCTAAAAATGAATTTTGTTGATACTGGTTTCATTTGATTTAACAGCGCTATAGTGTCTTTTTCTAATTGAATTTGGTTAAATGTAATAATTTAATTAGGTTAATGTCTTTATAAAGGTAAAAATGCCAATGAAACGTAAAAAAATCCATTAAACTTATTGGAAAATATGATTTATTCACTGCTGCCCAACTGACCACCACACAGAATGGACAACTTTAGGGGTCCTAAACCTGCTGAGGTACCAACACAATCACACAAAATATTGTCTAATTATCGTTATTGAGAAAAATCCCAGAAAATAATGAGGTATAATTAATTTTTTTGTCAACATCGCACAGCTCTAACGTATAACTATTGTGCAGCACTAGGTGCTTTTTTTCAAAAACTTTTGACATTGTGTCCTGTGTGGAACCATAATTGAGAGATTATGTTTTGTTTCATAGGTTGGTGGAGACTTCCTGCAGTCTGAATGGTGAGTTTCACAATTGTCACATGATTTGCAGGTTATCAGACTCGTTCAGTATAGCCGGCACCAGTTTAACCGCTTGTTATTTCTCCATTGTTGTTAGGCTAGTAATTTGGTCATTTGCAAGTCAAATTCTCTGCAGCAGTTTATGTTTATGAGAGGGAAAACGGCCACAAACTTTACCGCATGTTATGTGCCTGCCCATTAAATTGAATGTGATTGCAGTCCACTAAATGACTAATCAGTGGACTGTGCTTTTACTTTTCGAACAAATGCTGACTCATATTTGAAAAACCACAGCCATAAATCTTGGATCAAGAATATAGAGATTTGCGGATGGGCTCTTTTCTTCAGACATGATAGAAATCTAGTCATGTTTGTAATTGGGATTCATTGTAATGGTCTCTTAGGGATACGCTGCTGTTGGAGGCTGGGTTTCTGGCTGTGCTCGTAGCTCCGCTGGGTGTGCTGCTCGGACGCTCCTCCCACAGGTACCACGACTCTGTGACCTTTTGGTTGACCCGCTGGCTGTTCTTCCGGCTGACCTTCTGCACAGGTGCGAGTAAGCTGGCCAGTGGCGACCCTGCGTGGTACGGCCTGTCAGGTATATTGAATCATTTTTAACATGATTTATTCTGTATTGGTTGAGATCAGTTCATTTGTGCTAGTCATGCCGCCCACTCTTATTCATGAGGAAATCGTACTGTATATGCTTTGGAAATTCACCCCCTAAATGATTCATGTTATATAAAAGTCATTGGTATATGGATTTGAAAATCTAGTGACTTAAATACTTGAATATATATATATGAATATTTATAGAATATTTGAATTTGCATGAAGTAATGTTAAAAATAGCCAGTAACTGTGAGGCAGACGGCACATCTGTGTGGGACAAACTGACTCATCTGTAGATTACAGTGTTTTTCAAAACTCGAGCATCTCTTTTGCAGCACTGAGTCATCATTTTGAGAACCAGATGAGTCCCACTCCTTTGGCCTGGTACGTCCATCAGCTCCCTGATTGGCTGCTGAGATTAGGAGCTGTGGCTGTGTTGCAGTGCGAGATCACCATTCCTCTCGTGACCTTCTTTGCTCCCATTCGCCGCTTGAGACTGTTCAGCTTTTATGTTCAGGTTTGTTGTGTGTGTGCTTGCATTTAAAAGATATCCACATCCCTTCTACTGAAAATATGAAGAGTGTATCTGAATTGAATAGTCTTTACTTAACCTGCTAACATTTTTTTTTCTGGCCCCACTACAATATTTTTATTTTATTAAAAGCTTTTAATATGTAATGTAGTTATTTATTACTCACACCCTGACAAACGCTTGTAAGCCGCAACGTGTAGTTGTACTTTTCACCTGTTTTTATACGATTAAGCCATGATGAATGAAAGGCTTTTAACTTTTTCTACTTCATTCAAGTACCGTGTGTCTGTGTGTGTGTGTGGTTGCATTAGAAATTAAAGAAAAAACACTTAAAGGAACACTCCACCATTTTTGAAAACGGGCTCATTTTCCAACTCCCCTAGAGTTAAACAGTTGAGTTTTACCATTTTCGAATCCATTCAGCTGATCTCTGGGTCTGGCGGTAGCACTTTTAGCATAGATCATTGAATCTGATTAGACCGTTAGCATCTCGCTCAAAAAAAAAATGACCTGAGTTTCAATATTTTTCCTGTAAGAGTATAGTTCCCAGCCATATCGGCCTACAACATCGCAACTTTTCATTTTCTGACGGTCTTGGTACACGATGTAACTGCAGAAGAGTCAAGTATTAAATAGGAAAAATATCAAATCTCTGGTCATTTTTTTTTTTTTTTTTTTTTAAGCGAGATTCTAATGGTCTAATCAGATTCAATGATCTATGCTGAGCTATGCTAAAAGTGCTACCGCCAGACCCGGAGATCGGCTGAATGGATCGAAAACAGTAAAACTCAACCGTTTAACTCTAGGGGAGATGGAAAATGAGCCCCCCCACACCACCACCAAAAAAAGTGCCGTGTTCCTTTAAGCAAAACATGGTCAGGTCATATTGCCTGAATAATTTTGGTCCCAAATTTGTATCGTTTTTACTGGTAGTCACTGAATGAAGAATTTTTGGGTATATGGTAATATGTCACATTTTATGGTCATAAGGTTGTTGGTAATATTTAACAGTTTCCTTTATTTTGCTATCCTCACTTACATAAATTAACTATAGTGTCATGCACCCACTAGTAAAAAATAATATCTGGTCTCTGAATGATTTGTGTATGTATGCATGTGTTTTTCCTTTCAGTCTTTTTTCCACTAATACCTCTTTTTATACCATTTTTGTCAGCTGTTTCTTCAGCTCTGCCACATCCTCACTGGTAACTGTAGTCCTCTGAACCTGCTGAGCATCGCCCTGAGCTTCTCGTTACTGGATGATGATCACTTCAACTCCAGTGCTATTCCGAAGAAGAAGAAGGGCCAGGAAAAAAAGTCCAAGAGTATGACCTTCTATCTCTAACTTCTGATTTGTGCAGTCATTTCTGGTGGGGTGGTAGCAGCAGAATTTCACTAATGATCTGATTAAGGGGCTCATTAATGCAGTCGCAGTACAAATGCATTCTGCCTGTACCAAACTAGTGTTCAGTGTGTGAAGATCCCAACACGCTTCTGAGCTTTAATTGGAGTGTATGCCTTTGCTTTTCAGCCTGCTCACAGACTTTGCACTGTGTTGTGGCTGTGCTGGTGGAGTTGGCTGTCTACCTGTTCATCCTGATCACTGCAGTTGTTCTCTTCAAGCTGCAGATTAACTGGGAAAACAAAACTCTGTCATCCAAAACCAGTGAGTCCTCAAGTGTGAAATCTAAAACTGATTTGCAAAAAAGTATACAATGTTTCGTAACCGATTTATAAAGTGCAAACTTAGAATTGAATTGTTTGTAAAAAAAATGTTAGGATGAATCTCATGGAGATGTGTTGAGGTTTGATCATTTCACTCCAAAACCAAAGCGAATGCAGTATATTTTTCATAAATAAAATGTTTTCATTTGACATTTGCATGTGTGGGAAAAATCTGCAAAATTATTTTTTTTTAATTATTATTATTCAAATGTATTTTGTTTTACATTAGTGAGTTTTTAGTGGAAAGGTTTTAATGAGAACATGCAAAAATATACATTATATTTATGTAAGGTTTTGTGTGTTTGTGCCAAGAAAATGCTACAGTGCTAAAAAATAATAATAAGTATGCAAGATTATAGCTTTTCTTTTGATGGTGAGGTGAAATATGACCCTCTCGTGTTCTTGGCACATTTTGTGAGATTCAGCCATGAACTGATTTGTTGTTTTTCAGGTATGTTTTGTGATATGAAACTTATTCTCCTGTCAAGACTAAATTAAATTGTTAGTTAATCTATTCATTGCTGCTTTCTTTCAGTTTTCACTCAAATGGAATTTGAAGCGTTTCTGAAGCACGTTCAGGCCCTCACTATCTGGATTGGTGTGTTGTCGTTCACCTGGGAAGTGGTGGCCGCCATGCTAATGTAAGCCCCGTCAGGAATGCCTATGAGAATCTGATTAATTTTTGTGTGTGTGTGTGGTCCTGGTAAACCATACATTGTGGGGATAAAATGCCCCAACAAGGATGGCAATTCCAGAAATCTTTGACCTTGTGTGGATATTGTTGGTTCATATGAGGAAGTTTATTAATCATACAAAATGGTGTTGTTTTTTTAAATGTAAAAATGCTGAAAGTTTTCTGTGATGGGTAGGCTTAGGGGACAGAATATACAGTATAAAAGTAATGGCTATGGAAAGTGTGTGCGTGCTTGCAGAAAGTAAAGCTTTAGAATTTCAGCCCATGATTTTGCCATTGTTACAGGAGGCAAGCCAAGAAATCTCACATCTGTTTCCTTTGTCAGGTGTGTGTGCACACGAGGCATCGTCAGCAAGCTGTGGTCCCTCATCCAATGTGCAGTCATCACGGCGGCTGCGGTGGCCATCTTTTCCCTCAGTATGGTGAGCTACATATCCTACACATGCAATGTAACGACTGAGTGATTTTCGGCAGCTTTCGTTTCATCCGGTCATATTGATAATGCATAACTGTCTGAAATGTTTTGTAACTGTACAAGTGACTTTACATTGTTTGAATTTCCTGCAAACAAAAACCCTTATAGTTATAACATTGTGTATATATATTTTTTTGTTTCATTTGTATTGCTCCAGTTTATTACACACACAAGCAAAACAGTACCCTCTGCTGTCCATAACCATAAAACATGATCTTTATAGACCAGTGATTCTCAACCAGGGGGTCAGGCCCGCTAAGGCCTTTGCACAGCTCCAAGGGGGCCTCAAGATGCCATAAAATGATTTAAAATAAGAGAAAATATGCTTTAAAACAGGGGTTTTCAAACTTTATGATGCCAAGGACCCCCAATATGATGAACCTTTTATGAGGGACCCCCTTCCAAAAATTCAATCTATATTTTTTTATGAATGAAAAACATTAAAAACTGTTAGATAAATAGTAAGTGTGAGATTATAAATACTGCATATTGTTTCCAAACTTAAATTGGCTATATTTAAAGGGATAGTTCACCCAAAAATGAAAATTATCCCATAATTTACTCACTCTCAAGTGATCTTAGGTGTATATGACATTGTTCTTTCAGACGAATACAATCAAGAGTTATATAAAAAAAGTATATAAAAAAAAATGTCCTGGCTCTCGCAAGCTTTATAATGGCAGCCCAAAATTTGAAGCCCAAAAAAGTGCATCCAACATAAAAGTGCCCCACATGGCTCCGGGGGTTAATAAAGGCCTTCTGAAGTGAATCGATGGGTGTGTAAGAAAAATATACATAATATTTAAAAATTCTGGAAAGTATGTATACAGCAAGACACATTTAGATATGAAACAGTTAGAATGTTCGTTAGACTTTAACCATTTTTGCTTTGTCGTCTTTATTCTCTGGAATTTTCTGGGGACCCCTTAGAACCTTCTGGAGGACCCCTGGGGGTCCCCGGACCCCAGTTTGAAAACTCCTGCTTTAAAATAAGCTAAAATGGCTAAAACTCAAGATGTACGCTTATGTCATTTGTTATTTTAATCAATTCTCTCAGCACATCTATTTTTTAAATTATTTTTTTCTCATTTAAAAACCAGGGTTTCCACATTCTTGGAAAACCTGTATATACGAGGAATTTTAAAAGTGTTATTTCTAGACCTGGAAAAGTCATTGAAATAGGTGAAATCCCAAGTCATGGGCATTTCTATAACAAATATATTGTCAAACAAAATATATTTTGGGGTACTATAAATTGCTGAGAAATAAATTACTAATTGTGTGTAGTAGAAAAAAATCATGTAAACAAACATTCAGTTAATGAAACTGCTTCTGTAACTTTTTTATTTTAATTATAATTGTTTATTTATATTAATTGAAAGTTTTTGTTTTAAAAAATAATTTAGCATTTGAATATTTACTTAAGCGGATTTAAATCGCCACTGCTAGTTTCTGTAAATAAAAAAGGTTTGAAAATGTGCGGTTTTCATTTACAACACAAATCTTGGTTGGCCTTCAAACATAACCATCGGAGTCCGAAAGGTTGAGAAGCGCTGTTATACACTGAACTGGAAATGTAACATTTTTACCTGCCTTTGTATGCAAATACATGTGTGGCGTTTCCTCTCAGGTTCCATACGCAGCCATGACTGGCATGTCGATGTTACCTGCGGTGCGAGAGGCGTACAGTGCCGTAGAGGGGTTCCAGCTGGTCGGGGCATACGGGATCCAGCACAGAATGGTCTCCACTGAGGGCAGGCCTGAGATCATTTTAGAGGGCAGTTATGATGGGCTTACATGGATGGTGAGAAGGACATGGGAAGGGTTGCCATGCTACAAAAATCCAAATATTTTTTGACACATGACACAGTCATTGTTTCCAATGAAGTTCTTCATTCAAAGGAAAGGTTAAAGTTTATCCTCAGTGGACTATTGTATTCTTATCCTGTTGCAGGAAATGAACCACATGTATAAACCAGGGAATGTGAATGCAGCCCCACCCATAGTAGGACCTCACCAGCCCCGGCTGGAGTGGCTGATGTGGCAGGCAGCTCAAGAGGGGCATGATCGAAGCGCCTGGTTTACAGGCCTCATACAGCGCCTCCTACAGGGCAAACCAGAGGGTGAGCGATCATGGCGGGGGTCACTGTTCTTATCCTACATTTTAGACTTTAAAAGTTGTGAACCTGTTTTTCTTTCCTGTAGTGGTTAGTCTGCTTCAGGTAGATGAAGCGCAGCACCCCTTCAGTCAGAAACCACCAGCTCTAATCAAAGCCAAGCTTTACAACTACCACTTCACAGACCCTGCCAAAGACAAGTGAGCTCCATACCTTTACACTCATTCACAATTATTTCTGCATAATTATACTGTGGTTTTAGATTAGTGCTATATTTATTTTGTGAGAATTTCTTATTTTTTTTAAATGGGTTGTAATTTCTCAAGAGTCTCAATTATTTCTTAGTAGTTTTCTGGGGAGGGAAAAAAAAGAACATTTTATTTGTATAGCATTATTCATGCATGGCATCATGCAGCTCTAAGTGCTTCACATGCATACAAATAAATATTGCCAGTATAATTTCACACAATATTAATATAAAATATTTGAAAACAATTAAAAATGTTTCAGAAGTTAAAATGGAGATTTAAATGCTTAAACAATTATTTATTTGAGGGTTAAATAAAGCCAGAGTGTACTTGGAAAGAACCTCACTGTTAAATCTGTATAATTTTTAAAGTAAAATAACTGATCTGAATCAACAAAGACGGTATTATTCATGAGAGAGTGCCACAATATGGCAGAATAAGTCCCGCCTTCTAAATAAAAGAGCCAATCACTGATTGGGGAAGTCGTTGCATCACTGCAGCTGCTGTTAGAAGCTCTGGTGGCCTTTTTTTTTTTTTTTTTTTTTTGGACGTGATTAGAGCATTAAAAAAAACACGATTTATGGGACAGTTCAAGTCAGACTTTGTTGCCGATTTTAAATGTTATTTAATTGCGAGTTCTGCAAGCAGTTTTTGAGATTTCAGGATTCCCCCATTCATTCAAATAGGACTTGGTCTTGGATACCTGAAATAGCTGCCCGGAGGCGTTGAAAATGAGTAATTAATTAATTAAAAAAATTAAGTAATTACATTTCAGAAAGCTAGTTAATTTTTGTAGTTTTTGTAAGATTTGTTGTAGTTTCCATTCACCACTATAGAAGTTTACCTAACAATAATGATGTCTGCTTCTGATAACCCCAGGGTCCATAAATATTAAAAATAATATATATTTAATGTATTTATCATATCCCATTTTGTTAGTAACTGTTTTAGTAAGTTACCTTTCATTAGTTTAATGTTAATGCTAAATTGTATACTGTTAAATTCTTATAAATAATAGCAAAATATAACTAATCTGAATTAATGGGGGGGGGGGGTGTTTCTTTTTAAATTGTATAAATGTTTTTTTTTTTTTTTTTTTTTTTTTTTTTTTTGGAAAAACGTATTTAAAAAAAAAAAACTTTTTGTATTTATAGACAATCCTAAATTACATCCAATATTACTTTGACTTAATAGTATGACATTACAAACATTTGGTGTTTAAGGGATACTTGAGCTTACAGACTATGTCTCACTACACAAAAGTGATGTTACATTTTGTTTTGATGGAAAGGGTATTTTTGCTGTCAGGTGCTCTGGTGGTACACGAGACTCAAAAAACTGCCATAGTCAAAATCTGCTAAGGGGTAAAAATGGATAAACCCCTTTAAAAAGTGATTTTTCACTATTACTTACAGCAGGATCTGCATTTTCATGTTCCTGGAGGGCCACTGTCCTGCAGAGTTTAGCACCAACCCTAAATGAGCACACCTGAACCAGCTAATCAAGGTCTTCAGGATTACTAGGGCTGAAACCGAAATTGCCCCCTATACCCTTAAATAGGGCATTATTTGAGGGGACAGCCATTTGTAGTGTTGTCCGAAACCATAGTGGACGTTATTGAGTGCACTCATTCTATCACACAATGCACCGCAATAACGAGTGTACAGCCGATGTACACACAGCAGCTGTCCGAATTTGCTCAGTTGTTTTCATTCAAGTGAACTATATTAGTGGACTAAAGTAGGGAATGGTGATTGAGGGTTTAGGGGGCGATTTCTTATTCAGCATAGAAAATTCCAGGCAGGTGTTTAGAGCTGGTTGGAGCTACACTTTGCAGGACAGTGGCCCTCCAGGACTGGAGTTTGGCACATGTGGTTTAAATAACAAAACCCATTTATAAGAGACAATAAAAACAACTTTGTGCATCAAAACCACTCCTTTCCTGGTAAAAAAAATGTACTTGATTTTCTAAAGTCAGTGAATTGGCGACAGCTGAATGTAACATTTGACAAGCCAAACATGTCAGACTCTGAGTAACATGTCATTTATTTAAGCCACGAAATAAACTTAATTCCGTAAAATAAGTATAATGAACTACTCAATAAGCATTTCAAACGTCTCCAGCACGTTTTATAATTATGCAAATCAAACATGATTCACTCCTCACGCACGTTATCATGTCTGTCAAAAACTTGGTTGAAATAGTAGAACTAAAAACATGGGCATAACACACTCATGGGCATCAATCACTTCACTGAATAAATGATTACCTCACGATCTATCTGTTTTCAAATCTACATAATTTGAATATCACAACATCGATGTCTGACAAAAAAATTAAGTGCACAATACATGGTAGTATTTATGAGAAGCAGAGGTCCAGCGCATTTCCTGGAAAACCGACTGTCATTGCTTTCCGAGAAGAGGGACAAAATGGCGGCCTGATCATGACGTACAAAATGCATAATTGACTCTAGAGCATAGATTCAGGAACTTGACTTGATTTTTATAAAATGTAGTTTCTACAACAGTTTCTTATCAGATTAAGGCAATTAACAAAGTTTGATCGAATGTTTAATTTTCCAATAAAAATTATATTTTTTGTATATGCTTTGCTACATTGAATTACCCCTTAGCAGGATGTGAGACCGTTATTTAGAGAAGTGAGGTCATCATGTGAAAGCCCAGACAAAAATAGAAACGTCTTTTCTATGTCAACCTGTTGGAATTACTGAAACGCATTGACCAAAGAGAAACTGCAACGCAGCCTGAATCCGCTCTCAGGTTTACTGTTCTTTTGTTTGCTGTTTTGGAAGGACCCATTTGCCGGCTTGGTGGAAGCGGAAGTACAGAGAGGAGTTTTTTCCCATTGTGAACCTTAAAGACCCAACGCTTGAGAAACTGCTAGATGATTCTGGACTGAAGGTAAAGTAGATTCAACAAACTTGAATCGTTCTAATTAATATGCATTGGGAAGGTAAATGGATTAAGTTTGGATTTCACGTTGACGCTGAAACATGTCTGTTTGCACGCAGAAGAAATTACCAATTCAGCCCAGCTCGGACACGCCTGTGTCGCAAGTCTTGAGCCTCATTCGGGGCCAGGTCTCAGGCCTCTCAGGGTCTCTGCTGCTTTCAACACTGTTAGCTACTTTGGTCGGCATTTTCCTCGTCAAAGCCGTCTTCTCCTGGGCTTTAGGAGGCAAAAAACCCAGAGCAGCTTTAGCTGATCACAAAACTAAGAAGCCCTCTGAGACCGCAGAGAAAAGCCACGTGCCATCTCTGTCCTCCCGGGGCGGCAAGAAGGACTCTGAAGAAAGAAGGACGGAGTCAGAAAGGAGTCCCCGCAAGAGGAAATGAGCTCTTGCTGTCACTTTGTGCCTTCGTCTTTGGCCAGATGCAATGACAAACGATTCTTTCTCAGGTGTACATTTTGTTTCTTTTCTAAGATCAAGTCTTTTTGCTGCCTGTCACACACACCTCAGATTTCTGTGTTTACCACTACACCGTTTTATCTCTTTGTGTCAAAACCACTCAAATGTCAAATGCACAGTACACATGGTACTTGATGTAATTGGCTTTGAACATTTTTAAGCCAACACCTACTTAACACACAATGAACGTCCCAAAGATTACAACAAAAGCACAAGTGCTACTTTTTCATGCTATGTAACTCATTAAACGGTTGTTGATTTAAATTATTTCATTCCTCATTTGTTTTTGTTTTTCAGCGACTAAAATCAACATTCAAAGATGTACTTCACCTTAAAAATTGACCGTTGAAAATGTGCCTCTTTATAATGGCATAGAAGGGCGGAATGTTTTTTCGGATGAGATTTTTCATTTTAAACTTCACCCTATATTGTTCCTCAAATCGAGGATACACCCGTTCCGTCAACTTAATCCACCTGTCAGTCATGCGTTTCATAATTAAAAATTGCAAACCAGTTGTCAGTCGCCACTAGATGGCAGTGTACACAAATCATCACTGCACACTTGGGTTTATGTTGACAGTTTAATAGGGTGAAATTTACTTCAAAAACTAAAAATATATCATGTTCATATCTAATCATTGTTTAATTGTGAGGCCAAATGTTTAATATAAATTTAGCAGAATATACAGCATGCAGATTGCATTTACTTCGAATAAAGCGTTTGGTACATTTCAATTATGTTGACATTAAAGCATTTGATGTGTACATGAACAAGTGTATGTATCTTATAAATATTTATTCTTAATTCATAATATCTAATGCTTTAATTTTAACAAAGTTTATTTGAACAGTTATTTGATTTAAATTATTAAGCAGTATATTTAATAAATAACTTGTGTATATATATATATATATATATTCTAATTTATATATAAATATTTTATATATAAATATTAAAAAATCTTAAATATATACATGCATATGTGTATTTATAGATGCATAATAATTATACACTCTAAAAAATGCTGTGTTAAAAATAACCCAAGTTGGGTTGAAAATGGACTAACCCAGCGGTTGGGTTATGTTTGCTTAAAACAACCCAATTGCTGGGTTAGTCCATTTTCAACCCAACTTGGGTTATTTTAACCCAGCATTTTTTAGAGTGTACACAGTACACCAAAGGTGGGAGTAAGTCACACGTGCCCAAGTCCATTTTTGTGAAAGTCAATTCACTGCTTTATGTCAAGCTAGCCAAGTCGTAGCTTGGGTCAAGCAAGTAACTGGCAAGTCATACAAATGTTTGATGATTTATCTATTAAAATAAGTTAAAACCACAGTAGTTATGGACTATGGGTGGTTTATTTGCAACAAAAAAATTGCCATTATGCATTTCTACTCAAAAGGTGTCCACATACAGCCGAGTTGTTAATACAATAAAAACCTAAAAAAAAACAAATTAAAACTACATTAAATGTAACTGCAATTAGGCCAATATATTGGGTGAGATACGTTCTCTTTGTATTATTTGATTGTTCTCTCTCCTGCGTGTCCTGTACAGCGTGACCAGTTGATTGTTATGAGTAATTAACTTAAGAGAACTCAGTTTGTGTTTGTTCCTCACACCCTGGTGAAGACTCATTAGCCGCAAACAGTAGGTGTGCAGTAATTGTCACTTGTTTTTAAAATATAAAGCCGTGATTCGAGTGCCTTGGATTTATTTATTTTGATCAACTCTTAACATGTCAGGGGCGTAGCCATCATTTCAAATGTGAGGGTGACAGAATGTCAAGTGTTTACCAGTTTTTTTATGAACTTTGTCTAATTGGTTTTATTTGTTTTAATTGATGCTATTTATGTAAGCTATCTGGGTCTTTTTGACCACAAATGACGTTTGCTGGAATAAAATAAATACATAAAAGAATAATCTAAAATGGCATGAGACTTAATGTGGTGGTTGACATTTTCTAGCTCTACAAACAGAAAAAATAATTGGAATGATACTGGTTGTATGTTAGCATGAGAAAAAGGTCTTTAACATAATGTAATTTTTTATAAAATGTAATATTACTCACTTTAATAATGTTTTACTAAAATGTTTTACATCAATGGGAGAATATAAAAATTACTTTTTTGTTACATAATTTGTCAAAAATCAGCTCCACTGCAAAACACACACAGAAATGATGAAGTGACTTTTAACCCAGCCGTCCAATCAGAGTGGAGGAGGGGCGGGACAAATACAACACTAACCAACTGCCACATTCTGTCAACAGATGACAACAACAAGCATAAAAACGGAGCAAAATGATTGAAAACAAGAGCCAGAGCAAATACTTTACATTGTTTCGACATTTTTACATAGTTTGTTTCTGTATCGTTTCTATCTGTGAAATGAGATGCTAGTAACACAAAACCCTAAGCTGCCGAAACGCTCACAGCTAGGCGTCTTCCGCAAGAGAAGAGAGGCTTATTCAACCAGAGAAATAGGCAGAGTTATCCATCATTGTGCAACACAATACGGATACCACATCAACTTACAGTGCTTTACGTTTCCGTAGTGAAGAGGGTTTTTTTACCGCTTTGAACTCATTGCGACCTCTTTGTATGAAAATTATGATTTTGATTTGATTTGTTATATTTATTATACATGCATAATAGTGCAAATACACTCATTTGTCCAGGATAGCACAATAAAAATTAAACAAAACTTATTTCCATTGTGGTCCTTGCTGTAAACACAACTTCACTCCTAGTGACAGGTTATAAAGGCATTGCATACTATTAAGATTCCAACACACACTTCCAAAATTTACATCACAATGAATTATCCACCTGAAAACACTAATAGCAATTCATCATAAAAACATCCTATCTAATAGCCAACTTTTAACTTTCATACTAAATCCAACCATATTTGACATACTCTTTACATCTAGAGGCAACTTATTCCACTCTTGGGCCCCTAAGACCTACGAGCGTACATTGTTTTAAAACGTCATAATGTGATATCCATTAGACTCTGCGTAGTATTATAACAATGTTTCTCACATACCCTAGAAAAATACATTTTAAAGTATGTAGGAGCTCTTTTATTAATTACCTTGTGTGCCATCTTTAAGGTGTACAACTCTGCTCTATATAGGTAACCACTTAACATGTCTAAAATGGGAAATATCAATATGTGTAAAAACTATTTAAACCTAAAACCAATTTATTTTGAGATTTCTGTAACTTGTCCAGCCATGCACGAGACAGTGGATACAGTGCAGGTGCGAGCATGGGCGTGCCATGACCCGTGAGTGACTGATTACCATGGAAACTTGAAGTCCACATAATCCTGGTACCCGAACTTAATTATTCTTGGCTTATGTTCAGTCACGACAGCCAAAGCTCTTGCGTTAGCTCTCTCTGCTTGCCTGCTGCGTCACCTGGTTAGGTTGCAGTGCGTTCAAAAACAGAAATTTATTAAATAAAAGACAAGCTATTTCGAGTCATTTAAGTCAAGTCTCAAGTCAAAGTCAAGTCTTTTATTAATATTTGTCAAGCGAGTCTCAAGTCCTAAAATGTTTGACTTAAAGGAACACGCCACTTTTTTTGAAAATAGGCTCATTTTCCAACTCTCCTGGAGTTAAACAGTCGAGTTTTACCGTTTTCGAATCAATTCAGCCGATCTCGGGTCTGGCTGTAGCAATTTTAGCATAGCTTAGCATAGATCATTGAATCTGATTAGACCGTTAGCGTCTCGCTCAAAAATGACCAAAGAGTTTTGATATTTTTCCTATTTAAAACTTGACTCTTCTGTAGTTAAATTGTGTACTAAGACTGACGGAAAATGAAAAGTTTCTAGGCCGATAAGGCTAAGAACTATAATCTCATTCCTGCGTAATAATCAAGAAACTTTGATATATTACAATGATGTTACGCAGTGCCTGAATGAAATAAAAAAAATAAAAAAGTGGAGTGTTCCTTTAAAGCTGGGCATACACTGTGCGATTTCAGCAAGGTTACCTACTCACACTGTACGAGTATATCGCATGCGATGTAAAGCCAAAGCTCACGCTTTATGTGCTCACACAGTGCGGTCCAATCGTCGAGCGCGACTCGTCTGCTCACACTGTACGAGTGAAATATACGCGATAAAACCCCCGTGTTGTGACAATAGACCATGGTGTAGTAGGCTATTATAAAGAGATCAAATGCACCAGCTATTAAAAAAGAGGATTTTGCATTTCCAATGTATGTAAATGATTATTATTATTAGGGTAGGCCTACTTTTATTATTAAATTGATATTACATTTAATTTGCCCCAGCAACAAGTTCATAACGCATCAATGCATATCCGACACGTTGCATAGGCTAATAAAAGAATAGATAGATTAGCTTACCTCATTATTTAAAAACATTTATCCCAATTAAACAAGGAATTATAGGCCTAATTAAAAAGGATTATTATTCTATAATATGTCAGAACACTGCAATAATATCAGTCTCAATGAAAAGTAAGAGCAGCTTCATTTCAAAAACAACTTGTTTAAGAATTCTCTTCAATTTTTGAAGTGATAATAAATGTAAGTAAATATTAAATAATAGTAAATAAATAAAGTATAAAAATAAATAAAGTGTGAAAGTAAAACAAGTAAATGAATGATTAAAGGGTTAGTTCACCCAAAAATGAAAATTCTGTCATTAATTACTTACCCTCATGTCGTTCGACACCCGTCAGACCTCCGTTCATCTTCGGAACAGAAATGAAGATATTTTAGTCGAAATCTGATGGCTCTGAAAGGCCTCTATTGGCTCAATGGCACTTTACACTCTCAAGACCCTTAAAAGGTACTAAAGACGTCGTCACAGTCCATCTCACTACAGTGGTTCTAAAATAACTTTATGAATCGGCGACAATAGTTTTTGTGCGCAAAAAAAACCCTAAATAACGACTTATATAGTGATGACGATTTCAAAACACGGCATCATGAAGCTTCGAAGCGTTATGAATCAGCGAGTCGAATGATGATTCGACTGCTGAAATTTGGCGATTCAAACCGCTGATTCGACTCACTGATTCATAACGCTTCGAAGCTTCATGAGGGCGTGTTTTGAAATCGTCATCACTATGTAAGTCGTTATTTAGGGTTTTTTTGCGCACAAAAACTATTGTCGCCGATTCATAAAGTTATTTTATAACCATTGTAGTGAGATGGACTTTGTAACGACGTCTTTAGTACCTTTTAAGGGTCTTGAGAGTGTAAAGTGCCATTGAGCCAATGGAGGCCATTCAGAGCCATCAGATTTCAACTAAAATATCTTCATTTCTGTTCCGAAGATGAACGGAGGTCTGACGGGTGTCGAACGACATGAGGGTAAGTAATTAATGACAGAATTTCCATTTTTGGGTGAACTAACCCTTTAAGTAGCCTAGCTAAATGAATAAAAGGCACTGGATAGGCTACAGGGTGTTTTGAAGACTTCCATTTTACAACACGAACTGGAGGCGCAACAGTTTGCTAAATTTCTTTTATTTGATAGCTGCCTAGAGAAATTAAAGATCTCCCTCTTTTCGTTTTCTTTCTTGTTTCATTAAAGATTAAATTGTTCAACTTCTGCTGTCGCGCTGGCGCAGTGATGAGAAATAGGGCGATCAGTTCGTAGCTCTGCTTCAGCTGTGCGATAACCTCACGAGGGCCGACCGGAATTTCTGACATGCCAGAAATTCATCCGACCATCCGATTGCCGATCGGGAGAGGTTTGTTGCCTCTCGTTTCCCTCTGTACACTGCACGAACATCTCACGACAAACGACGCACGATAAAGCTGAAAATCGTCCCGACCCAAAAAAGAGTCGCACGAGTCAGAATTCAGCTCGAAATCAGACGAAAAGTAGGAGCTTTAGGAGCAGTGTTGGGGGTAACGCATTACAAGTAAGTTGAGTTACATAATAATATTACTTTTCCCAAGTAACTAGTAAAGTAACGCATTACTTTTCAAATTCATTTGACTGACAGCTCTCCTGCCCCCATGTTGAGAAAAATAAGTGCAGAGGCGTTGTGTGTGAACATGATGGTTATTGTAGTTCTAGACTAAATGTGAGCATTTATTTACCTCACTTGCACAATAAAGATTCTGTACTCTTCAAAATGAATCAAATCAGTCAAATGCAAAATCAGAGTACTATGCAAACCTCCAATAATTAAATGTTAAATAAAACAACCTATTTTATGCATTTAATCTACCTTTATATTTAATTTACCAATGTCTTGCTGCTGACCTTTGATGATGAAAATTACAAGATTTTTTGTTTTTATTGGTAAAACCGTTTTCTCCTGCATCCATTCTATCATTATCCAGAATGGCAGCACAGCAGAGCTGCGCCCTCTACTGTTCATGCGTCAATTTGCATTTTTACCTCAGTCTGGGGCTTATTATTTCAAGTTTGGTATGAAGAGGTCTTTCCCGTTGGACAAAAATATAACTTTTTTTACAAAAACAAGCCCAGGCCAGGTGAGAAAAAGTAATGCAAAAGTAACGTAACGCATTACTTTTCTTAAAAAGTAACTAAGTAACTCAATTAGTTACTTTTTAAGGGAGTAACGCAATATTGTAATGCATTACTTTTCAAAGTAACTTTCCCCAACACTGTTTAGGAGTCAGGTCATGTTGAGTCCCCCACCTCTGCAGTAGGGATGGGCATTTTTGTCAATTTCTCATTTCGATCATCGATAGGTCTCAAAAACCAGTACTCGAGTACTCGGGGGCGGGGCATGTGCAGGGGGCGGGGCATGTCCTTCATTGAGATTATTAAAATACTGTTATGAAAATGGTTGTTGACAAATACAAACGTGACATGAAAACGGGTATATGAAAACATGAACATATAAAGCAAAAAATAACTGCTAGATTATGATGCATAAATGTCATTGAAAAAGAAACATCTTTATAAAATGACCGTCTCAAATAACCAAGTCAATAATATCGAGCATTGCATTTGAGCTGAAACTGTGAAATAACACCACCTTGCAGAGCTTGCTAGCTGGTTAATAAACTCAAAACGCACCCTATATCAATATTAATATGAAGATTAATAGGAACCTATTACAACTTAAATCAACACAAAAGGACGCGAATGCGCACATGAACTTCATGCGCTAGTCTGAGTGTTCTCGCTAGTTTCTCTGTGGATCAGCTGATACACAGGGAACTAAGCACAGAGAATTTACAGCATTCTATTTCCATCGTGTTCTCATTATAATGCTATGTAGGCTATGACAGATTGGCGCATCTTGCACTAAACATTTCATGATCACAGTGATTCCAGACATCACTGCAGTGCACGTCTCAGTTTCACTTTATTTCGCCGCGGTCTGGAGGCGTGCTGTATAATGCTAACCAATCAGACCTCCGGTACCGCGCAAAACGACGCAATAACCAATAAAAAAGAGACAAATAAATTGTTTTAAAGTTAGGGCGATCATCATTCTCATGATCGATGATCGCTGTCACGTTCGAGTACTCGATTACTCGACCACTGTTGCCCATCCCTATGCAGTACACACACATTATGTAAAGACAAACTTTTATTTTGGATGCGATTAATCATGCTGAATCGATTTGACAGCACTAATATATAGCACATTTTAGGGTTCATGCAACAGTGTATTTTTTGTTTTTTTACACTGCTCATTATTTAATAATAATAATGAATTGCATGTACTGGTGCAATTACTTTTTCGGATCATCTTGTAATTAGCCTGTTATTACTGTGCTGGAAAGAAAAAGAGAACATCTTAAACCGGTCTTAGCTGGTTTAAGGTGTATTGAACTGGTCTCGCAGAAACACTTAGCTGAAAAGTGTCTGAAACCACTTCAAAACAAGTGACCTGGCTGATACACCCGCAAACCATTTAAGTATAGTCAGATATATTATGTGTGAACCATACAAAATCTCAAGAGATGTCTTAACAAGCCTGAGCTGCTCCTAATCTGATCAGGGTTTTTGGGTACTTTCAGCTTGTCAGTCTGATTTTAGAGGGCGTTTGGGTACTTTTAAGTTGGTCTGTTCTGTTTCAGCCACTTTATGCTACTCAGGTGTGTTTCTGAGGCACTTTTTTGTCAGCAGGTCACGTTGGTTTTAGTAGGAGTTTTGGACAATTCTCAGCTTGTTGGGCTGGTTTTAGAGGCATTGATGGTCTGGATGGTTTTAGATTCGGAGCCGTTGGAGGCCAGCTCAAATCAGCTAAGACCAGCGGATGTTTTTTTTTCTTTGAAGGTCACACACGAAACTCATGTCACTTGTGATTGAGGTCTGGATGAGTCACTCAAGCTCCCATGAATAGTTTTCTCTATTTTACACATTAAAAGTGAGTCAAAGCGCCCTACCTCTTAAACACAGAGGACAAGTCCATCCGCCCCCATTCAATTCACAGAAGCGCTGCAGGGCGAAATTGCGCACAGGCGTCGCGCGCTGAGCACGCCATGCTCTCCATCGGGACCGGAGCAGAAAGACACGCCAAAACCACTGATCCTCATCCCGTCCTGTGATTATCTCCATTCAGATGTACAGGCGGAAACATGCCTGCATTCCGCTGTCAGGGAAAGCGAAGAAAGTAGGGAGACGTACGGCTGATTTGTTTTTAATATTCCCATGTTCCACATGAGGGAAATTAAGGTGAGTACACGCACTTTTGGGGACGCGCACGCACACCCTCAGCGTAGCCAAATAGGCAGTGGCTCAACTCACTTTCTACGCAATGGTTGATTACTTTTCAGTACTTTTAGGAGTTGTATAGTGAAATGAGATTGATCGTGTTCAGACTGGATAGGGGTTTGGCATTGCGTCATTTACTGTCTCTAATACTGTAACTACATTGAGACTTTTTCGTTTTAGATCGGAGAAAGCGTTTGTGTATTAGTGTTGCTTTTTTCTGGGCTTGTGACGTGCTCAGGTGTTTTTGGGAGCCCTTTAACCGATGATGTGGCCACGTTGGAAACATTGGTAAGACCTGCAACAGAGTTTTTATTCATTCTTTTCATGCATTCTGTGTTTTGTTTTTGTAAAAACCCTGCTAAAAACTAAAGCTTAAACAGGCCGGTTTACCGGTCACTCTGGCTGACCTGAAGGCCGGGTTTAGAGGGATTTTGAGCTGTTTTTTGGTCTGGTCACTCTGAAGGAAACCAGCTCAATAAACCATCTTAGGCTGATTTTTTTATTTATGTTTTTCCAGCAGGGAAGTCAATGACATTTCACATATTTTCTACACTAGTCAGGACTTCTTTTTACCAATTGTAGTACTACATTTTATACAACCAATTCTTGTTTTTCAACCCATCAGAGTGAGAACATTCCCAGCGACTACAGAATCCCTATCGACTTCATCACCAAGGATGTGGTAAGTGTGAAAAATGCTAATATTTGATAATACAGTTTAATACGTTTGCTCTGTTATCGATGTGGCCCAAAAATGGCATTTAATGTATGGATTTAATTGCATTAGATGATAAAAAGGCAAACAAATGATGCAAAGCTTTTCTCTCAACAAACCAAATGCAATTTTTGCATAGATTTCCATGATAATTAAATATATAAGACATGTCTTGCATGAAAATGCACTCGTGCGTGTTTCTTAAATACCTCACTAAATATCTCATGCAAGTGTGCAAATTAGCTTTGGGTGCCATCAGCAGATAAAACATTATGTATCACATGGGGAAAGAGTTGTTGTGGTTTGCGCCGGTTCCAGCAGTGACGCCTAAAAACAATTTCTTTTCTGATATTTAAGGGTGGAGCTTGCTGGCTATATGTGAACCTGTATAAAGTTGAAAGCAGTTTAAAAACATTGGCCCTCAAGTTTGGCGGCCTGTCCACCAATAAAGCGAACATCACTATTTTTATAACAATGCTGCAGGGTTTTCGCTTCACTCTGGAGAGCGAGGAGCTGGTAAATTTCTTCTAGCTTACATTCAAATTCTTTGAAATGTTGTCGTGGCTGTCGGCTCACTCTGGTTTGTTTGTCTTCACTAGGAGGTGATGATGCAAACATTCGAATGCCACTACAGAAGGGTAAAGTGGCCAACTAGACGTTACTTTAACCATGTTAAAGAGGTTCTTGCAGCGGCTGGATCCACGCTCGGCGAGTTTCGTCACTGCACACCTCCTCCTTGCCAATCCCCCGCAGCCCCTCCTTTCACACCAGGTGAATGCGCAGAATATTGTTTTTTTTTATGTATATGATGCATGAGCAGGCCTAGATGGAATCTGCAGGCTGTTTTTTGGAGGGGAAATATCTACAGAATGGATGTAATTCTGCAGAATGGATGCAAAGATAATAAAGCAGCGATTCTGCGGAAAACTCCTGATGTTTTTCAGAGTTCCAAGGAGGCTCATTTATTACACCATGAACATATGCACGCAAAATTTGAGCATATGTGTGCAAAACACACACTTTAGCAGGGAAATCAGTAGTCTTGCTGTTTGCAAA
Source organism: Gobio gobio (assembly GCF_949357685.1). Lineage (NCBI taxonomy): Eukaryota > Metazoa > Chordata > Actinopteri > Cypriniformes > Gobionidae > Gobio > Gobio gobio. Next base: position 7,905,512 of record NC_137101.1, on the reverse strand, counting down.
GCAGGAGTGTAGTGCTAACCAAGCATGCGATGGCATTCTCGAGAATTGTGTGAAAGCATTTGCGGAGGGTCAAGCATGAGAATGTCCTTGAGCTCCATAAAGATTTACTGAGTCTGGTGTGGCGGAACTTGACAGGCCTCTGCAAAGCCCAGACCTGTTTTTTAATTTAGTCATAGTTTTTGTCTCATGCTCTTTAAATATGTAAATGTGAAATATTCTCAATATTGCGTTGCGTTTTAGTTGACAGAAAGTGCTAAATTAAATATTAAAACATTTGAATATAACATGAATTCAGTCCTTGTTGTGAGAACGTGAGCTCCTGAAATATTGGCAGTATTATGAATTATTTATGCTTTTTTTAATTCACTTTCATTGTCTGTGTTTTAGTGCATTGTTATGGCGAGACCGCATTCACGACATTAGCACGTAACTTTTATATATGGCTAATCTCATATGCACAACATGCGTTTCATTTGACCAGTTTTCATTCACGGTTTAGTTTCAACTTGTGCTGATTAAATGGATAAATCCTGCTAAAATTATAATACAGGGCTTCTAAAACTCTTTGTTAGGGAAATGCAGTTGATTTGAAAAAAATCATACAAATATGAAAACATTCAAAACAAAATGTCATTATTTTATTTGTTTGCCTCATGTCATGTGACCATCTACTGACATCAGAGAACTGTGAACATGTGAATGTGTTATTCAGTTATTAAAATATTAACTTAAAGTCTCAGGGGCTACTTTGAAAATATTGTATATGTAAAAAAAAAAAAAAAGTGGTTGGGATGCTTGATATCATATATATTCCTTGTATTAACCCTTGTATTATGTTGCAGGACAATTTGACCCGCAACACAAAATTGAGTTGTCAGAAATACTGGTTAACCAAGGTTATTTTTTTGAAATTGTGGCAATTTCTCATTTAGGGTCATGAACATGCCTGCAAGGTTTTGACACTCTGAGGTGTTGTGGAATGTCTGTACAACATTTCTGACGACTTTGATGTTTTTCATGCAATTTCAAGATTTTTTTCATGCTCTCATTCATAACTGCCGCTGCGCAGACCCAAAATAAAAAGAAAAAAGGATGTAATTTTTTATATCAGTTTCTCACCTACCCTCTGAGAGTATTTAAATTTACATGAATGCATTTAGCAGACACTTTTATCCCAAAGAAATGGACACTGCGTTGAAGGCGTACATTTGTATCAGTTCAATGTTCATTTCGAACGCATGATTTTGGCGATGCTAGCGCCATGCTCTTCTGTTTTGAGCTTCAGGAAAGCATACAAAAATAAAGCAAAAACATTTAAAAAGAATAACATTTAAATTAAAATAGTTGGTGTAATGTGTGAGAAGTTTTCATTTTAAAGGTTTACTGTTTTGACCCGATTCTTCGATCCAATTAGGGTCCAATTTGACCCGCAACATAAACATCGTACCCAAAATTCGAACATAATACACTCTAAAATAAGGTTCTATATGGCACCAAAAATGGTTCTTGGCTCGTAATCATAGGGGAACCTTTTTTTAGTGCTATATAGCACCAATTTTGGTGCTTCAGCGGTTCTTCACTGGTTCTTTGACTAAGGTGCTATATAGCACCTCTGAAGAACCGCCGAAGAACCACTGAAGCACCAAAATTGGTGCTATATAGCACTAAAAAAAGGTTCCCCTATGATTACGAGCCAAGAACCATTTTTGGTGCCAAATAGAATCTTTTTTTTTTAGAAGGTACAAGTTTAACTACCATTTTCATCAGTAGTTTCAATGAGGAGATGAACACTGATTTACTGATGCTCTTGTGTTTGAATTTCTCAACATATAATAGAAAGCCACTAGGGAGGATAAATTCCTTATTAATGCCAATGCTTTTGAAATTAAATGCTCAACAACCACAAATGGGTGTGGTGTTCAGATGTCCACATACTTCATGCTATATATATAGTGTGCACGTAAGAACTAAAACGGGAATGTGCTTTTATGTTCTGGCAGGTCAAAGAAGACAACAGAATGGTATGAACGGGGCGATTCACGGGCTCCTGGCGGTGCTCATCATCCCCTGCATGGCGCTTCTGGTTCTCACTGTCAGGATGGTATGTTAGTACCTATATATTACACAATATATAACCCTGTTTACCAGCAGAAGTAGCTTTTCCTTGCGTCACAATAGTGAGGAAGCCCTGAAGGCGTTCAATGAAATTTTTGTAATTTTTGCATTGACATGCTTCCAGAACACCCGTGTCTTGCACTTCTCACTAAGGTCAGTTATTGTAGAAAATACAAAGTTATCTCAATCTGCAGGTATTCAGAAGAGGAGGCTGTTGTGCACAAAGAATGCATGAAGTTGCTCTCAGTTTGCCTGAGCCCCACGACAGAGCTGAAGAAAGCAGAACCGAGCCCCACAGTGGAGCTGCGCGAGGGGATTCTGATCCCAGCTCCAGCAGTCAACAGGACAGGTAGCAGTTTGTTAGTTGCAACAAGTCTTTGTCTGTTTACCAGTTAGTAAACAAGACCTAACAAAGCCCCATTTTTCCCTCGCCATGTGGCATCCTCACAGGGCGTGGCTGGATTCTTTAGGGTGTGCAGACACAGAGGTTTAATCAAAAATGCATGAGGGAAACCAATGGAAACAGCAGGATTTTTGTGGCGAAATCACCGGATTTATGAAGCGGAATATTTTAATGAAGGGAATATTTTGGCAGGAGGGATGTATCAGATGCTTCAACATTTACTCATCAAGCCATTCCTGCTCATCACACAACAAAAAAAACATTAGACAAATCGCAACTTGTCGGGCTTAACCAATCAATGAGAGTCTGGGATGCCATCCTAAAAACATCCATGGAAAAACCTTGAGGATTTCATCCGGCAGGAAGCGTGGCTCTTTGATGAGCGCATCGGCTGGTCGGCCGCAATGCCCGCGGCTGCTCGCCGGCTTTGAGGAACGCCACTGGTCCTGCAGGGCTCTGCGCAGAGGATAAATGGCTTTTTTGTGCCAGCGCCCCATTGCATGAGGACGGTGGTTTAACGTCTCTGGAACAGAGCACGGGCTTGTCTTGAAACACGTTTGATTTAGAGCGTGGACAACAGTGCTAAGATTTTTGGCGCTTCTTTTACTACTCGTTTATTCTCTGACTCTGATGGAGGGGATCTTGAAGCCCTTGATGCGTGTCTGTGAACATTGGATCCTCACAAGATCCGGAGGTATCAGACGTCGGACTCTCGTTTCATCCCCTTTGGCTTTAACATGCCCAAACTCTGTCTCTCTCACACAAACACACTCCGGCTGGAAGAATCGGCCGTCTCTGTCCCTCTTGAGAGCCAGGTCATCGGTCCGTTTGCGTTGTATTATCTAGTTTGGCCGTGTACACATGCTCACACACTCCGGCGGCGCAACAAGAGCTGATTGTTTTCGTGACAATATGGGGAAACCCAGAAAGCATGAGAAAAGAGCTCACATGATAAAGATGTAACATCAACATGACTCATGTCCCATAATTCAATCTCACTTGCTATAGAATCTCTCGCTCATTCTCTTCCGGTGTCTGTTTTTCTTCCTACTGTAGCTAAATAACATTTATGTCATGCGATTAAGGCCAGCTGAGTTGATTAGAATCGATTTTTTGGTGATTAGAACAGCATTTGGAATAGAATTCTATTTGGTTTTTAAAAGGATGGTTCACCCGAAATTGAAAATCATTTACTCACCATGATATCGGATGACTTACTTCCATAGAACACAAAAGGAGAGGTTTTGACGAATGTTCATGCTGCTTCTTTCTGTTCAAGAAAAGGTGCACTTAAAGGGATAGTTCACCCAAAAATGAAAATTAGCCCATGATTTACTCACCCTCAAGATATCCGAGGTGTATATGACATTCTTCTTTCAGACGAATACAATCAGAGTTACATTACAGAAGTCCAGGCTAATCCAAGCCTTATTATAGCAGTAATAGTTGCTCTGTTTTTGAAGTCCATAAAAAAATGCATCTCTCCGTCAAATAACGTGCTCCACGCGGCTCCGGGGTGTTAATAAAGGCCTTCTGAAGCGAATCGATGCGTTTGTGTAAGAAAAATATCCATGTTTAAAAATGTATTTCATTTTTTTCCTATGGCTCTGCATCAGCTGTCCCCGCGCCATTACTTCCGGCGAATAAGGTCAAAATACATGCAAAATACCGTCCCGATCATAGATATAATACATAGATTCCTCATTAGTGCCTGCGCGGATCGGTCGAGTGAGGCATCTACGTATATATATTTTTGATAGCTCCAGTATTTTGACCTTATTCGTCGGAAGTTATGGCACTGGGAATACCAGATGACATTCGTCTGATAAGAGGTAAAAAAAATAACAAATACTGTTTGGTTTCTCGCAGGAACCGATCGTTTCGGGTCTTAAGACATCAATGTGTCGCCACAAGCCGCATGGTTTAATATGGATTCGTATGTCTATGTGTTTTTACTCTCATTGCTCTCATACTCTGAAATATCCCCATTGACATGCATTATACGACTATCACACTGCAACGGTTGGAGTTAAAAATCTTCATTTGTGTTCTTCTGAACAAACAAAGACACCTACATCTGGGGGTAAGCAGATAAACATAAACATTTTGTTTTTGGGTGAACTATCCCTTTAATGTATGAATTTCAGTGCATTATATAGTAACATATAAAACCACGTTAGCTTTATTTTAAGAAAAACATTCCACAAAGAAGTTCTGTCTGATGAGCATGTTCATTGTTAATGTGATTAACTACACCTGTGCTAAGACACCTTTGTGAACGGACTTTATACAACACCAGTTAACTAAAAATTAAGTTAGGGGTTTTTTTTGCACTTGGTTTGTTTATGCCACTTGGTTTGATATTTTGTATCTAATGCAATTAAATTAATGTATTATATGCGACTTAAAAGGATTGTTCACCAAAAATGAAAATTGTATCATCATTTACCAATCCCTCAAGCCGTTCCAAACCTGTAAGAGGTTCGTTCATCTGATAAACATAAAAGAAGATATTTTGAAGAATGTCAGTAACCAGACAGTTGAAGGTAGCCATAGTGATTTTTTCCTACTCTGTAAGTCCAGATTAATTGCCAACATTCTTTAAAACATCTTCTTTTTGTGTTCAGAAGAAACTCATACAGGGATGGAACAACATTTTGGGTTGAACTATCCCAATCCAAATCCCTATATCTAAAGGGATTTTGAAGAGCAATGAGATTTGTGAGGAACCTCTGTAAATATCGACTTAAAGGAACACGCCACTTTTTTTGAAAATAGGCTCATTTTCCAACTCTCCTAGAGTTAAACAGTTGAGTTTTACCGTTTTCGAATCCATTCAGTCGATCTCTGTGTCTGGCGGTAGCACTTTTAGCATAGCTTAACGTAGATCATTGAATCTGATTAGACCATTAGCATCTCGCTCAAAAAAATGACCAAAGTTCCGATATTTTTCCTCTTTAAAACTTGACTCTTCTGTAGTTAAATTGTGTACTAAGACTGACGGAAAATGAAAAGTTTCTAGGCCGATATGGCTAGGAACTATACTCTCATTCCTGCGTAATAATTAAGGAACTTTGCTGCCGTACCATGGGTGCAGCGGCGCAATGATATTACACAGCGCCTGAAAATATTTCATTTTCCGTCTGTCTTAGTACACGATGTAATCACAGAAGAATCACGTTGTAAATAGGAAAAATATCGAAACTCTTTGGTCATTTTTTTGAGTGAGATGCTAACGGTCTAATCAGATTCAATGATCTATGCTAAGCTGTGTTAAAAGTGCTACCGCCAGACCCGGAGATAACGGTAAAACTCAACTGTTTAACTCTAGGGGAGTTAGAAAATGAGCCTATTTTCCAAAAAAAAGTGGACTATTCCTTTAAATGGGCTAGGTGTAGAATTCAGAAACCCTTGTTATTAGTGACACCGGTGGCTGTTAAGTGAACTGCAGCCAGCAATTTGTGCATTAATACACACGTAATGTATTATAGACTGAAAGTGATTCAAGGCCCTGATATACTCACAGTGAAGTTCTTTTTCGTTCTTCGTGTACAAGTAAAAAGTTAGGAATGTTTTGATGAATATGCAAATATGTGCTGTGAGATTTCCTCTCAATAACAAACTGTACACACAACAAAAATGACTGGTGAGAAACCAGCAGTTAAGAAAGCATCTGATCAATGCGATATGGATATGTTTGCACAAGCTCTGCAATTCACGAGCATCGTGTCGACAGATGAGGTAATTAAAATGACACAGTTATGATAAGAATGGCTCTTTGAGCATTATCCTGAACATTTTATAGGCGTTCGTTTTATGTGTCAGAACGGAAGAGAGGCTCTTGGGAGCGCGTTTAAGTGTCACATCCTTTTGATTTTGCCAGTGAAAACATCCCGAGTCCTTCACATATAAATCCGTCTACAGGCTTTCATAGACGATAGACCTAGGTATTCAGTCTTGTTTTTTTAAGTTGCATTATAAGCTGTTCACACCTTGGCAATAAATAAGCGATTAATAATGAAAATTCTTACATAGCCCCTGCACATGACATTTGGCTCCAGAATATTGTCATGTGGACTATATTTAGAGTTTTTTTTGGTGCTTTTTTGTTATTTTGGAAGCTTGACAGTCCCTTGTTAGAATATAAGAGCAGCATGAGCATTCTTCAAAACGTCTCATTTTGAGGGTTTTCGTTTTTAGATAAACTATTCCTTTGAAATATTGCCTAAAACAACCCTTTGATGCTATTTTTGTGTCACTGGCATTGTGTATCCCACAGATAGTCCTGAAAATCCCCATTGACTCATTGTGCATCACTGTCATTCTTCCAGAGCGGAATCAGGTACTGGCAGTGGAAATCTCGAGCTCCTCTCCATGTAACTTTCTCTTTGTCTCCATCAATGCGTGCGCTGTCAACTGTTGTCGTAAAGCATGACTGCCAACTCATAACCGCACGAGGTCAGTAATGTCAGCCTGGCTATCATCAACCGCAGAGCGACCGTAACAAAGGGCCCTCTCATGCGGACAGAAACGCCGCTCTTTATGGTCTATAGTGAGTGTCGTCCATCAAACTTCAGTCAAAGCCCACTCTTGACTCGCCGACTCGGCTTCCGACACACACACAGATACATTCACACACACTGAACGGCCTCCAGTGTCACTAACATCAAGTCTTGACTCATAAAGCAGGTCTGAGTGTGCAATGATTTACAAAACAACCCCTTGAATCATCTGAATGTCAGACGAATCTCCGTGGCACGAAAAGCAAAGGATGACTAATGGTTCGTGCATTTTAAATAGAGTTTGTGTGTGTTTTTTGCTCTCTATTGATTAGTAATAATCGAAATAATGCAAATATAGCTGTTGTATATAAAACATGTTTATTTCTAATTGTATGGTTTAAGTAAAACACAGGTAGGTTTTTATTCTTTATTTAAAAAGAGTAAAACATTTTTATTTTATATACTCATGAATATATTTTTTGCCATATAACAGTGTTTTAATATTGTGTGGATTGTCTCATATAGCATCAGTTATGATTTCAGGTCAGTATTCTTATATAATTATTACACTTCTACAGTTATACAATACGTGTAAACTTGTCATTGGGCATTGAAATAAAATGGAAGCTTAAGATAAAATCTGCCAACAAAAAAAAAAGAGTAAATTGTCTGTCATCAAACCCAGAACTGCAGAAAAAATGTTGAGTTGCTGTCGAAACGCCTTTGACCTGAAAGGTCTGGAATGAATTGTTTGAGAAGTCTATGCTGGTTGTCTTTAAAATGATAAACGATACTCCTGGGAACAGGCACTAACCTGAATTTAGTGAAACAAAACAATGGTCCCACAAGAAGGTTTTAAGTGTCTTTGGTCAGACATAGACCACAGCGCACTCTTTACACCATGTTATTTTTAAACCAGCAAATTAGCCCATCCCGATCTGATCACGTTACTCAAGAGAAGAAACCTGACTTTAGAAATCATCATGATTGTAGCTCTGGTGGTGCACGTACCCCTGATCATAACCATTGTAGCTCTGTTGGTATTGCAAATCACGAGGACTGTTGGACTGTTCGTACAATTCAGGATTGTTATATTGATCGTAATTCTCATCGGCATGAGGATAGTAGCCACTGTCCACTTGAGGGTTATAGGTTTGTATTTCAGACTGGTGATTTTCTGTACTGCGCTGCTGGAGTTCAGGCTCCGCTGCGGGATTCACCTCCATGGCGTTCAGCAGATTATTGGGATGTAGTTCCCTCGTCTTGCGGCTGATGCACTTGCAGGTCTGGACGCCAAAGATAAACTGAAGAATCTGAGCATTACGAGACAAAACGATGCGTTAGATTTGTGCACTGGTAAGATTTTACAATAAGGTTCCATTTGTAACACATTAGTTATACTTCTAAAGCATTTATTAAAGGTTTAGTTCACCCAAAAATGAAAATTCTGTCATTAATTACTTACCCTCATGTCGTTCGACACCCGTCAGACCTCCGTTCATCTTCGGAACAGAAATGAAGATATTTTAGTTGAAATCTGATGGCTCTGAAAGGCCTCCATTGGCTCAATGGCACTTTACACTCTCAAGACCCTTAAAAGGTACTAAAGACGTCGTTACAAAGTCCATCTCACTACAGTGGTTCTAAAATAACTTTATGAATCGGCGACAATAGTTTTTGTGCGCAAAAAAACCCCTAAATAACGACTTATATAGTGATGACGATTTCAAAACACGGCCTCATGAAGCTTCGAAGCGTTATGAATCAGTGAGCCGAATGATGATTCGGATCGTGTGTCAAACCGCCAAACTGCTGAAATTTGGCGATTCAAACCGCTGATTCGACTCGCTGATTCATAACGCTTCGAAGCTTCATGAGGCCGTGTTTTGAAATCGTCATCACTATGTACGTCATTATTTAGGGTTTTTTTGCGCACAAAAACTATTCTCGCCGACTCATAAAGTTATTGTAGAACCACTGTAGTGAGATGGACTTTGTAACGACGTCTTTAGTACCTTTTAAGGGTCTTGAGAGTGTAAAGTGCCATTGAGCAAATGGAGGCCTTTCAGAGCCATCAGATTTCAACTAAAATATCTTCATTTCTGTTCCGAAGATGAACGGAGGTCTGACGGGTGTCGAACGACATGAGGGTAAGTAATTAATGACAGAATTTTCATTTTTGGGTGAACTAACCCTTTAATTTTAGTTAATGTTAAGTTAAACATTCGTTGCATTATTCATTATTCAAATCAAAAGTATCTAAGCTAATAACGAACAGTTGCATTTTTGACGTTAATAAATAGAGTAAGAAAAGTTTAACTTGTAGTTCAACTCTCTAAATAGTTTTAGCTGGTGTTGCCTCCCAAGCCATCCTCAAGTTCATGGTCTCAGTGGTCATCCTCCCTGCCTGTCACCGTGGTGTCTGTCCGCTGTCCTGCTGTTTGAACTCACACCTTGTCACTTCCTTGTCGTGCCCTGTCTAGAGTCTTGTTAATAAAGTCTTCATTGTTCATTCTGCGCCTGGATCCTCCCTCATTCAGCAGCCCTGACAAGATCTGCTACACTGATGCTGCTGTAGAGCAAGTATTGCCTTACTTGAGACGCTGCCGTGAGCATGTAAGATTTGCTGCTGCTGCTGCTGCATGAATAGACATATACACTGATCAGGCATAACATTATGACAGGTGAAGTCAATAAAACTGATTATCTCTTCATCAGTGGTTAGAGGGTGGGATATATTATACAGCAAGTGAACTTTTTGTCCTCAAAGTTGATGTGTTAGAAGCTTTGGGCAATGTTCTGTGTGCAAACCTTGGGTCCTGCCATCCATGTGGATGTTACTATGACACGTTCCACCTACCTAAGCTTTGTTGCAGACCATGTACACCCTTTCATGATAACAGTATTCCCGGGTGGCTGATAATGCGCCTGACACAAAGCAAAAATGGTTCAGGAATGGTTTGAGGAGCACAACAACGAGTTTGAGGTGTTGATTTGGCCTCCAAATTCCCCAGATCTCAATCCAATCGAGCATCTGCGGGATGTGCTGAACAAACAAGTCTGATCCATGGAGGCCCCAACTCGCAACTTACAGGACCTTAAAGGATCTGCTGCTAACATCTTGGTGCCAGATACCACAGCACACCTTCAGGGGTCTAGTGGAGTCCATGCCTCGACGGGTCAGGGCTGTTTTGGCAGCAAAAGTGGGACCAACACAATATTAGGTCATACTGTTATGCCTTATCGGTGTATAAATCCTGTAGCAGATCTAGACAGGTGGAGGGTTTCAGAGGAACTCTGGTAGCGCTAACACTGAACCTGACTATTTAAATGTTGAGGATCAGCAGAGCCAATCAGCTTGTGCCATGTGGTAATGATGTGATTGCTTGCAGATTGCATGTACAGGACCGATCAGCCTGTGCCCTCTAGAGTTTCATGACTGAACTAGTTATTTAAAGCATTATTAAAGGGATAGTTCACCCAAAAATTTAAATTCTGTCATCATTGACTCACCCTCAAGTTGTTCCAAACCTGTATGAGTTTCTTTGTTCTGCTAAACACAAAAGATATTTAGAAGAATGTTTGTAACCAAGCAGAGAGAGCAACCATTGACCACCATAGTATTTTTTCCCTACTATGGTAGTCAATGGTTGCTCTCTCTGCTTGATTACAAACATTCTTCTAAATATCTTCTTTTGTGTTCAGCAGAACAAAGAAAATACAGGTTTGGAACAACTCGAGGGAGAGTAAATGATGACAGAATTTTAATTTTTGGGTGAACTATCCCTTTAACTAATGGGATCTTATTTTAAAGTGTTCCCAAAATACCATTTTAAATATCCTTTCTCAGGGGCTGTTTACACAACACCGTTTTCAATTAAAAACATAAAACTTTTTATGCGTTTTACACTTCTCTGTTTTAAGCATATCATTGTCGTGTAAACGTACCCTCAGTTTAGAAATATTCCCTTCCCTCACACTTTTTAACAAATCCTTCCCCTCGTGGGTCAAAATGACCAGAAGCCCTAAAATTATACTAACGTTTTTCTTTGTCCAGAAAGCTTATTTTAATTAATTGTGATATGTTTCTATTTTTGAATGCGTTTTTTTTTTCTTTATTTACCTTTAAATTACTAGAGTTTATCAATAAATAATAAATAAATAGTAATTTAAGCACATTCTTTTTATTCGAAATAACTCACAATTTCATGCATAACCCTTTTAATTCAGCTCAAAACAAATTAAATTTCATCCACAAAACTTTTTTTTGTGCATTCGTGGTTCAAGTGCCACAAAAGTTTTAGGGTCTTGGACCACTCCGATGAACTCTCAATTTTTAAAATTTGTTTAAAAATGAGTTTGGGGTCAAAATGACCCAAGGAAAGGTTGAGGGTTAAGCTCAATCACTAAAATTGCATTGCATTATGCACTTACCAGGGAGAAATATAAAGTACAACCGTTATATTTATAAAAAAAATTGCTGTACAAGAGAGAAAAAATACAAGTTATTTATTTTATTGTTTTGTATTTTAGCTGTATAAGTCAAAGATACCTATCTTGTACTTAAGAATACTATTTTAATTGGTTACATATTGTATGAAAAAATAATTTAGCATATCTTTACCTGAATCAAAAGAAGGCCAACGTCCATTCCCAGTATTACGATTATATTCATCTCCAGCCATTCCACTAGAACCTTCTCACAGCCCTATCACCAAACAAATCTGTTTTAGTGTGCAAATTAAATCAACAGGGAAAAGATTAAGTAAAGGTTGGGATGCTGGAAAAAGGCAACATATGTTACCGTTTTATAGATGTCTGAACCTTTTCCAAAGCTGTGTGTTCCAGGCAGAACTACAGGGCAGGTACCATTGAAACAGGAGCAAGGGTAGATGTCAGTCTCTCCCAGGGATTCAATAACTGAGTTATTCCTCCATTCATTTGCGGTCAGTCTACCACAGCATTTAGCCTACAGCAAAAAGAAAACACCTTGCTATAGCTGATTGCCAGGTAAGACTGTTGCATTCTTGATTCTGTGAAGATGTAAATCATGCATGTACAGAAGTCTGCACGCTGTCTAGAAGTTTCCAGGACGTATGGGTTTCATTTCCTCCATACTGCCTAATGATGTCGTCCACATTATCCCTCAAAAACTGCTCAATCTGGTAACATTTAAAAAAAAAAATGCATTAGACAATTTGTTTAATCATTACATCAGTTGATATACTTGAATAAGTGAATTTGTTGAAGTCATCTGCACTGTAAACCCTAACGCTCAAGATAATTGGTTTGAGTAAAGTCAACTCAGATTAAACAATTTTGTTCAACAACAAATTAGTATTTCGAACTTTCTTTTTCTTTCGAGTTCTCAAAATTTACACATTTTGATCTGAATACTTTTGAGTTGTATGAACTTGTTTCTTTTGATTTAGACAAACTTAAATTTAACTGAAACTTGGCTGGGATTTCTATTTCCCAGAATGCTTTGCCATGACACTCAAAAGGGAGAGTAAATGCTAAAATTAAGTGCTGTATAATGTTTTTTTTTTGTGCAAGATTAATGTTGATATTTAGTAGTCATTCAGACATTTAGTCATTTAGCAGACGCTTTTATCCAAAGCGACTTACAATTGAGAGCAATAGAAGCAACTAAAACAGTCAAGTGCAACAATATGCAAGTGCTGTAACAAGTCTCAGATAATCTAGCACAGAACACATAGGACACTTTTTTTATTTTTATATAAACAACAGAAAATGAATATAATGATAAGTGCTATTCTTGATTGGCCAGGTGCTGCTGGAAAAGATGTGTCTTTAGATGTTTTTTGAAAATGGCTATAGACTCGGCTGCTCGAAATGAGATGGGCAGGACGTCCAGGAAAAGGCCAGTGAGAGTGATTTCATGCCCCTTTGGGATGGCCCCACGAGGCATCGTTCACTTGCTGAGCGCAAGTTTCTGGAGGGTGTCTAAGTCTGAACAAGCGAGTTTAGGTATATTGGTGCAGAGCCTGTGGTTGCTTTGAAGGCGAGCATAAGTGCCTTGAATTTGATGCGAGCGGCTTTTGGCAGCCAGTGCAGACTGATGAAGAGAGGCGTGACGTGCGCTCTCTTCGGCTCGATGAAGACCACCCTTGCTGCTGCATTCTGGATCAGTTGCAAGGGCTTGATAGTGCATGCCGGAAGGCCCGCTAGAAGAGCATTACAGTAGTCCAGTCTGGAGAGAACAAGAGCTTGGACCAGGAGTTGTGTGGCCTGCTCTGATAGGAAGGGTTTAATCTTACTTAAAGTTTTGCTATGTTAGTTTAGAAGAGTTTCTATTATGTTGGGTTTTTTGGCGGTTACTATCATGGTGACGAGAGGAGCATAATCTTAGTTTGAGAACAGATATATGTTAAATGTTCTATATTGCTGTACTCATTCAGTAAGTGCTATGCTATGATAATATTATTAAAGCATTGTATTACCAATTAACATTTATTGAATTAGCTAGATAAAACTAGCCAAGTTTCCACCACTAAAAATATTTAAGTTGATCATTTTAATTTAAATGTATAAATTAGCTTTCTCAAATATTTGAAGTTAAAGGGTTAGTTCACCCAAAAATGAAAATTCTGTCATTAATTACTCACCCTCATGTCGTTCGACACCCGTAAGACCTCCGTTCAAATTCGGAACACAAATGAAGATATTTTTGTTGAAAGCTGATGCTGAGAAAGGCTTCAGATAGGCCTCCACATTTACACTCCCAAGACGCATAAAAGGCACTTAAAACGTCGTTACAAAGTTCATCTCACCACAGTGGCTCTACAATAATTTTACGATGCGACGACAATAGTTTTTGTGCGCAAAAAAAATCAAAATAACACCTTTATCCAACTTGTTCTTGTCTTCCGTGTGTGCCTCCACGACGCATGCGCGAGAATATGACGCAGATCCGGCGTTCGGTCACATGACCCAGAAGCGATTTGTTTACAAGCAGAGGAAGACGCTCGTATCTAAGCTGTTGAATTCTACATTGATCGTGCTTTAGGTCTCGGCGTAGTTCTCAAAATGGGGCTTAAGTGTGCATTTCATGGATTCCCGAACCCCGGCGCTACGTCATATTCTCGCGCATGCGTCGTGGAGGCATACACGGAAGACAATAACAAGTTGGATAAAGGTGTTATTTTGATTTTTTTTTGCGCACAAAAACTATTGTCGTCGCATCGTAAAATTATTGTAGAGTCACTGTGGTGAGATGGACTTTGTAACAACGTTTTAAGTGCCTTTTATGGGTCTTGGGAGTGTAAATGTACTGAATGCCAACGGAGGCCTATCTGAAGCCTTTCTCAGCCATCAGCTTTCAACTAAAATATCTTCATTTGTGTTCCGAATATGAACGGAGGTCTTACGGGTGTCGAACGACATGAGGGTGAGTAATTAATGACAGAATTTTCATTTTTGGGTGAACTAACCCTTTAAGAGCAATTCAAATGTATGATTACAAAATAAAAATATGCAAGTTCTGCTAACTTAAAAGGAGGGTCTGACTTATTTACACCGTTAAAGCTACACTATGTAACTTTTCCGTCTGCTAGAGGTTGCCTATTCAAAACAAAGGCGTCGTTTGATGACGCCAAGTTTGAGCACAGAATCTTGGGACATGTGGTCTTCACCTCACAGCCGGTGGAAAAGAATCGGGATAGGACTCGGGCAGAAATCATATTCATGGATGAGATTATTAACGTTACTGTAGTATGAAGCAGAGCAGGAGCGAGTGTTGTGGAGTTGAGCAAGGCCGCTGGAGCGATTGTTAATAAGATGAACGCAACACACGCCTCGTGAGCAGCGGGACTTTTATTATAACACAGTCGCCGGCGCCATTTCCGCTTTTCTGGTCATGAGTATGAGGTAACGCTGCTCTGTTTATCATATCAGACACATCTGAGTGTGTTGAAAATTATGTTATGACGTTACTCTGTGCATTCGCTCGGCGGCTGCTATGACACTTGTTCACACTGCAGTGAGAGTAAAGCGTTTATTTCTGCAAAATAAAACCGGAAACCGAGGGTAACGCAGATATGATGCAATCGACAGGCGACTCCCTCACACGTCCTGGTTCCTTGGTTAAAATAGCAATTTTCTCACGATTTACAAATAGTTGGAAACATTTGGGATATTATAAGTACTCAACTGAACAAAATATATAACACTGGCCTAGTGCTTTTTGGATATTTTACTGAATTTTTTTTACATAGTGCACCTTTAAAGTCGGCATGAAACGGAAGTTGAGATCGTCTTTTTCTCCTTATTGTGACGTATATCCGAGTGAAACGGCTTCTTAAATTAGAAAAAATGTAGGGCGAGGCTTGATTTCGTCCTTCGGGAATTGATTGGATCGTTGGAAGTTGGGCGTTGCTAACAAAATGGAGGCAGATTTGAAGTTTGCACTCAGTTGTGGAGAAAAACTCGATCTATCTCTTAAATAAATGCATTTTCTCTCTAAATCATTTCTACATGTTACTGAGCATATCTCCTCACTTTTCGCTGGTTTATGCTACAGATTTTACTTATTTTAAGCCTTTTATGGCTTTATTTCTGTAAAACTTTTTTCTCAGCTCTCCCTTATAAGGGGGGCGCGCCGTAAGCGCGTTCACACACGCTGCATTCCTAAGAGCCGTCACCACAGGCTGTTCGTCCGACTATATTGAGTCATTTTTACATAAAAAAAGCTTTTATTTCTCTTTAGAAGAGAGGTTGTTTCGATGGGGGAGGGAAAGTTAACATATTTGATTAAAGATTATAAGGGTAAATTAATTTTTAAAAACTAATGAAGTGCACAGATAAATCAGTTATAGTAAACACTACAATATTAAATATAAAAATACGAATTGTAAAATTTGATTTCATGCCGCCTTTAAAGAGTTCGATTCACATGCTAAAAATGGCCAAAATTTCAACATTAAAAAAACAAGTTGGACGTATGATGGACTATTTATGTGCCAAATACACTCCTTCAGGATTCGAATGCGTTTCTGAAAGTTTTTTAAGTATGGCCCTGTATGACATCATAAAGGGCAGAATTCCTTGTATGGGCATTTCTCCCGGATGAGCGCGCACACACATCAACCAGAGCAAGAGCAAGAGCACGTCCATCAACGAGCTTCATTTGGGTTACGGAAGCCGTCGGCAGCCCTGTAATTTTGCGTCACTAAAGAAGTGTGTTTTTGTTTGGGAGGGAACGATAACCGTGTTCAGCTTCCCAAATAAACCAGCGTTAAGGAAACAGTGGGTGCAGTTTTTTTCCCCCAAAGCAGCAACAGAGTTCTGCAAGTGTGTTTGTTTGTTCCCAGTCATGAGTGGAAACCGCAGGTCGTGAGTGAAACTGCATGAAAAGTCTGTGTTTTGTCGGCAATCGGTGCGTAAGTGCAAACAATGTAAACAACACGTACGAATAGCGAAAGTTATCCAGGGATAATGCCATGATGTGTCGTGTGAGTGTCCTTGTGATTCTTTAGCTCCGCCCACTGCACGCCTCCATGAGCTCGGCTGTTTTCAGAAAGAATCGGTACAGCGTATCTGTCTTTTATAAATATGATAAAACTAAAGACTCTTCGGAGATATAAAGGATGCAATAGGTACTCAAGATTAACATGAGATGTAACATGTGATGTAACCGATTGCCTCAAATTTTTTGAGTTTTGCCAACTTATTGGGGTTTACAGTGTGTTTTTCCGTACTATAATAATAAAGAAAAGACTTGCCCTCTGCCTTAGTATTAATAGCACAAGGGTGACGAAAATCTGAGCCAGTATGATGACGATTAAGAAGCACAGATACTGAAAAAACAGAGAGGAGGAAATGTTAACAGCAAGCTTTTATAACAGCGTAAAAGTTATGTTGTTATCAGCGTCATGAATGTACAGTCATGCTTACAAATATGATGGAACATCTGCTCTCAAAATAGGCACCAGCACAACCCAGCAAGGACACAACAAACACAACAAGGCCGATGAAAAAGAGCCCCCAAGCCACCAACTCTAGGTCCTGTCCTGAGAGACCACACGTTTTGCGTCATTAACACGCCAAAATCAGATTGAAGGACAAACGTTCACTCTGAATTGGCTATGAGGATTTTTTTTAGTGAGAGACCATGGAGAAAACATCATGCTCTAAATCATTATCATAAGTACTATGGTGCAAAATGCATTGTGTAAGATTGGAGTTGAAACATAATGATAGGCTATCACAAACAAAAAATCTTACCTGAGCTGAGGACACTTACAAAGCTGTCTTGATCAAACAAAATCCAAGCAGAACACGCAAAAATGCTGATGCCAAGAATCTGTCAAGATTATTACATTTGTTACTTGTTTGTACTTGTAGCCATGCTTGAATTTAGACGTTTAATTTGACGGTTGCTTTATATACTGCTGGCAGAAAACAAGTATATCATATTATGGGCTGTATGTCGATGTCCACTGTATGATTCACACATTTGATTGCAGTCCAGGAAGCTCTTTGTAAGTAATAAACAAACATAAAACGTCTCTAAAATCCTCGCCGATAACCTACAGATCTATGGTTCATATATTTCATCTTACCACAAAGAAGGAATTCACAAGCATTAGAAAGAATTTCAGGATCTGAAGTTTGTCGTCTGCTTTCATGTTGCCTTTAACACACTTCCACAGCTTGACATGAAACCTAAAAGAGGTTTCAGACAGCACAAGAATACATTAAAAAAGATCATATTCCTTGAAAAGAAATTAAGAATAAAATACCAACACATCAAAATTACCTATCCGTTGCTTGAGTGCCACACGAATTCACTTTCAAAGGTTTGAATTACCTGTATTGCTAAACCAGTTTTCCTTGTTATTTGTCCAATTTGGTATGAGAGGTCTAAACTGTCTGAAGTTTTTATATTATACATCCATTTTTCTTCTGCGCTTCAAGTATGTGTATTTCATACACCATCTGGGAACATAATGGTTTCCTGGAGATCCTTGTAATGTATATCATGCTTAAAGTTCACTTCCTCATAACAACGCAAATGATTAACTTTAACAATCACTTGTGTTGTGCTTTAAAATACATCCGCATGTGCCCAGTGTTTATGTCGTACTGAGGGGGTTTAACAGGGATCAGAATGTGAAAAATGACCATGTTTATTTTCTTTAGCTATAGGCCTATTGTGCAATGGTTAAGTTTTTGTCATTTCACCAGTTTCATCTACTAAACGGGTACCAAGAAGTAGGCCTACCATGGTTTGAACAATTGCTTTTGGACATGGAACCAATTGTCATGGCTTTTTTTGTGTGTGGAAATATACCAGGTTGGATTTGTATCCTGATTATAATAAAAGAATATTTGAATTACCTTGGAATACCATTTAAGTACTATCAGCATGATAATCATTTAATACTAATCAAATACGGCTTTCAATTCCTCCTGGGATTTCGTGTACGAGTTGGGAAGTCGTCTTTCCGACGTCAGGTGCGTCACTTTCGTCGAAACAAGCGGTGTAGCCTACCTTCTTAATTAACTACACGAAAATACAGCAAGGTTTTTGAACTCTACTTCTAGAAAATGAAGAACGAATTAAAAAGGTGTGCCCTTTAATGTTTTAAATTGATCCACGAAGCCACTACACTTTATCGTTACATATTATATTGTTAAATTACAATGACATTATATTTTGTTCCGGGAATTAGCTTATTTTGTTGTAAATAAAAAAGCCTGACAATGTCACTGCTAAATACGAAATACCTATAAATATTGTGGTAATTTCTGCCCCGTTTCTCACTGACACGCCCCGTGTTCGTTAAGATAGCGGCTTTCCCACTAGTATTTACGACATTGTGGTGGCGTTCATGTGCGTTCAACTCGTAAATACGACCTCTCTTTCCTTTTTCTTTATTTATTGATGTTCAAAACACAAGTAACAACGATCAACAACAAAATATACTAAAACAAATTGAACATATTGACAAATTATGAGCGTTACATGACACTGAAAAGGGAAAATTGCAATCTTTTCGGCATGACTTGAATGCATCATTGTAACTCTACAATAGCCTACGTTTGTGCAAGTACCATCATCATCATCATCATCATCATCATCATCAATATTCCCATCAGCCCCCACTGTGACCTTTTGGCTTTTCAACAATAGCTGATTCTAATCTCAAAAGTTGCTTATAGACCTACTTGTTGGAAACCCGTAACGAGCGCCATCTGCTGGACGAATACACACATGTTCTATTGCTCCTACTCGACTGATACTGCCTGTAGTTGAGCTTGATAGGTTATCGGCTACTCGAGTCTCTCCGTTTTCATTTCCGGCTCAGGTCGCAGCTGAACGAATGTGTTTCGTTTTAGTTGTACTCGAGCCCCGGCGGATTTAAACAAGCACCTACAGAGATGTCTACCGCTCTTGAGAGTTACATTAACCGTATCCTTTGACGCGTTTCATGTTGTAGAACAATTAATGGTGGCATTTTGTTGTTTTAATGACAGTGTTTATGTTTCAATGGACGCGCGAGCATGTTATGAATGCGATAAAGCCATCAGCGCATTTTGTCTGGATATGTGTTTGTACTACTAGCCTATATATGAATTCAATATGATTATATACATTTAATAGAAATATGCTATTTAAGCATGCATAATGTATTTGACTATGTTCGCTCTGTGTACTACATTATATACATTAACCTTTAGTATTAGTATTAGTTTAGTGTGTGTATATGTAGCTTTACTGATGTCTTTATGAGCCTGAACTGACATATTTTAAGGGACGGTTGCCATCGTCACATCAGATGGCAGAATGATTGTGGTGAGTTTTTCCTCATGTTCTCAAGTAAACATTGTTTGTGTGCATTAATAAAGCAGCCTGCATATGACTTTTATTGTCTTGACCTTAGGGGACACTAAAGGGCTTCGACCAGACAATCAACCTGATCCTGGATGAAAGCCACGAGCGGGTGTTCAGCTCTTCCCAGGGAGTAGAGCAGGTGGTCCTGGGACTGTATATTGTCAGAGGCGATAATGTGTATGTATTAAAGCCCCTTGTAGTTCTGCTACTTTGTTTACATTGTGCAGATCAGCTGAAGAGTTTATTTTTGAGACCATAAAAGTAACAGACTTGTATGTTTATTTGTTTAAGGGCTGTCATTGGTGAAATCGACGAAGAGACAGATTCTGCGCTGGATCTTGGAAACATAAGAGCAGAACCGCTCAACTCTGTGGTGCACTGATGCCTCCCAAACAAGGACAGAAAAATCCACATTTAGATGAAACTCCCCGTCTCTTACCCTAGGAAAATCTGCAGGCATGAAAAAGCAGCAACACTATTTGCTCTTTTTAATCTTGAAGAAAATAGACTGAACGCTGAAATCCTTTTTTTTTACGTGTGTTGAAATAAAAATGTGGAAAATTCTTTGATTTAAATATTTCTTTATTTTTGATTGACCGGGGGGAGGGGGAACAAGGTGATGAAGGTGAAGACTGATGTAAGTATCCCGTTCCTATTTCCTAGACAAAATGTACACTTAAGACATGTATATACTGTAAAATATGAATCTTTCAAAGAAAAATCCAGGTTATGTTTCACAACAAAGTCAAAAGGAATATAAAAAGAAAATTAACCCCATTCTTTTTTATATAATGACATTATCATAGATAGATAGATAGATAGATAGATAGATAGATAGATAGATAGATAGATAGATAAAGTATGTTGTAGAAAATGTGCACAATTCATTATGGGTTATCCTATATTGCCATGTTGGACATGATTTGTACCACTATATGGCAGCAAAGAGCACCTTATCTACTACAACCTCATTTTATTAATAATAATAATTATCACACTAATTAGTTGGTCTGATTAAATACACAGAGAAAACATAAATGAAGCACCAGGGTTATGCTTTACAGGTGTTTTGAAGTGACAAATTCAGCACATTGATTTTGAAAAACCCAAATAGAATTCATTTTGTGGAATCAGATTCCTTTTATCTTGACATTATCCATTATAATTATAGTCAGAACACTGTTTTTATACATTATAAATGTGACCCTGGACCACAAACCAATCATAAGTTGCACGGGTATATTTGTGGCAATAGCCAACAATACATTGTATGGGTCAAAATGATCCATTTTTCTTTTATGCCAAAAATCATTAGGATATTAAGTAAAGATCATGTTCCATGGAGATATTTTGTAAATGTCCTACCGTAAATATATAAAAGATGTATTATTAGCAGTAATATGCATTGCTAAGGATTTCATTTGGACAACTTTAAAGGCAATTTTCTCCATATTTCAATTTTTTTGCACCCTCAGATTTTCAAATAGTTGTGTATCGGCCAAATATTGTCCTATCCTAACTAGGGCTGGGTATCGATTCAGATGTTCCGATTCGATTTCGATTCGCAAGCTCTCAAATCGATTCGATTCTCGATTCGATTTTTGATTCTCGATTCAACTCAATGAATATAGATTTAATTCAAATAGCCTACTATATTTATAAAAAAGAACAGTGAACAAGTTTACAAGTGGGTAACTAAAAAGAAATTAAGAGCCACAAATCTGTATATTAAACTCTTTTTATTTTAGGTATACTTGGGTAGGCCTACATTAAAACAGAACCCATCTCTATATTTCAAATGCATACAATTATGTAAAATTTTTATGTATATTTTGATTCACTTATTCTAAAACATAAAAAGAATATTGGATGATTTTCAGTAAAGTACAAGCATTTCTTACGATTTAGCCAACCGTCATTCAGACTCTGTCCGTTTTTATGGAGGCTTTTTCCTCCAGGGGCATCTGAGCTTTGATTCATGCCCCGGATGATGCATTATATTTCATCACTATCTGTTATTTGTGTGCCTTCCTTAGATGCGATTGCCATTCGATTTTATCTTAACTGCAAGCATATATGCGATACCGGGCAGGATCGACTGGAAACCCCCGGGGAAAAAAATCGATTCTTGGCCTTGAGAATCGATTTTGAATCAACCACATTTTAAAAAACGATTTGAATCAACCACATTTTAAAAAACGATTAATCGAAAAATAGTTTTTTTTGCCCAGCCCTAACACACCATCAATGCTTATTTATTCAGCTCATTTATAATCTCAATAAAAAAATAAAAAAAAGACCCTTATGACTGGTGTTGTGGTCCAGGTTCACAAATATCTTAGGGCATCATCAAGAAGAACGAGAGCAGACCCTGTTTTCTGAGATGGCTCGGTTCTTTATGCCGGGTTCATGCTGCAAAATTTTAGCCCTGATTTTCACTCACCAACAGTTTTGTGGAAATCGCCAACAAACGGTCAAAATCAGAGATGTTTGTTCACATCAGCGATTGATCATGGAAGTTTATGAAGCAGTTCATCTACAAATCAGTAGGGCGGCAGTCATCTATTATGCCAGTGCACTCAATCCTGTTCCTGGAGATCCATCTTCCAGCTCCTGATCCAACACACCTGCCTGTAATTGACATGTTCAGCCTGAAGGCCTTCATCATCTGGTTTAGGTGGATTAGAGCTGCAACTAAACTTTTGCATGAAGGCAGATCTCAAGGACAGGATTGAGCAGACCAGGGCTACAGTAATATTACTGGTAAGCAAATATGTTTAAAGATTTTCAGATGCAGAGCTCAAAGGTCCGTGCTGGTCTCAGCCTGTCATGCTCTTGTAAAACCTCCCTAGTGCTTCATTGAACAGTGTTTCTTTAGGACAGTGCATTCAAAATGGGAACAGTACAATCAAAATGAAATATTTACTTTACAAACAAAAGTATTGAATGAGGCTTTAAGACATTTTTGGATTGTTTGGGTGGATGAATTCTGCCACACGCGACACTGCCTTGTATTTGTCGAGGCTGCCAATGACCAAAGCTTTCTGCAGGTCAGAACGCTGGTCTGTGCTCAGATCTATGTTGTGATGAATCCTGATCCATGATTCACCTGTCAATTGAATCAATAGGGTATCAACACATTCGTCTTAATAAACACTACAGAGATATAGGGCCCTATCATACACCCGGCGCAATGCGACACCAGGCAAGTGTTTTTGCTAGTTTCAGTCCCACGGAGTTATCATTTCCAAGTCCAGCGCCACGTTGTTTAAATAGCAAATGCACTCGTGCACATCTGTTCGCCCATGGGCGTTCTGGTCTGAAAGCCAGGTGTGTTCAGGCGCATTGTTGGCACGCGCGTTGCTATTTTGAGGAACTGAAAACGACTGCGCCATTGACCAACAAAAACCTGGGGCCTATACCATGAAGCCGGTTTAGATGGCTAGCCAGATATGTTTAAGCTTAGTTTGTGCTAATCCTGGGTTTTGGGTACCATTAAAATGGTTTGGCTTTTAGCAGTGTTCATCTCCATAGTAACTTACGCTCCACGGCTAACCTGCTCCAGGGCAGGTTATGTTCTGGATAAGAGATCAAACTGAAATTGGACCAATCGGCTGTGAGCAAAGTGACACACCTCTGATGCAATAAAGCCACTCTATGGGATCAGTTTCCCGCCAAATTTATTGCAGTCACGCATAAAAAAATAATAAGCATGAATCAAAATTTTAAAAGCACATGTAAAAATATAACGCACAAAACTGAAAAATCAATGCAAAGTTAACCAGAATCACAAACAACGCAGTCACGGAAATAAAAATAATAAGCGTAAATCAAATATTTAAACAAGTTTAAAAATTATATTGCTCAAAACTGAATCATGAATTCCAAATTTTCCGAATCGCTCACAAAATCATGTTTTCTGCTCTTATTTAAAATGTTTGCATGTCCGCGCTGTTTTCTCCTTTGCTCTTGTTTCCACATTCTCTGCTTGCGGTTTCAAATGTTGCAGTTCAAGTTTCATGTAAATTAGGGGCGGGTCTTAGCAACACCATTGGTCCACTAGCTCTAGATTGACAGCTCATCCTCAAGCCAATCAATTGAAGAGGGAAGTTTCGACACTCCAATGCGACTCATGCCGCAGTTCAGCCAGCCGCTGTTGAGCTACGAGTAACGCGTTCTATATCTGCAAGGAAATACATTATTGTATTGTTATGAATATAATTTTAGGACTCTATTCTTTTGTATGATAGACGTTTTAGGGGGGTTTCCTCACAATTAAAGCAGTAAAATGAACATTATCACTTACTGACGCTTGACTGGCCATCCAGCAGCCGCTTTTGAGCTAGTAGCCTATAATGCGTTCTCTATCACCAGTGGTGGAAGTAGTATGCCTAATAGGCTACAAATAACCAGAGACATATTGACTTTAGTAAAAGTAGAAGTACACAATGACAACCCTACTTAAGTAAAAGAGTACCTGATTTGAAATGTACTTTATGAGAATTAAAAGTAGTTGCATGACAATTTATTCTATTAATGTCTATTCTAATAATTTAAAAAAGTTTAATTAATTGAGTTTTGGGTTAATGTAATTGTGCTTACCATCTGTAGCCCAGTTTGCGTAGAAAGAGTGGTCATTTTCCTCCAAAGTGGAGAGTGACTTTCTGAAGATTTCTTTCATTTCTGAAGCTCATTCTGCTCGCAGCACCCTAAACCCAGAAAGCCCTTTGTGACATGCGCTGGTTCGAATATAGGCTATCTGAAATAAGTAGCTAGGACTGCTTCCAACTAAAAAAAAAAAGCCTATTTGTTCATTTAAGCCGTTGTTCACACAGCGCTGGCATCTCCATGTCATTGTCGGCTTACTCTGCTATATTTGCTTATTGTTTATTAAATCCAGGCAAATGGTTGATAAAACATTGATTAAAATTAAGATACAATTTATTTAAAACGAAATTCACTGAAAAGAAAGGCTTTCAACAAAACAAAACTTGTTGTCAAAATCAGTTCTGACACATTGCGCATCTTATCCTGTTCACAAAAAACATTATAATATTTGAACATATGAAATTAAATACGTGTTTTAATTGGCTACGGGTTCTCGTTGTGCTTCGTCGAGTTTTGATGTGTTTTATAGATGCGATAATGTTTCTTATTCATATGTGGTTACATTCCACCACTGGCTGTGAAAAAATATTTCTTTGGAATGAGAGTGGCACTAACCAACTATTTGGGGTCATGATTAACCTCTCTAAAATGTTGATTGTGTAAATGTATATATTTAATAATATATTCATGATTGTAAACAAATATATTTCCTTGCACAAACATTGGGCCTTAGAGATGCGCGGCATGGCCGCGGACTCCGCGGATCGGGCGGATGACGTGACGAAAATTTTTATTTTAATATTTTAAATTCGGACGGGTGGTTCAACGATTCAAATTAATAAAAATAAAAAAAAACATATAGGTCTACATTGTTAAATATTGTTGCAGCGCCTGGTAGGCCACTAAGCAAACCTGCGAGGAGCCCAGCTGTCAGTATGGAGGCCTAAACATCTCGTACATACTGCCTGCTTTGTTTCGATATTAGTTATATCTTAAAACAGCCAGTCATTGTAGTATCTCGGGGAATAGCCATTTAAAAGAGAGAACGCAATAGCTAAACTTCTACCAATTCAATAACATCCACAGCAGAAAACGAAAAAATAGTCGGAAAACTTTTGCCCATTAATTAGACATGTAAGGCAAGCAGGCAAGTTTTGGAGTTATGGACAATTAAAAATGTGAACATGCGTTGCACAGTTGTGCGGTGGACTTTCAGCGAACGAATAGAGTCTGTTTTTCTTTAATATCGAGGCTCTATAGTTTGTTTCTTGTATGATTGTTAGGCCAAGATGCGCTCTCTTCCCATGCAGTCAAAATAACGGTTTAATTTCTTCAGGCTCGTCCTAGTCACCCTGACATGACAGTGCATAGAGTTAATTAGCCTATAATGTGAATTACTTGTTATTTTATTCTTTTTGGAATAGGCATTAATTGGTAGTAGGATAAATAGCAGCATGTTGAAATTATGTGCCAAATTGCGTTTTTTATTACAATGATAAAATTGTACAGTAGCCTATTCAGGTAACGTCAGGTTTGCCGATGTGCATTTTATTTATGGTGTTTATATATTTTTGTCCCTGTGCGCCGATCGGTTCCCTGCTGATATTCTGGGGTAGCCTACAATATAGGCTAATCATAGCCAATATAGGCTAGCAGGAGCACGGCAAGTGGAGGTGCTGCAAATTTGAGTTAATTTACATGTATTCATTTTTAGCATTTAGTAATTTATTTGTACACTTTAAGTGGCCATTAAAAAAAGGCTTAATATTTATATGTTGAATTCTGTTTTTAAAACATACATGAGGTCATATTGTGACCGTTGCGGTGTGCATATAGAGAATGCGTAGAGCAGTAATATTTCCTCCAGAGTGAGAGCGCCTTTCTGAAGATTCCGTTCATTTCTAAAGTTCACGCCTTGTGTCATGCTGGTTCCAATATATGCCTATCTGAAATAAATAGCTAGGGCTGCCCCCAGCTAAAGTTTTTTTTCCCTGTTTATTTAAGCGCTGGTGCCTCCATGCCGTTGTCTGCTATATTTGCTTATTATTTATTAAATCCTCGAAATTGGTTGACAAAACATTGATTAAAATTAAGTTACAATTTATAAAAAACGAACTAATTTCTGACCCCCATGTCTTCTTACATATATAATAATAATATTTCATAATCAACGTAGGCTAAATGAAATGAAAAAATAACATTATAATATTTAAACATATGAAACTAAACAAGTAAATAGGCTACAGTAGCCTACAAAGAAATGTCATGTTGGAGCGGGATTTGAGCGCACGCCGTTTTACCGGTGAGCGGTTCATGAGCTCTTTTAGTCAAATGCTCTATAGGCTAAGGTAGGCAGGTTTTTTGCGTTAATTTTCATTTCCTGTCGCTGTGCAGGCTCTTTTATTGTATATGACAGTTTAAACAGCTCAATAACTATTTTAGTTAAAGGTTTAATGTAGGCCAGTCCATTGCATTACGATTGCTCGCGTCAGCATCGCCTTGCATCGCCCAACAAGGCTTTCTACAATCAGCGGATGGCGGGCGGGTGCGGCTTTGAACATTGGTCAAAAAACGTTGGGGCCGACGGATTTTTTGATGCGGTTGCGGATAAAATAAAAGCCCATCCGTGCATCTCTGGGCCTATAGTGAACGTGTTTCGCTCACAGCCAAGCGTCAGTATGCACCCAGTCGTGATCATGTACATTTTACTGCTTTAATTGTGAGGAAACCCCCCTAAAACGTCTATCATACAAAAGAATAGAGTCCTAAAATTATATTCATAACAATACAATAATGTATTTCCTTGCAGATATAGAACGCGTTACTCGTAGCTCAACAGCGGCTGGCTGAACTGCGGCATGAGTCGCATTGGAGTGTCGAAACTTCCCTCTTCAATTGATTGGCTTGAGGATGAGCTGTCAATCTAGAGCTAGTGGACCAATGGTGTTGCTAAGACCCGCCCCTAATTTACATGAAACTTGAACTGCAACATTTGAAACCGCAAGCAGAGAATGTGGAAACAAGAGCAAAGGAGAAAACAGCGCGGACATACAAAAAATTTAAATAAGAGCAGAAAACATGATTTTGTGAGCGATTCGGAAAATTTGGAATTCATGATTCAGTTTTGAGCAATATAATTTTAAACTTGTTTAAATATTTGATTTACGCTTATCATTTTTATTTCTGTGACTGCGTTGTTTGTGATTCTGGTTAACTTTGCATTGATTTTTCAGTTTTGTGCGTTATATTTTTACATGTGCTTTTAAAATTTTGATTCATGCTTATTATTTTTTTATGCGTGACTGCAATAAATTTGGCGGGAAACTGATCCCATACCACTCCCCCAGTTTCTACTCCAAATTAAAGGTCACTACATGGCAAATGGCTATTAAAGACTAAAGCGTCTGGCTTTTAACAATGCCTATTTATAATAATAATAATTTTGAATGACTTAGATATCATTTATGTAATTATTATACCCGTAATCAATTACACATGTATAATTTTAGTTAATCAATCATTTAGTTGAATTTAATCTAAATAGCTTATACAAAGGTCATACAAATAAGGTTTAAAATCAATAAATAAAGCTATATAAATTACTACATGCGAGCTTAAAAGTTCAATTCTCTATATATCAACAAAACTAACTTTATAACTTTTACTTGCATTGACGTAGTGAATATTTTCTTTAAGTTGTCCACTTTCATAGACAGCTCTTTTCTTCTTGCTGTGTAAATTTGTTTAAATTCTTAATATTTTTCATGTAATCATGTAATATTCTGCAGAAGAGAGAAATTAATCTCAGTTTCACTGATCCACAGCGTGTGATTGGCTGTTCACTACTGATGTCACAGCTTAACTCCTAAACTCAGGATCAAAGCCTGAGTTGATAGAGAAAGAAGATGATCAGCATCATGGGACCAACAAAGCCGGAATAGATTGGTTTGGTTTTGTCAACTCTAAACTAATCCTGTAACCCTGAGTTTGTTAAACTACCGTCATGGTTCAGGCCCCTGGTCTAAAGTCAATGGTATTTTTTGTGTTATTTAAAGGGCGCGTTAGTAATATGCACCTATAGGCTGATCTACAACGAGTGTACACACACAGGGCTTTTTATTGATTTATGATTATTATTGTGTACGTAAAAAATGCCTACATGTCATAATGGATAGTCATTGCATGTATCATAATGACTTATTTGCAGTAATGACGAATGAATTGGCTATTTAACCAATCGTGGCAATACACAAATGTATTTAAACGGATTCGTCAGGTTGAGGGTGTCTATATTACGCCATGTAAATAGCGAATCCACCATGGTGCAAGCGCATTTGGCTTTTAAAGGGAATGGGAGATGTGACTCCGATTGGTTTATCGCACGTTATGCCCAAAACACACCCATGGCTCATTAAGAGACTAGGTACAAATCTTTTGAACCATGCGCCTTGCGCGACCCCACCGTTTTTTCCGTCGTTAAACTAGCAAATGTGGATTCGGATTTCGGACACGGCCTAAGTGCACCTGCGTTATGTGCTTCAGAACATTAAATTAGGTCCCATTGGCTAAGTCCTACGCAAAATTGGATTGTAAATCATTTTTAAAAAATAAATAGTTATTCGTGAGATCATGTGACTTTAAATGTTTATTGTTGCATATTGAATCCTTTTTCACATACCATTTTATTAGTAGTCATTGTGTTATTTAGTAAGCAGAACGTTAGTTTTTTGTTCCATACAAAATAATCAAGATAGACAGAGACTAACCTTTCTGTACCCGCTGTCCCATCTTTACCAAGATCTCTGCTCCCACGCTATGATCAATTTCCTCTCCCGATTTATTACGTCCCGCCCCTAACTTGTGCAGCACTTCAGCCAGGGCCAAACCATCAATATCCAAAACGGCTCCTGTCAATCAAACGGTTCACACCAACACACAATGGCTGCTGCTGAGATAATGGGCGTGATGATTGCATGTAGATGAATAACAGTGAATATTAATAGCGAGCTCTGTGCGATCTGTTTATAATCATGCCTGTGCTGTAAGTGTTATGTAAAAATAATTAACATATTTGATTCTGAAACGAGAACATGGAACATAATTACCATCATCTGGCACCTTAAGCTCAGTCTGATGTGCTGCACGCCTCATGTGCTTAAAGTAGTCGGTTTCATCTGAGCACAGGGAACGTGCAACATCTTCAGACACACCCTGAGCCTCCAGCATCGCCTGGAACTTTTTCAGGGCTTCTCCATTCTTCAGCTTCAGAGCGATTTCCTTTTTCCCACTCTCTAGGGTAAAGTTGCCACACAACCACAGTAGATGTCCACCTAAATATAATGGACACTTTTATGCTTCTTGACATCTTGGAGAACATCACAATTGGACATTTGGTTCTATTATGGCATCTTAGGGTGTGTTAACTCTCGGCAGGTTTGGTTTGATTAAAATTAACTCTGTTAGTGCGGTTCATTTGATTAAGTGTGAACTCTGCCACCCGAATCAGTTTTTGTTGTTGTTGTACAATTAGGTTTGGTCTGAAATGACAGTGTGAACACTAAGTGAACCAGGATTAAAGGTATTATTTTCTTTTTTTGGGGTTCAGACCAAGAGTACTGAAGTACAAGATGTTTAAAAATGGGTCCTTCTCCTTACCTAAAATTGTAACCAATTCTGTGAGATCATCTGGCCCTCGTCCTTTAAGACACTCGAGGGCTTCACACACCTCCACTGCATTGCCTACACTCTGGCCAATAGGAGCGTCCATTCGGGTAAGCGCCGCCCCTGTCTTTACACCCAGCCTGTTGCCTGCAGTGACCTATCGGCACATGGACACCAGGATTTTGACATAAGAGTTGAATTGAGTGCCTTTTTAAAGGTCCTGTTCTTCGTGATCCCATTTTTCAAACTTTAGTTAGTGTATAATGTTGCTGTTAGAGCATTTATAATACCTGTAAAATTATAAAGCTCAAAGTTCAATGCCAAGCGAGATATTTTATTTAACAGAAGTTCCCTTTCAAAGTCTACAGCAAACGGCCGGTTTGGACTACATCCTGGTATTTCCTGCTTTAATTACGTCAGTAGAGCAGTTTGTCGACTAACCTCCGCCCACAAGAACGCGCGAAAAAGGGGGCGTGGTCTTGTTGCTCCCGCGTGGAGAATAGGAAGTGTTGCGTTCGTATAGTTTGTTTGTCGCCATGTCGTCGAGACGCTGTTATTTTCATCCCGGAGTCAAGTCACCTTTGTTTGGCTTTCCCAGGGACGCTGTACTTAGAGATCATTGAGCGCATGCATCCCCGTTATGGTGAGAGGCGTGACCTTTCCGGTAACGTGCGCTCTGCGTGCGCTAAGCTGCTGTCGAATCACAACACGGGAACCGCTGGCACAATCAGAACTCGTTACGTATTTCTGAAGGAGGGACTTCATAGAACAGGGAAATCTTTCAAGCTGTTTTGAGGACAGTGAAAACAGCAGTATACAGATAAGTAAATTGTGTGAAAAATACTGTTTTTTTACACGCGAAACATGAACACATGTTATATTGCACACTGTAAACACAATCAAAGCTTCAAAAAAACACGAAAAACGGGACCTTTAAAGGCCAATTAAAATCTGATTTGAATTTGAGTCGAGTTTGCAAACAAGATGCAGAATTGCAATTTGAACTGGAACACAAGGAAGTAGAAATACAATAGCTTAAAGGGTTAGTTCACCCAAAAATGAAAATTCTGTCATTAATTACTTACCCTCATGTCGTTCGACACCCGTAAGACCTCCGTTCATCTTCGGAACACAAATGAAGATATTTTAGTTGAAATCTCATGGCTCTGAAAGGCCTCCATTGGCACAATGGCACGGTTCACTCTCAAGACCCTTAAAAGGTACTAAAGACGTCGTTACAAAGTCCATCTCACTACAGTGGTTCTAATATAACTTTATGGATCGGCGAGAATAGTTTTTGTGCACAAAAAAACCCTAAATAACGACTTATATAGTGATGATGATTTCAAAACACGGAATCATGAAGCTTCGAAGCGTTATGAATCAGTGAGTCGAATCATGATTCGGATCGCGTGTCAAAACGTCAAACTGCTGATTCGACTCACTGATTCATAACGCTTCGAAGCTTCATGAGGCCGTGTTTTGAAATCGTCATCACTATATAAGTCGTTATTTAGGGTTTTTTTGCGCACAAAAACTATTCTAGCCGATTCATTTAGTTATTGTAGAACCACTGTAGTGAGATGGACTTTGTAACGACGTCTTTAGTACCTTTTAAGGGTCTTGAGAGTGTAAAGTGCCATTGTGCCAATGGAGGCCTTTCAGAGCCATCAGATTTCAACTAAAATATCTTCATTTCTGTTCCGAAGATGAACGGAGGTCTTACGGGTGTCGAACGACATGAGGGTAAGTAATTAATGACAGAATTTTCATTTTTGGGTGAACTAACCCTTTAAAGCATTGTTTGAAAGTTTTGAAAGTCATAATTCTTGAAGTTTGAAGATTTATAGGCCCTACGTACAGAGAGATCTAGTGAGACATATTAAAAGGCAAAGTCCAGGGTGCTCAGGAGTTCAATAAAACGTTTAAAGGTGCTCTTTGGGGTCGAGAATTCAAATGAAAGTGGAAAAAAGAAAATCCAAGGCACTCTTCTTCAAATTATTAAAAAGCCTTTATTTTACTAAAGGCTTTTTAATAATTTGAAGAAGAGTGCCTTGGATTTTCTTTTTTCCACAGACAGATTCATATGTTTGAAATGGTGTATATTAGTGTATATATTTAAGAACTAAATTCTTTGAATGGACCGTTGTAACATTTCCAGGGTTCTCAGAAGTGCATATATAGTGGTCAAAAAAAACTTTTACATGTCAAATTATCTTATCAAGTTTCTCAACTCATATGTTCACCCCAAAAAAAAAAATATCATTAGTTAAAAACTAATTTCATTTTATTTTGGGGTGGGGGGTGAATATATGAGTTGAGAAACTTGATAAGATAATTTTGACATGTAAATGTGTGATTACTGATTTGCATTTTTCCTCTTTGGTCTTGAGACCACGTGTGCCAGGACTGCTACTGGAGCCCCTTCAAAACAACTACAGTATATGCAAAATGCCAAACGGGAAAACCTCTCTTACCAGTGACTGAGCAAGTTCCCGAGCACTGTCCAGATCTTTATACAGAGCAGCCCTGCCAAACTTCACATCTAACACAAGAGCACTCAGACCCTCTGCTCCTTTCTTAGAAATGATGGAGCCTGTACAGAACATGGAATATTATCAGAAAATAATTAGAAGTAGGGTTAACACTGTGGTGAGACGTTGTCCAGGATAGTCTTACTAGTGATAAGAGGAAGACAATCAACAGTCGACGTGGCGTCTCTGGTGGCGTAGAGAACACGATCTGCTGGCACCAGACTCTCTGTCTGTCCCACAATGCAACAGCCCACATCCTTTATGATCTGCTTCACCTAGAAGTGTAATATCATACAATATTGCATTTTAATCCTTTTTTTTTTGTAAAAATTTTGTACCATTTGGCAGTTTAATCAAATAATGAGTATATAATAAATGAGAATAATGAGATGTATACGTAGA
Source organism: Gobio gobio (assembly GCF_949357685.1). Classification (NCBI taxonomy): domain Eukaryota; kingdom Metazoa; phylum Chordata; class Actinopteri; order Cypriniformes; family Gobionidae; genus Gobio; species Gobio gobio. The sequence continues at coordinate 7,872,428 of NC_137101.1, read as the reverse complement.
TGCCTCATTAGCGCTTGCACGGATCAGTAGAATGAGGCATCTACGATCGATATATCTATGACCACGCTCGTATTTTGACCTCACTTAGCGGAAGTTATAGCAGAGCTCAGAGATGATCACATTCGTCTGATAAGAGGTAAAATAATATCATAAATACTGCTCGGTTTCTCGCAGAAACTGATCGTTTCGCTAGATAAGACCCTTATTCATCGTCTGGTATCGTTTAAAGCCCTTTGAAGCTGTACTGAAACTGTCATTTTTGACATTTGGAGCCCATTGAAGTCCATTATATGGAGAAAAATCCTGGAATGTTTTCATCAAAAACCTTAATTTCATTCGACTGCAGAAAGAAAGACATGGACATCTTGGATGACATGGGGGTGAGTAAATTATCAGCAAAAGTTTATTTAAAAGTGAACTAATCCTTTAACTCTCCAAAAAGCAAATCCACTTCACCAGCTAATGATGCCGTAGAAATATACAGAGCTACCGCAAAAACGGAAGTTCAAACAATATTTTGAAAGATGGCTGTGCACTTGTGTCTGTCAGGACCACTATCCTCAAATATGATTGACTGACTATTAGCATATAGTTTGGATTGGCGGTATGGTTCTGTTCTGGGCAAGAACTCCCTGCGCATCCATGCAGCCTAGCTTGGATAAAAGCAGGGAGAGCATCAATAACCCCTGTTAGGGTAAACAGAACAGAACCAACATAATGTGTTGCAGATATAATTAATTTCAATATTTAATGTACAAAATAATTGGTGAATTTAGTCTGATTGAAGGGGAATCAGAATACCATATCCTGACTGGACGAGAGGAGGAGCTGGGGATGGAGGAGGGTAATTAGCTCCGGAGAAACACGATAGCTGCTGATAATCCTGAAGGAGCTTATATATGTATGCTGTGATAGACGTTGGATTCCTATAGGTAGACGTAGTCAGCTGATGCGAGCTTGACTAACGTGACCTGTCAGAACTGACACTACGCTTGATTTCTCATATGATCATACAACAGGAAAACTGAAGTAAGAGTAGCATTGTAGTAACCTATTATTGAGTACTGACTTCCATTTATTATTATTTTTTATAAATGTTTAATATTGGAATAATAGAACCTGAGGATTGTATTTACAATGTAACAGTTAGCAGGCCAAAATTGATTGTTTTACTTTTTTCATGATTATTAAAAAACCAGCTGACCATCGGTTCAAGTGTAAACAAATCCCACATTACCTGTTGAACTGATTGTTTGACATTAAATCCGGGAATAGACTCCAGCTTGTCCAGGGTGCCACCTGTATGTGCCAGTCCTCTGCCACTTATCATGGGCACCTAGAAAGAAAAAAAAAACATGTCTAGAGTAACTAAAGTTAGTTGCATTCATTTTAAAATAAATTCACGGTGGGGGTGGCATATGTAACTGAAAATGTGCCCTATAAATAGTGTAGTCTTCAATATTTAGTAATAGTTTTGTTAGAATTTGAATGCCAACAGCTATTGCACTGCTTTGGAATTTAAAGGGATAGTTCACCCAAAAATGAAAATTCTGTCATCATTTACTCACCCTCAAGTTGTTCCAAACCTGTATGAGTTTCTTTGCTCTGCTGAACACAAAAGAAGATATTTAGAAGAATGTTTGTAACCAAGCAGATAGAGCAACTATTGATTACCATAGTAGGAAAAAAATACTATGGTAGTCAATGGTTGTTCTATCTGCTATATTACAAACATTCTTCTAAATATCTTTTGTGTTCAGCAGAGCAAAGAAACTCATACAGGTTTGGAACAACTTGAGGATGAGTAAATGATGACAGAATTTTTGTTTTTGGGTGAACTATCCCTTTAAGATCACACGACTTGAAATAAAGTTTTGTTTTTTCAATAAGCCTATGTTATTAATTGTACACCTTTTTTTGTAAAATTAAAAAAAGTTTTTGTTTTTATATATTGTCGAATATGGTTTGTGACTGACAAATAAATATAATTCATGTGATTATGCTGTTTTGAGGCGAATATCGTTTGAATCGTTTATCGTTGAAAAACTATATGGGCATTAGCCTACACCTGAGCACCAAACTACATGAGTAGCCTATCACAAGATGCAGGTTTTTGTGCTGAAACGTTTTTAACATTTATTTAATCTTGAGTTCTGAGTGTTCTCTGCCCTCATTCATTTGTATGTTCATCAGTAAGTGTTGTTTGGGCTGCTGCAACCCATTATAAAATCTGTTCCAGCGGCTATAGGCAATTGGGCGGCGCATTTCTCATACCTTACAGCCACATGCAGCCAGAGCAGGAGCGAGTGGAAGACTGACTTTGTCTCCAACCCCACCGGTTGAGTGTTTGTCTACCACGAGCCATTCCTTTGGCCATTCAAACGTATGCCCAGAGTTCATCATCTCTCTCGTCAATGCCAGAGTCTCTTCATCAGTCATGTTCTTCTGCCATATGGCCATTAGCATTGCACCTGTGCCGTGGCAACACAATTGTTTTTGTAAAATCCCAAACCTTTTCTTTGCTTGTGTCTTAACTGTACACACTGAATTTATGTGACTATGGTCTTACCTATTTGACTGTCCTGGATGCCTTCTGATATGACTCCTTGCACAAAGGTGTGTATATCTTCCGAACTGAGTTGTCCACCGTCTCGTTTCAGCTTTATAAGCTCAGGGAAACTAATTGTGTTGTCATTGGATGACATCTTTATGGGATTATATGTCTTCTCCAGTCAAGTGCTTTGTGAGGAATAAAACAGGAACTTTGCCCGGAGGAAATATTTCATAAAGGGTTAGATTTTACTCTGGTTGTGCTACAGTTTTATAATGACACCTGTCCAGCTCATAAAATATTGCAGTTTATTGAAGTTATCTGTATACGGGTGGGCCCACTTTGAATTGTGGCCCACCCAATAATTGGTAATTTTCCAAAGAGACGTATGAAATAATTTAATAAGAGATAATAATTATAGTCTTATCACACTATAACTTTATTTATTTAGTTAAAAGAATGATTCAATTCAGTTTTCCCTCTCCCTATAAGTGCATTTCATACGCTTGTAAAAATGAAAAGTTTGTGTCGTTAGTTTCTGTTGGTCCCGCCCAGGATGTCATGGTAATTTGCACGTTTGTGGAATGTGGAACATTATGAAAGAAATATCAACCAGTCGATACTTTAAAAGCCTAATTTGGATATATACACTGCTCAAAAAAATTACTTAAATCACACATTGGATCATGAAATATTCCATCTGAAATATCCATCCATCCATCCATCCATCATCTTCCGCTTATCCGGGGCCGGGTCGCGGGGGCAACAGTCTAAGCAGAGACGCCCAGACTTCCCTCTCCCTAGCCACTTCCTCTAGCTCTTCCGGGGGAACCCCGAGGTGTTCCCAGGCCAGCCGGGAGACATAGTCCCTCCAGCGTGTCCTAGGTCTTCCCCGGGGCCTCCTCCCGGTGGGACGTGCCTGGAACACCTCCCTGGGAAGGCGTCCAGGAGGCATCCGAAATAGATGCCCGAGCCACCTCAGCTGGTCCCTCTCGATGTGGAGGAGCAGCGGCTCTACTCCGAGTTCTTCCCGACTGACCGAGCTCCTCACCCTATCTCTAAGGGAGCGCCCAGCCACCCTACGGAGAAAGCTCATTTCGGCCGCCTGTATCCGGGATCTTGTCCTTTCGGTCATGACCCACAGCTCATGACCATAGGTGAGGGTAGGAACGTAGATTGACCGGTAAATCGAGAGCTTTGCCTTGCAGCTCAGCTCCTTCTTCACCACGACAGACCGGTACATCGACCGCATTACTGCAGAAGCTGCACCGATCCGTCTGTCAATCTCCCGTTTCATCCTTCCCTCACTCGTGAACAAGACCCCAAGATACCTGAACTCCTCCACTTGAGGCAGGAACTCTCCACCCACCTGAAGCGGGCAAGCCACCCTTTTCCGACTGAGAACCATGGCCTCGGACTTGGAGGTGCTGATTCTCATCCCAGCCGCTTCACACTCGGCCGCAAACCGTCCCAGTGCACGCTGAAGGTCCTGGTTCGAGGAAGCCAACACGACAACATCATCTGCAAAAAGCAGTGACGAAATCGTGTGGTTCCCAAACCGGACACTCTCCGGCCCTTGGCTGCGCCTAGAAATTCTGTCCATAAAAATTATGAACAGAACCGGTGACAAAGGGCAGCCCTGCCGGAGTCCAACATGCACCGGGAACAAGTCTGACTTACTCTGGTTGTAAAGGGACTGAACAGCCCTAAGCAGGGGGCCGGCGACCCCATACTCCCAGAGCACCCTCCACAGGATGCCACGAGGAACACAGTCGAATGCCTTCTCCAAATCCACAAAACACATGTGGACTGGTTGGGCAAACTCCCATGAACCCCCCAGCACCCCGGAAAGGGTATAGAGCTGGTCCAGTGTTCCACGACCGGGACGAAAACCACACTGTTCCTTCTGAATCCGAGGTTCCACTATCGGCCGAATTCTCCTCTCCAGTACCCTGGCATAGACTTTCCCGGGGAGGCTGAGAAGTGTGATCCCCATATAGTTGGAACACACTCTCCGGTCCCCCTTCTTGAAAAGAGGGACCACCACCCCGGTCTGCTAGTCCAGAGGTACTGTCCCCGACCGCCATGTCAGCCAAGACAGCCCCACAACATCCAGAGACTTGAGGTACTCAGGGCGGATCTCATCCAACCCTGGTGCCTTGCCACCGAGGAGCTTTTTAACCACCTCGATGACTTCAGCCCGGGTGATGGACGAGTCCACCTCTGAGTCCCCAGCCACTGCTTCCTCAACGTAAGACATGTCGGTGGGATTGAGGAGATCCTCGAAGTATTCCTTCCACCGCCCGACGATATCCCCAGTTGAGGTCAACAGGTGCCCATCTCCACTGTAAACAGTGTTGGTAGGGCACTGCTTCCCCCCCCTGAGGCGTCGAACAGTTTGCCAGAATCTCTTCGAGGCCGACCGATAGTCTTTCTCCATGGCCTCACCAAACTCCTCCCAGGCCCGATTTTTGCCTCCACGACTACCCGGGCTGCAGTCCGCTTGGCCTGCCGGTACCGGTCAGCTGCCTCCGGAGTCCCACAAGCCATCCAGGCCCGATAGGACTCCTTCTTCAGCTTGACGGCATCCCTTACTTCCGGTGTCCACCACCGGGTTCGGGGATTGCCGCCTCGACAGGCACCGGAGACCTTACGGCCACAGCTCCGAGCGGCCGCAGCGACAATGGAGGTGGAGAACATGGTCCACTCGGACTCAATATCTCCAGACTCCCTCGGGATCCGGTCGAAGTTCTGCCGGAGGTGGGAGTTGAAGATCTCTCTGACAGGGGGCTCGGCCAAACGTTCCCAACAGACCCTCACAGTACGTTTGGGTCTGCCGGGTCTGTCCAGCTTCCTCCGCCGCCATCGGATCCAACTCACCACCAGGTGGTGATCAGTTGACCTCTCTTCACCCGAGTGTCCAAGACATATGGCCGAAGGTCTGATGACACGACCACAAAGTCGATCATCGACCTCCGGCCTAGGGTGTCCTGCAGCCATGTGCACTGATGGACACCCTTATGCTTGAACATGGTGTTCGTTATGGACAAACCGTGGCTAGCACAGAAATCCAATAACAGAACACCGCTCGGGTTCAGATCAGGGGGGCCGTTCCTCCCAATCACGCCCCTCCAGGTGTCACTGTCACTGCCCACGTGGGCGTTGAAGTCCCCCAGTAGAACGACGGAGTCTCCAGTCGGAGCACTTTCCAGCACCCCTCCCAGAGACTCCAAGAGGGCCGGGTACTCCGCACTGCCATTTGGGCCGTAGGCACAAACCACAGTGAGAGACCTATCCCTGACTCGAAGGCGCAGGGAAGCAACCCTCTCGTTCACCGGGATGAACTCCAACACATGGCGGCTGAGCTGGGGGGCTATAAGCAAACCCACTCCAGCCCTCCGCCTCTCACCATGGGCAACTCCAGAGTGGTAGAGAGTCCAGCCTCTCTCGAGAAGTGTGGTTCCAGAGCCCAAGCTGTGCGTGGAGGTGAGCCCGACTATCTCTAGTCGGTACCTCTCGACCTCCCGCACAAGCTCAGGCTCCTTCCCCGCCAACGAGGTGACATTCCACGTCCCTAAAGCCAGATTCTGTGTCCAGAGATCGGGTCGTCGGGGGCCTCGCCCTCGACTGCTGCCCGATTCACAAAGCACCGGCCCCTTACGCTCCCTCCTGCAGGTGGTGAGCCCACAGGAGGGCGGCCCCACGTCACTCCTTCTGGTGGCCGGGCCTCCCCCCATGGGGTCCGGCCGGGCTCAGCCCGGCCACCAGGCGCTCGCATACGAGCCCCAACCCCGGGCCTGGCTCCAGGGTGGGGCCCCGGCTGCGCCATGCCGGGCGACGTCACGGTCCTTGGTCTGATTGTGGTCATAAGGGTTTGTGAACTGTTCTTGGTCTGGCCCGTCACCAAGGACCTGTTTGCCTTGGGAGACCCTACCAGGGGCATATAGCCCCAGACAACATAGCTCCCAGGATCATTCGGGTACTCAAACCTCTCCACCACGATAAGGTGACAGTTCAAGGAGAGGGCATCTGAAATATTCATTCTATAATTTGTTACTATCAAAATTGTGTGACAACAGTCAATGGAAACCAAAATCATCAACACAATGAGGGCTGGATTTAAAGTCATACCAAAAATCAATGTAAAATAACTTAAGTTACAGGCTGATCCAACTTGCATGAAGTTCATCACAGCAACTCATAATATAAGTCAGTAGTGTGTATGGCCCGCATGTGCCTGTCTGCACTCACAGCAACATCTGGGAATGCACCTGTGTCCTGGGGGATGTCCTCTCACACCTGGATCAGGGCATCAGTGAGCTCCTGGATGGTCTGTGGGGCTACTTGGTGGCTTTGGATGCTCCAAAATATAATGTCCCAGCGGTTCTCAATTGGATTCAGGTCTGGGGAACATGAGGGCCAGTCAATGGCATCAGTAAACTGCCTACACACTCTAGCCACATGAGGCCGGGCATTATCATGCACCAGGAGGAACCCAGAGCACTGCTTCAGAATAAGGTCTGACAATGGCTCTGAGGATTTCATCCCGGTACCTAACAGCAGGAAGAGAACCATTGTCATGCTGGATCATCCTTGAAGAGAACAGGGCGCCCAATTCTGGTGTTCTCTTCTAAATTAAATGCCAATCGAGCTTCGAGCACAGGTCCCACTAGAGGACGTCAGGCCCTCATGACACCCTCATGAAGTCTGTTTCTGACAGTTTGGTTAGAAACATGCACACCAGTAGCCTGCTGGAAGTCATGTCAGTGCTAACAAAACTAAAGGTAAATCAGTCAAGAAGAATAAGGAGAGAACACTTGTCTATGGTCACCACCTGAAAAATCATTTCCTTTTTGGGGGCTGTCTTGCTGTTTCCTCTCCAGTGCACCTGTTGTCACTTTCATTTGTACCAAATGAAACTGATTCAAAATCACTTCCTAAGGGGACAGATTGATATCCCTGAAGTTTAGTTGACTTGGTGTTATACTGTGACAATTAAGTGTTCCCTTAATTTTTTGAGCAGTGTATTTGGATATGTATTGCTCCAAGAAACCAAGCAATGGCCGCGCAATTCCCATAACACACAGAGTAACATTGCAGAAGGACATGAAAAGGTAAGTACAGATATTTATAGTAAACATTAATTAATATTGTCGCTGTCTGCATAAAGCTTGTATCTTAGTCATTTTTATTTATTTTATTTATTATATAAATAACTATTGGTCACCCTTTACGTCTCGTGGGTATTGAAATATTTAACCAAATGTTAAAAAGAGCATGTGTCTAAACCTTGTAACTCCATTGGCTCTTCAAACTGTCAGTCAAACCTCATAACTCCGCCCCGCCTATATCTGAATGAAATGCCTGCGTGTAGTTTGTTTACAGTATTAGGGTAAATAAATTTAAATTTAATAATTACAGCATTTTCTTTACTCAAGAAACATGACATATGCCTCATATGCGGCTGTTAATGACGGACATCTCTGACAGTTCGCTTGTCAAAAATCTCATAATGGTAAAATGTTAATAATATAATGACACGTGCAAGTGTCTGACCATATATAAATTAATTCATTAATGTAGGTTATTTCTTATTTACAGTTTTGTGACTTTGAACTTGAAAGTGTGATGCGTTTCCCCCTTCCTGATAATTATAATATGGCGTGCAGGTTTCATACTCAATAGGCTATGATTATAGTATTTGCCCAAACTGTTTTATGAAGGGACAGCCGTTTGAACATTCCTAGCCTCACCCCTGTTTACACGGAATAAATATCTAAATTTCAAAGTATACAATATTTAATAATTATAGTTTAATAATTATAAAAAACTTAACACATTTTTTTTTCTGAAATGAGATGCTGAAATTAGGTGTTTTGAGATAATACAGGGAGTGCAGAATTATTAGGCACGTTGATTTTCTGATCATATTTTTTTTCCAGGCACATTTGACCAATTCCAAACCACAGTAATCCTAATAACTACTATTGATTTAGTATTTAATAATGTATAAGTGATATATAATTGTTCATGAAGGCTGGAAATGAAAATCACCTTATATTCAGGTGTGCAGAATTATTAGGCATGTTTTCTTTTACAGATAAATTGAGCCAAAAAAGAGATTTAACTCAGACTGAAAAGTGAAAAAGTATTAAATGCCCATGAGAAGGATGCAATACTAATGCAATACTAGACATTGCAGTTAAGGCGTGACCATTGGACAGTGAAATGCTCGTTGGGTCGGCAGGATCTGACAAAAACAGGTGGTGAAGAAAAGACACCTGTTAACTGCAAAAGAATTAAGAATTAAGGTGAAGAATTACGGGTGAAACCATCAGGAACCCTTTAGTCTCCAGCGCCACCATTTTCAAGAGCTGCATCCTACCTGGAGTCTCCAGAAGTGCAAGGTGTCAGGATCTCAGAGACTTCAGTTAGGTAAAGAATCCTAAAAAATGACCCCCACTAGATAAGAATCACAAGCTGAAGTGTTGTAAAATACATGAAGAAGGTTTTTTTATAGGCTTTATGGACAGATAGGTTGAGAGTGACTCTTGAAGGACCAGCACCACATCCTCTAGTACCACTGTTTGAAGAATTCATCTTCCAGAATCTGGCAGTACGTTTTGGGAGTTCATTTTTAATCCATCTCTGCAAAACGGACTTCAGGATGGACTAAAATGAACTCCCAAAACGTACAGCCAGATTCTGGAAGATGAATTCTTCAAACAGTGGTACTAGAGGATGTGGTGCTGGTCCTTCAAGAGTCACTCTCAACCTATAAAACCTATAAAGCCTATAAAAAAGCAGGCTTCATGTATTTTACAACACTTCAGCTTATGATTCTTATCTAGTGGGGGGCATTTAATACTTTTTGACTTTTCAGTCTGAGTTAAATCTCTTTTTTGGCTCAATTTATCTGTAAAAGAAAACATGCCTAATAATTCTGCACACCTGAATATAAGGTGTTTTTCATTTCCAGCCTTCATGAACAATTATATATCACTTATACATTATTAAATACTAAATCAAAGTTATTAGGATTACTGTGGTTTGGAATTGGTCAAATGTGCCTGGAAAAAAAATATGATCAGAAAATCAACGTGCCTAATAATTCTGCACTCCCTGTATATATTGAAATGATAAAACATTCATGGAAAATATAACCTGTAGGCCTATCTATAGAAATTAAAAATACTGTAAGTGAGATTGGCTGAGGCCCCTACCCCTAATCACAGTTCACTGCAGTTGCTATGATCTAGTACACAACACTAAAAACAGAACATTGTAAATAACAAAAAACGGTTTTGTAAATTCAAGACTGAAAGTGAAAGTAAATGGGGGACAAAACCTCCCATTAGCTAAAGTAAATTCGCCATTTCTGATCTATTTAGGCTATCTAAACAACAAATCGTTTTATTTTAATGTTAAGGATTAAAAAAAAAAAAAAAAAAATTAGTCAAACATAGAAAAGTGTCATATATCATGTCTACTTTTTTATTCAAGTTCATCATCTGGTTGCACAGATAAACGTGAATAAATTGAAAAAACAAACTTACCGTCTTATTGCAGAGCAAATAGCGGTGGAATGATTGCAGTCTCTCAGGTTATGTGTCAGTGACACATTAACCAGCCTCTTTTATCCAGTGTCATGAGCGTGCATGGGCTGTCAATAGATCTCCATTGGTTTACGTCTGTGGACACCTCACGAGGCCCAGTGCGAGCTGGTGGACGCGTCATGGGTCATCATGATGCGTCATGGGTTCGTAGAGTAGCCTATGCCAGGACGCTTTTTTATTTTATATTATAAACACGAACACATTTTAACCAGTAATAGCGTGTTAAAATAAAATTAACATCAGTGTTTATATAGAAAGTACGGCGCGCGTGACGTTACGCAAAAAATAACATGGATGGAAAGAGGCTAATACAGATGAAAAGGGTGGGAAATTACGTTAAATATTGGCTATTTAACAAATAGAATTATTAAAATATTGGTGAGTAAGATATTCCTTTAACAGACAGGGAAAAAGTAGTGATTGAGAAGGCGTCTTTTAATGTTTGCTAAAAAATGTGCTTCAGTTCAATGATGCTTCAATGGTCCAAGAGTTCAAGGTAAGGTATTTGATAGCCACACATAATAAAACATATAATAGGCTAAATGTCAACTGTTTTACGATATATCACGAACAGTGATATAGAGCTACTCGCCTTTTTGTCAAACGTTGCCATTTTGATTTTGATAGACTAATTTACGTGATTCTGATTCATGTAAATCGTTTGAACAAGAAACATTACCAAAAGTTTCCAAATTTTCCTTTTGCACGCATATTTTTTAAGTAAATTTTACATTTGGAATTAAGTAAACTCTACTAAATTAAGTAAAATTAAAGGGGTTAGTTCACCCAAAAATGAAATTTAGCCCATTTACTCACCCTCAAGTCATCCTAGGTCTAGCCTATGACTGTCTTCTTTCAGAGGAATACAATTATATAGTTATATTAAAGATGTCCTGGCTCTTCCAAGCTTTATAATGACAGTGACTTGTTGTGTCATTTTTGAAGTTCATAAAAGTGCATCTATCCATCATATAACTGCTCCACACGGCTCCGGGGGGTTAATAAAGGCCTTCTGAAGCGAAGTGGTGCATTTGTGTGAGAAAAATATCCATATTTAAAACTTAATAAACTAAAATAACTAGCTTCCGGCGGTCAGCAGTTTGCAAGTCGAAAGAGTATCCCCTGACGCGATGTACAGGAGCATCACAAGCTTTGACGCCTCTCGCGAATAGTGCTGGGCAACAAACTCAAGCCCCTCTTCTCTTATATCGAAATCCTCTGCCATTTAAAATTTCTCGTTTTAGACTCTAATTCATGACCGGTGTTTTGCTCTATCCTCTGCGCTTCTACGTTCGTCAATACATATGCGTTAAGGGTTACTCTTTTCAAGTCGACTTGCGTACCGCTGACCACCGGAAGCTAGTTATTTTAGTCTATAAAGTTTTAAATATGGATATTTTTCTTACACAAATGCACCACTTCGCTTCAGAAGGCCTTTATTAACCCCCTGGAGCCGTGTGGAGCAGTTTTATGATGGATAGATGCACTTTTATGGACTTCAAAACTGACTCAACAAGCCACTGCCATTATAAAGCTTGGAAGAGCAAGGACTTTTTTAAATATAACTCCGATTGTATTCGTCTGAAAGAAGAATGTCATATACACCTAGAATGACTTGAGGTTGAGTAAATCATGGGCTAATTACATTTTTTGGGGTGAACTAATCATTTAACAAAGAAAATAAGTACATTTAACTTAGCCAGTACAAGGTTGAGTAATTTCTACTTAGTTGAAATTTCCTTTACTTATTATCACTTAACCAATATAACACTGAATTAAACCACACTTTTAATGTGTATGCCTTACTTAGAAACATCTAAGTAAATAATACAATATTGTGTAGACCCCATATCTACATAATAGTACACACCCGAACACAGAGACCTCAATACTTGGCACACAATGACGGAAACATTCAGTGGACCGTTTTTCAGTATGATTGTGTCGTTTTGAGTACAAAATGAACTCCAAATGTTACAAAACATAAAGCAATAATAAAACAGTGTAGAGCTGGAAAATATCAACTTTATTAATTATTCATGCCCCAGTGCATGAAGGGAACACCAGTATCAGAAAAGTTTAGTTGTAGGCCTACTTAATTTTATAATGTTAATATTTACGCTTTCATTTCTACAAGTTTGAATTGAGTCCTAATATAGAGTTAATTTAGTTTTTTCTTGCCTCAACTAACTTTTTCATGTATAAATTACATTAGTTTTTTCTGTAGTATTTACTTCACCACAAAATAATTTTTATCCACGCAGAGCCGTTTTTGGCATATTATTTGAGTGAATGTGCATATTTTACAATAAAATTTGCATTACAATAAATCCCAGTCATTTGACAATTTTATTCTTTGAAATCGCTTTAAATCCAAGGCCACGGTCAATTCATGATATTCATCAAATTTCATGAGGCCCTGTTCCTTTGTTTAATAATTAGGCTACTTATGTAATATAAATAATTGGTAACGCTTCATAAAAAACATTCATGAATGAGAATAACTGTTGGCATGATGAGTAATGTGTCTGTAATGATAACTAACTTTAGTATAGCCTACTTTAATTTATCTTAAGCTATATCTTTCATTCATATTTAAATGTACGAGTTACTGATCTGCATTTTATGGACTAGCAGGGCTAGTTGTCACATGGAAAAGTTGTCACGAGCCGTTTGTCAGTAACCAAAGGTTTTGAGTCAAAAGTCCAATTGCATAAATGCTTGTTTTCAGCACTGGTGGCCTCAAATGGTTCAAAACTGCTAAATTTGGACTCTTCTTTTATGACGTCTGTCCTCCCAACATAAATTCCACTATCATAATAGGCCTAGTAAATATGATGAATCATATGTGTGGGTTTTTTGTAAGCAATTAAACATAATAAAACCACACTGTAGCCTAATATTATGTAGAATTGCACTTTTTTAATAAAATGCAGGTTAGGAATGTTGTCACATGTGTTATGTGTTGTGATTTTATGCAGTTTATTAGTTCCAATTTTTGTTGGCCCAAACAATTTTTTGTAAGTAAATACATTCTTTTTTTACTTAGCAATTCAATTCAAACAGATTTCCCTTTTTAAAAATAGTTTAATCGGGTTGCCATAGTGGCAACATCTCCCATATAGTGCATCATTGAAAAATGAGTGTGAGAATTTAACTTAGGTAGACAAATTTCTCAATCATCAGTCAATGTCCAATATTTCAACCCCTGCGATGTGTGGCAGCAGCTGCAGCGCGAGATATCTCGGGAGAACATTGTAGCGCCTCCCATGCAATAAACCGTAATAAGCTTTGTTACTTTTGAAATGAAACAAAGTCTCAGATTTTAAATTCTGTCCATTTAAATGTACGAAATGTAAACAATAAATATCGTTTTGGCGCGACAGCAAAGTCCCTTTAAGACAAGTCCTTTCACTCGGCGGCCATCTTTGAAACGCCTCTCGGGCATGCAAGTGCAGCTTATTTCTCTTTGAATGGGGAAACATTAAATTCTCCAAAACTGTTCACCAAGTTAGCGAATTAAATTACATATTTGAAATCACCAATGAAATCTGACCACAACTGTCTCATAAATTTGGTTTCTAAAAGTTCGAATCATGACAAAAAAACCTGCATTTTTCAGCCTGGACAAAGCTAATACGCATGCACAATCCTAACAGTCTCACAACAGTGCCTGTTTCTATAGCAACCGGAGCGGCAGCTGCAGTGACATGAAGACTTTACTAATCAACAATTGGCTCTTTCATTTAGAAGGCAAGGCTTATTCGCCATTTGGTTGCACTTTCGTCCATTTGTCTTCCTGATCATCGTGAACTGATTATCTCGTCCGCTTTACTACAAGTTACAGCACGAAATAAATACCAATTAACATCAGAAGGTATGTTGAAAAATACAGTAAAGGTAAAACTTACCGAAATCCATATCATGCCTCATGTCATTGCTAAATGTTTCAACAGTAAAGATGTCAATAAAACAGATTGTAAACAATGTCATGTGTTAAATTTACCTCAGAAAAGCCATTCAATGGCCATAAACTTGTTAGTCAGCTAGAAAAATGGACTCCAGAGGAGCTTTTTTATTCGAATGAAAAAGAGCATATACATTTTTTTTACTGTTCTTTCGATATGTTTGAATAAATCCGTCAAGTTTTTATGACCACCTTTAAAGTAGAAACATAAATGTTATTATAAAGTTAGTATAACTTGATTATTATTTTTCCTGTAGCTCAAACAGTAGAGCAACGCCAAGGTCATGGCTTTGGTTTCCAGGGAAAGCAAAAACGGACAAAATGTAAATGTGTACCTTGAATGCAATGTAAGTCGCTTTGGATAAAAGCGTCTGCCAAATGCGTAAATGTAAATTATAAAAACTGCGTAATTTTTTTATATACAAATCCATTAGTAATATAGAGCTGACTCGCTTTGTAGTTTACAGCATCAGTTGAGAGATATTTTTCCTTCAGAACATTTGCCATGTACTGTACCTCATACTGTGTATATCCAAAAGAATTGATATTGAATTTAAATCAAATCGAATCGTGAAATTTGTGTCAATACCCAGCCCTACATATAATCATTTAAGATATGCAAGCTGGACTGTCGCTCAATAGCCTATAATAGATTACCTAACATTTTTCCATGTAGTTCTATAATTTTGTATATTTACTCTGATTTCTCAATTACGTAACGTTTTAACCTTGGCTGTCTCTGGCATGTTGGATTTAATGGACTCTCAGCACTTGGGTTGTATTTAAAGTATATGAGCACTCTTACAAAAACTGGCATTTTCCTTTATCTCTTGATTTTATCTCTCTACCATTATACATTCAATTCGGTTCACACAAAAAAAATCATAAAAAACCTGAAAATGTGTTTGTATACATTTTAAAGCCCTAAAAATGTATACATTTATACATAATAAATCCGACCCTCTTCTTTTTCTCCACAGAAGGACGATGTAATATTCGATTAATCCCCACAGCCTGAGAGATGATCTTTAATAACAGACAAGTCAAATTATATTTTTGTGTACATTTTTCTCATTTTAAAGCAAACATGTCCAAAAGCTTGATCCTCAAATCACTTCATCCAACAAAGAATACAAAAAAGAAGTCGACATTCAAAGAGAGGGCTCCTAAAAGTAGTAAACTAAAAGAACATGGCTGCAGTAATTAATTACATAATTGTCTTTGCGAGTGTAAATGAGTGAGGATCGGAAGAGAGGGAGAAGGACAGGGACAGATGAGGGAAGTACAGTAATATTTTATGCAGATGGCTTATAAACAGTAGCACCCACATCTTTGTGCAAATTGACCAACCGGAGGAGAGACAAGTGTGAGGATTGTTCTCCTCTGTTGGCACTTGAACTGTTAGGTAAATGTGTAAACCACAGCAACGCCTACTGTTCCAGCTTACAAAACACAACAAACCAGTCAAGCTAGTTACCAGATAATTTTGACACAATATAATCTTAACATTTGATTGATTAATATGACAATCTCGGGGACTGAGAAAAATAATTCTATATTCACAGTAGATGTGCTTGTAGTCAGATTACTTTTAGTAATTTGGTCGCGCTGTAAAACTTCTAGAAACCGAAACGTGTGTTTACACACATGGGGTCATTAGGGTCAGGGCCACACGGCTGTTTGAGGCCTGCGAGCATAATATTATTACTTTTAAGTTGTAGATTTTCCTATAACTGGGGATCAGACAAATTAGCAGTCTGCATTGAAACATGTTTTTAATAACACTGTTTAATTTGTCTGTGTTAAAAGCCCTTAGGTAGCATATTTTGCTCATATTGTTCTATACTGAAAGAATTAAATCCCAAATGAATTCCACAATACTGTACGTAACCAAAGAAACGTTGTAACGTCTTAAATTCACAAATTGATCGGCATGAAATGATCAACTGATTATTATTATTAGTTATCATATACAAAAGGTAACAAATAAATGTATACCTAAATCCCCTGGTATTTCAAATCCTCTGTTTAAACAAAACAATTATTCTACATACAGTCTTACCGAGCATTTATTCATAATAGACAAAAAAAGGTCTGTCCGTAATTATGAAATTCTTAAATAACTGACCATTAACTAGTCCAAAGATTATGTTTATAACTCACAAATCACAAGTTATACCATGGGGAAAAAAGTAAGAGTAACTGTGTTCGTGTTAGGGTATTGGTTGATAATTGACAAATAAAATAACAAATATAAAGTAAGACCACAATCTCACAGGGTATAAGACAAGTATATCTCACCTTATTCTCATACATTCTTCTTTTTTGAATATATATATAACTCCATATATATCATATACATATAAAATTGAATGTACTGATTGAAAATATCTATCTTTAACAAATTTTAGATGGCGGCAGTATTACCTCAAGGCCACACTTGTATTGTATTGGGAGAAGTTTTTTTTCCTCCTGGTTTAGGGCAGATTGTCAGATCCTTTCTTACTTGGACATGTTGCGATCACATGCCAAGTCCAGTTGCTGCAATGCATTTTACAATCACCTTTAACATGGCTATCTACTGTTGAGTTGCAAGATGGTCTGTTAACATACTGTAAATTCCCGGGCACTTGGAAGCATTGGCATTGTTTACAGGAGAGGTTTAAACTCTTCTCTTTTATTTTATACCCAAGTTGACACCGCTTTCTAAAATTCAGAAGTCTCTCTCCTGGAACTAGGAAATGCACACAATTCCAGACGGTGAAGATTTTCCTAAACCTCCTCTGTTAATGTGAAAGCATTCTGTAGCGTTTGCCATGCGCTAAACATGGCACGTGAAGGAA
This sequence comes from Gobio gobio, assembly GCF_949357685.1. NCBI lineage: Eukaryota > Metazoa > Chordata > Actinopteri > Cypriniformes > Gobionidae > Gobio > Gobio gobio. The sequence goes on along the minus strand of NC_137101.1, from coordinate 7,855,451 downwards.
ATGGCTGTTTGCTGGCTATATCGTTTGTTATTGTGCAGAAGACCCATTAAAACACGGCCAGCTCGACCTGTAGCTGAAAATAGCAGATATTGCGCAGTAGGTCCACACTCCTGTCCAGCATGTTATTTTTATTCTTAGTAGGCCGCAAACTAGTGAAGAAACATGGTGGGTGCTTGGGTAAAATCTATAATATGTGAGGGCTGTGCAATGCTAAAAAAAAAGTGGGTTGGAATCTATGGTGTTAGACTTTTAACAGTAAAAATTAAATAATTTTGTCATGGAACTATATCCTGCATTTTGACTCTCAACTATCTAGCAACTGCTTCAGTGCACGTTCAATGTTCATTCGGTGTCCCACTCGCGTCACCCCTAATTCAGCCAGATCGTCCTTGGTCAGGGCAGGAAGGTGGGCGCCTTCAATCTCGTGCTCCAAAAACCGGGCACGATGTTCACCTAATCCCACGCTCTCTAGCCACTCTCCCACATCATACTTACTCCACAGTGCTAGGGGGCGCTGTCTGAATGGTCGCAGGGCCAGGAGAGGGGCTCCCAGTACCGGTGAGGGGCAGGGGGAGGCGCATGGCGAGGGGGATGGAGAACGGCTGCGGGCTCGAGCGCTGGCGCTCCTCATGACGAAACGCACCTCCTTGGGCTCCTGGGGCAAACTTAGGCTAGAAGACTTGAGGATAGTGTGATGGTGGTGGTGAGGGCCGAATGTACGAACAGGCCCCAATGGTTCACTCCGTTCAGGGGTGGCTCCAGGGCTTGGAGTCCTACGGGTCACTGGGTATCGGCTGCCAGGCCGGATTGTGAAGGTGGTGCCATAGCTCCTCTGAGAGATGGTGTGAAGCTCCCCTAAACTACTAAAGAGTCTAAGAGAGAGAGAGTGAAAAAAATTAAGACGAATAAGAGAGCGGAAGATGTAGCAGAAGCAAAAAAGTAAACTAAGGAAAAGTCTTAACTGCAGTACTTTAGGGAAACTACTGGGATGCTAATGTGAGAGAAAAGGAAAGTGGATCCAATGCTGTAAGCATTTGGGGTTTGTGAGAATTTAAATAGTGCAGAGCATGCAGTGAGAACTTAATGCAATAAAATGACAGTTAGAGCAGTTAATATAAAACTGGAGTCCTCAGAAAGGGTATAAAGAATTGGTGCATTAGCATATCACAGTATTTCCACCACAGCATGCTTTTGGGTATTCATTTTGTAAGCATCCAAAACTTGCTGCAATCAACTTACCACAACCAATGCAGCAATATCAACTAAATGTAGATTTAACTTTTTATTAAAAAGCAATTTGATTGCCCCACAGTGGTACACTGAAAATTCCAGTTTCGTTGCGCAAAGACAGACAGAAGCTGAAATGCCTCAGTTACTGCATAATGAACTACCATAAGCCTTTAAGACAAGCCTACAGTAGCATTTGCAGCTTGATTAACGGCTGCAGTAAGGGGTTTAGTGAAAGTTAGTTAGACAAGGAGTTGTTTTTACCCACAGAGCTAAAAACCTACGATTTACTCTCTCCTCCAATCTCCTCACATCTGCAAGGACATACAGACACACACACACACACGTGTGTTATGGATAGGCAGTCTAACCAGGTGTGTGGCTAAGGGTGTCAAAAGTCAAGTGGGTGTATTGCTAAATGATATTGAAAGTTGTGCTGTGTTTCATGCAGGTGTGCAAAATGTGCTGCTGTTGTTAAGTTCTTTCCTACCTGGCACCTCCCACAGGCGATCTCCTGCCAGGGTCGAGTGGTGCTCCCATTGGTGGCTCCTCTCCCAGTGAATGAGAGTCTTTGCTTAGCAACTCTGCTCCCATAGCAGCAGGCCGACTTTCATCGGACCCACTCATCTGGGCCCGGGGCTCCTCCCCCCAGAGTTTGGAGCGTCTTTGGAATAGGTAGCGTGGACGACTGGGGCCTGTGCTGGGTGGGTGTGGAAGCAGCTCACTGTCTGATGACTGTTTAAGCAGTGGGTCCCTGAGATGGGCGGGGCGACCACGCCCCACCCCACAACGTGGTTTGCTTGCATGAGCGGAGTCTGTGCTCTCTGAAGACAAAGTGGACATGCTGGAGACTGTGGAAACAGTACTGGTGGTCTCCATATGTGGGTCTTCAACCCCAGAGTCTGCCGTCGAATCGCTTGCTTTCCCAGAGGAGGTCTTGGCAATGGATGGCCGTGATCCGCTAGGTGAAATGCTTAGAGTGGCTTTGGGTGTTTCTTTAATTAGAAGGCCATTAGCAAAGGGTTGAGGGGGTGGCACAAGGCCTATCTTGCGAAGCTCCTCTCGGGTTTCCTCGTCGCTAGATGAGAGCAACGCAGGGGGAAGTGTCACCGTGTATGGCTCTGCTTCCTCCTCTGAGCTCATAGTAAGACTCCGAGCAGTCAGATTGGAGAGGGTAGGGGCAGGGGAAGGTAGAGTGGGTGGGACTGCGGGTGGGGTATGTTCTGTATCCATCAGCGCAGATTGGACACCTTGCCCGCCGGGTGCAGCAAGTGCCTCTTCCAGGCTTCGTCCAGACCCAGGGCTACCGCTAGTCACTTGGCTTGCTGTTTCTGTGATGCTGACCGGTTCATCCCTCCAGGAATTCGATGGAGGAGCCTCGAGAGGAGCAGGTGGCGTCGCTCCTCCTTCCGTCTCGGGCCTTTCTACTGCTCGGCCTTGAGTTGGCGAAGGTGTAGGGGATGGTGTAGGAGTGGGTGTATTCCGGCCACTAAGGGCACGTTCTCGTGCAGCCAGTGCAAGCGCTAAAGGTGAGGAAGGATCCAGTGGTCGACCTGTTAGAGGGTGTATAAAAGTGGTGCCCCCTGGTGGTGGGCCAGGGGAGAGCATTGGTGCCGGTGGAGGCAACTCAGCCAACTCATCCACTGAGTGGGACTGAGAAAGCAATGGGGTTGTCTGTGGCTCTGTCGCGCCTCCTTCTACAGATAGGAAAACGCTGGGTCTGCGTCGGGCCCCAGGAGGTGTGATCCTAGCTCGCTCAGAGAGAACCTGCTGTTGGAACTGCTCCGCTCGGCTGCTGTGGGGAATCCGTAACCCTCCCATAGGAGAAGGGTCTCTACTACTCTGAGCAAGAGCTCCCTCCTCAACTGGGCCTTGTTTGACTAGCGGGCTCTTTCTACGCTGGGGCTTGGTAGGAGTATAGACCGCACTTAGACGACCTACGTTAGCATACGGATTCTCTACAGGTGGTCCACGCCTACGACCACGTTCAGGAGGAACCGCTCCAGAGGTAGGCGTTTGTGGTCTTGCAATAGGGGCAGGCTCCACTGGCAAATGGGAGGTGTCCTGAAGAATGATCATGGAGCGTGTTTTCCGCTGGCGGTCTGTCGTGACTGGGCCATGGAGTTTGGGCTCCGCCCCAGGGCGGAAGCTTGAACGACTCTGATTGGCAGCGCGAGAAGGGGGTGGAGGTGGAAGAAAGGATGGAGGTGGGCCTGAATCCAGAAAGTAGGGAGTTGGAGGTGGTGGAGGAGCTGTCTGTGGAGGTGGTGGAATACTATCTTGTCTAAAGCTGTCGGTCATTGAGGAGCTTCTAGGAAAGCGATGCTCTCCAATCAGGGCCGCAATTCTCTCATCTTCAGGAGCACCTATAAAACAATCCTCGGTGAGACTGTGGCTGTATTGTTTTGAACAAAGATCAAAACTCTGGTGATCATTATATTTAAACAGCTCTTTTTATGTTGGTGTATCATTTACAAATGTATAAGATTGTTTGTATTTGTGTATATGCATGCCAAATGACGCATTACCAAATGACTTGGTTCTTGACATTCCCCGAGGCAGCTGCATGTGACTTTTGTCCACAGCCAAAGATATTCCTGCACTTAAACCCTGCCTCTCTAACAGAGACTACACACAAAAACAAAAACAATAGATAGTCAAATATTGGCCAGAATTCAGTTACTGTCAGAACAACAAACAAATCAGTTTTTGATTAATCAGCTATCAAAGAAATAAACAGAAAATGCCATCACTGCAAACAAAACATTTTCTAACCTAAAGACAATATGCATTATAAGCAAAAACTGATCGGCAGCCAAATCTTTACTCACACAATTTGGCTACTGTACTACAGTGGTGATGTGCACCATCTGTTGCATACAATGCATAGTATGTCAGAAATTACCTGTTGCCATATATAACAAGGGCTCTTGTTCCGTATATTAAGGGTTTTGTTTTTTGTTTTGTTTTATAGAATATTGTATATTAATAAGTGTTTTAAAGACCCCCTGTGGAGAAAATCTAGTTTTTAATGTTGTTTATATGTCTATGTGGTGTTTTTAATATGCTTTAACACAAACCATGTGCAAATTCATAAGTCAACACTATTGCTGAGTATTTTCTTCTTAAAACTGCAGTAAAAAAAGTCTCAAAAACACGGCGGTGTTTCTGATGTCACAAACTACCTTGTAACCAATCATGTCAACGTGAGGGCGGGCTTTAGCATATCATCATTACTATGCTGTGAAGCAGGGGAGCCTCAAGAGAAGGTTTTCCTGGTATATTTTTCTGTTGATATTAAAAATCGGGTACATTTAGCAATATAGTGGGTGAATTATGTATACAATGTTATAAACTATATGCCTTTCTCCACTGACGTTCTGTGATGTTCAAAGCGTTTCTCTGAGATGGCGAACGGGAACATGGTTTGTGTGGCATTAGCAACACATTATTAGCATTAGTTTGATAACGTAGACAAGCAAAACATACTAATTAACGTTATGTGTCCGACATTATAGAGAGCGATACATAAAATGCATTACCATTCTGATAGATCGACTCGTATAAGAGCTTGTATAATTCACTCTTCCACTTCTTCTGAATCAGTTTCTGGTTCAAACATATATCGCTGAATTAAATCAGTATTTCCAGCTGCCATTGTGCAGCGTTTACTACAGTAAAGTTGAGCGAGTGGATCTCTGCAAGTGGTTCTCACTGCAGAGTCAAACGACGTCCAGCGAGAAGCGATAACGATCTCTGAGCTAGTGTGAGTGAGTGGAGGCGGTGCTAATTTGCATATTCATGGAACATGAAGCAAAGGTGTGGTTGCATTAAAGCCATTTTTTAAATATTTATGTAAACCAACTAGACTTTTGATTTTTAAACGGTGTATGCTTATGTGTATCAGACTCACACTGATCTCAGCCTGTGTAATTCGGCGACTTGTTGGTCTCTGTTTCACAGTGGCTGCTCTGGAGTCTGTTTCTGGAGGGCGTGGCCTCATCACTACAACCGGTTCTTTGGGCGAACTCAACATCTCATCCAACTTCTCTGTGAGGGATACACACAGATGCACACACATACAGAAACACTTAATATACATTCCTGACCAGTATTCCAGTCCGTCCTCTGATCAAATCACAGAAAACCAAACACAATCACCAACTGCATCCGAAAATACAAGTACACAGATCCCATGTGTATAATATACACAGTCTGAACAACTGAAGGAGAGCTAAAACAAATATACACTCACAAAAACACCACAAAACACATACATAACAGCTCATCTACTTTGTCAACAATCCACAAAAAGAAAACAAACACGTACACGTTGACTTTACAATTTTTCGCAGTCACAGGCAACAACACACAAGCTAAAAAAAAGGTTAGATAAATCCATTCATCACACCACATGCTAATCAGCATATAGAACCAGTAAATGACATCATCAACGTGAGACTGGTGTCATATCTTACCTCCCCTCCTTCTCCTTGACGCTTGTGGGCAAGAAGGACAAATCTATAGTTCCTGTTTTAGCTCATAGATTTGTGCATTAGATTGTCACTTTTCATTAGCTATTACTGCACAATCATTCACACTCCCTTATCATTGCTGTATCACTTTCACGGAAAAAAAATACATTAATCTGAATACATTTCTCCATTAGTGTTCCTGGGAGAAAAAAAAGGATTTGATCCAACTTGTGCCTTGCCCTCAAAGATAATGATAGCATCCGTTTTAACTTATCTGAGACCGAGCATAAAGTGAGGAGGTGTGTGTGTCCATGCTTGTTTGCTTGTTTGTATGCATGAGCATCTGTCTTACCCAGCTCCTCCAGTTCTGCAGTCATGCTTTTTGAGCGCAGGGTCAGGCTGGTGCTCGGGTCTCTCTTGGGAGGTGGCGGGGCTAATTAATTATCAGGAGGAACAGGAAATGCAATATTTAAATCAGCATTTTGCAGCATTCCCTCATATTCTTAAAGTCCAGTTAAGTAAAAAGAAAATATGCATGATTTCATGAAGTGAGTTGAGGATGAGAACCTTTCTTGCGGACAACTTCTCCAGTGTCCGGTTTGCGTGTGACAGACACCACCTTCATTACTAGCCGACTTCCACCTTGCCGAATCAGTGATACCACCTGCCTATGTCCCACCTTTACTACACTCACCCCATTTACCTGACAGATATGGGGAGAAATAGAGAGAGATGTAACACACAGTCGTTAGAAAACCAGCAGATGAATGACAACATTATTCATCCATGCAATTTCTTTTTAAAACAATTCTTTGACAGACTTCTCTCCAGTGACATATGCTGGACTTCTCCAGTCATTTAGGGTACATTTACATGACAATAATGTACTAAAAACTGAAAAAAATGTCCTTTTGTGTTTTTTGCGTACAGACCATGGGCATCAGTGGTGGGACAAGACCCACCGACTTTTTAAGACCAGTGATATTGGGCCCACTCACTTTTACCATCTCTAATTCAGCACATGTCTGTTCACCTATCCCTTACCGATAAACACTTTATTATTAAACACTCGTTAGGCACTTTATTTCCACTTTTCTAATATTTTCTTAATTTTTATTGAAAATAAATGTCTTTCTGATCTGATGTGATGGGAAAAGGGAGCGAGTTCGGCAAAAGGCGGATTTGAACCTTGGGTCGATTTGTGTCAAAACTTTCTGCCATGAGCCTTACCCCCCCGACATATTGTCATTGCAAATAATTTGGTGTCTTCCGTAATTTTGTCTGGCGTTTAGTAAACAAAGCGGATTATTTGCGCTTAATGTAAATGGCATTTACTCCAGTACAATTTTTCTGGGGGAGGACCCACCCACATTTTTTTTTTGCTTCCAACGCCCATAGTACAGACGATAAAATGATCAAAACGATCCGAAAATGACTAAAAACGCTGTATTATGCATGTCAGGTCAGTAGTTGTTTCTTTGTAAAGAAACGCACACACCTATAGACTGAACACTTAATGCGAATGCGCCTGACATCCCCGTTTTTCACAAATTCACTTTTTTGTAGTTTAAACAGCGATGATAGCGGCATCGTTTTCAGAAACTTGCACTTTGAAACCTGTTTGCAGGCCCCCAAAATGCTGTTGTCATGTAAATGAATAGCCAAAATGCATAAAAAGTGATCAGTTTTTAGTTGAAAATGGTGCCATGTTGGTGCCGATAGCCTCATGGTTAAACATATAGCGCAACTGCGCCTCTGGCGATCCGAGTCCGATTCCCAGCTCGATTTCCTTTGCCGATCTCGTTCCCCTCTCTCTCCACCCCACGCTATCCTGTCAAATCTCTACTGTCCTATCCAGAAAAGGCCAAAGACATAACTTTAAAAAAAGAAAGAAAACTGTGCCATGTAAATGCCCCCTTAAACCCATTTCTTACAATTGACTTCAGGCTTTTATTTATACCTGCCTCTATCCATTCAACAACCAGTAAATACAACCCCAAATCAGAAAAAGTTGGGACAGTATGGAAAACGCAAAAAAAAAAAAGAAGTGATTTCTAAATTTACTTTGACTTGTATTTCATTGCAGACAATATGAACACAAAATATTTCATGGTTTGTCTGGTCAACTTCATGTCATTTGTAAATATGCATCCTTTGCTGTCATTCAGACCTGCAACACATTTCAAAAAAAGTTGGGACAGTAAAGCATTTACCACTTTGTAATGTTGCCATTCCTTTTCACAACACTTAAAAGACGTTTAGGGACTGAAGACACCAAGTGATGAAGTGTTTCAGGTGTAATTTTGTCCCATTCTTCCTGCAAACAAGTCTTAAGATGGGCAACAGTACGGGGTCTTCGTTGTCGCATTTTGCGCTTCAAAATGCGCCAAACATTCTCTATTGGAGACAGGTCGGGACTGCAGGCAGGCCAGTCAAGTACCCGTACCCTCTTCCTCCGCAGCCAGGACTTTGTAATGTGTGCAGAATGTGGTTTTGCATTGTCTTGTTGAAATATGCATGGACGTCCCTGGAAAAGATGTCTTCTTGAAGGCAGCATATTATGCTCCAAAATCTCTATGTACTTTTCAGCATTAATGGTGCCGTCACAGAAGTGCAAGTTACCTTTGCCAAGGGCACTGACACAACCCCATACCATGACAGACCATGGCTTTTGGACTTGTTGCTGGTAACAGTCTGGATGATCCTTTTCTTCTTTGGTCCGGAGCACACGGCGTCCATTCCTCCCAAAAAATACCTGAAATACTGATTCATCTGACCACAGTTCACGTTTCCACTGTGTGATGGTCCATCCCAGATGCCTCCGAGCCCAGAGAAGTCGACGGCGCTTCTGGACACTGTTAACATAGGGCTTCCTTTTGGCACAGTTTTAACTGGCATTTGTGGATGTAACTACGTATTGTGGTACTTGACAAAGGTTTGCCCATGTGGTGATATCGCTTATAGATGAATGACGATTCTTGATGCAGTGCCGCCTGAGGGATCGGAGATCACGGTTGTTCAGCTTAGGCTTGCGCCCTTGTCCTTTACGCACTGAAATTCCTCCAGATTCCTTGAATCTTTTAATTATGTTATGCACTGTTAAATGTGATATATCCAAATCTCTTCCTATCTTTCTTTGAGGAACATTGTTTTTAAACATTTCAATAATTTTCTCACGTGTTTTTTGGCAAACTGGCGATCCTCGGCCCATCTTTGCTCCTAAAGGATTAGACCTTTCTTGGATGCTGCTGAACCAAATCATAATTACAATCACCTGTTGACATCACCTGTTTCAAATCACATCATTATTTAACCATTTTACCTCATTACTAGCCCTAAATTGCTCCTGTCCCAACTTTTTTTTAAATGTGTTGCAGGTCTGAATGACAGGAAAGGATGCATATTTACAAATGACATGAAGTTGACCAGACAAAGCATGAAATATTTTGTGTTCATTTTGTCTGCAATGAAATACAAGTCAAAGTAAATTTAGAAATCACTTCTTTTCTTTTTCTTTTTTGCGTTTTCCATACTGTCCCAACCTTTTCTGATTTGGGGTTGTAGATCCAAATCCTAATTTTCACCAACCCATTTCACTCGGATAAGAAGAACACTCACATGCACTGATGTAATACATCTCCCTAAATGTTACCATAATCAGTTAATTCATTGCTTTAGCACAGAAAACTCTCAAGTTTCTTTCTGTGGTGGTGAAATAGCCCTTTAAATATTAAAACAGCATGTGTGTGTGAAAATCAAAACGTTGTTTTTTTATATACCTCTATGAGGAAGTCCCCCGTCCTTAACCCTGCCCTCCATGCCACCCCCTCCAGGTCCACTGACTCCAGGTATTGCAGGGCAGGAAAAGCAGGAGTAGGTGTGAACTCTTCTATGGGCGTCTCGGCTAATAAGAAAAAGCCAATTACTGCATCTGTATGTGAATTTTGTTCATGCTCGCATGCGTATGTGTTTCAGACCTTTAGCTCCCCGAAGCACAAAGCCGAATCCTTCGCTGTCTCTCTTCTGCAATGTTGCGCTTTTTTCTTCTATAACATAATCACTGTGGATTTACAAAAATCAATAGTCAGATGTGCTGCCCTGCCAGAATTCACAGATTCCTCCTCCCATACCCATAATCCCCCACACTGGCACCATGTTTAAATAAATCAGGATAAATGTGAGAGAAAGGAAATGGTTGGAAAAGCATATTACCATACTACTCGTACTATTTCTGCTGTACGTATACTGTGCATAGCAATGCCCAAAACACCCAGATGATCTACTGCATATGGAAAATGTGCCGTATACAACATCTTAATATCCAGTATATACTGTGTAGTGAGTGTGTGTGTGTGTGTGTGTGTGTGTGTGTATATATACCTGTAAGAGGTATAGTTGTCATAGGAGCCAACAGTGTAGTGCCTAAAAAGTCTCTTGGTGCGATCCTCCCTTGTCTCTGAGAAACAGATGAGTGGCCACATGAATAACAGAGATTTGAACATTATACTGCAGATTTTTTTTTAAAAGATGCATTTGGGCATAATCTGAATGCAGGTCTGTGTGTGTGTGTGTGTGTGTGTGTGTGGTCCAGGTATACAAGTTACAGTATAGAACATAAAGTTTGTACCGTATAAAAATAATTGAAAACACAACATGAGTGTGTATATGTGTGTGTGTGGTTTCACCTACATTATGAAGACCCAAAGTCCTTATATTCTAGTGTGTATTCAGGTTTCCGGCCATGCCCCCTACATTATGAGGACATGCCGGTGTCCTTATAATTCAAAATGCTAAATATATATACTTAATGATTTTGTTTTGATTAAAAATGTAAAAATGCAGAAAGGTTTCTATGATGGTTAGGTTTTTCCATCCCTGTGGAATGTCCTCATAATGATAGGTGTACAAACATTTGTGTGTTTCCATGAGAATGACCAGTGTGTGTGTGTGTGTACTGACCGAGTCGTGGGTCATACTGTCTCATCTGGACTTCCTCTACACAGTGAGCAGGAAACCAGCCAGTTCGTCCTTTGACTGAGCCTTCCCAGAATCCTCCTTCACCTATGCTCAGCACTAGTGGAGGCAAGTACAAAACTGTTAAATGTTGTATTTTGGATTTTTCCCTGTCATATATGGCCGTTTCTTCAACTGCAGGCACGTTTAGTCCCAGATATTAAAACTAGTTTCTTTGCTGTTGTTTTTATTTAGTTATTTAAAAATCACATTAAACTTTTTACCAAGCATTCACCATTTAGTTTGTTACTTTTCAAAAGTCTTTATGGGTAATATTATTGTTTTACCCTTGTTCCAAACACGGACATCATCATTTTAATGGGGGAAAAATCTATAAAAAATTATATTTTATAACTTTTTATAACTCTGATAATTTATGAATGAAAGTTAATATAGTGAAGAGTGAAAAAATTATAAACCATGATATATATATATATATATAAATATATCAATTTTTACACTAATGAAAACTGTTCCTCTGTTTATTTCCTCAAAAGTTTGTTCTTATATAGACAACAGTGAAGGACGTGCTTGAGATGAAATATGAGATGTGAAAACAAAATCAAGCAAATATTGTGCATCATTTCCAATCAATGCATAATTTGTAAAATAATTTATTTGTGTGTGTTTAGGATAAACAAAGTGGTAGTTATTAAATCAAATATTTTATTCCAAAAAATGTTCATGATAAATAAAGACTTGTAACACATGTACTGTATATTCACTATTGAACATTGAGAGTAAACAAATTCAATAGACTTGAGAATATTGTTTAATTTCTAAAAGTCCATGGGGCCAATAGTTGAAGAAACACTCCTATTCAATGTCACAGATTGTAGCAACCTTCAGCATAAAAAAAGAGATCTTTCTGCTGCTCACACAGACCGACTGACCTTTGACCCTCTCTCCTCGGTTGAGTGTGATCTCACCCTCGCCCTGTGGACTGTGGGAGCTGACAGCGATGAAGGTTCGGCCGGGCACCGCACTGTACAGCCGTCGCTTGGGCCCTCGAGACACGGCAGGAGGACTCGGCTCTCTCTGTACAGGACTGCCAGGACTGCGGTATGCAAAAGTGATTAACAACCAGCTCTGAGCTCAATATCCTCTCTTATGTCAGGTAATTAAACAGTCCCTATTTGGCCCCACTTTATATTAGGTGGCCTTAAGTACTATGTACTTACATAAAAAAATAAGTACAATGTACTTACTGTGTTCAAATTGTATTGCAAAACACTTTTGTTATTGAGGTGGGATACGGGTAGAGTTAGGGACAGGTGTGGTGGTATGGGTAAGTTTAAGGGTCTGGTTAGGTGTAAGGGAAGTGTCAACTGTTTAATTACAAATGTAACTACAAAAATTGATTACAGATGTAATTATATGCTGGTATTTTTAAAAATGTAAGTACAATGTAAAAACACGTATGTACACAATAAGTGCATTGTATCAAATTATTAATAAATTTTTTTAGTACATAGTAGTTAAAGGAACACTCCACTTTTTTGAAAATAGGCTCATTTTACAAGTCCCCTAGAGTTAAATTGTTGAGTTTTACCGTTTTTGAATCCATTCAGCCGATCTTTGTATCTGGCGGTAGCACTTTTAGCATAGCTTAGCATACATCATTGATTCTGATCAGTCCATTAGCATCTAATTCAAAAAATGACCAAAGACACTTTCAATATTTTTCCTATTTAAAACTTGACTCTTCTACAGTTACATCGTGTGCTAAGACCAACTGAAAATGAAAAGTTGCGATTTTCTACACCTATATGGCTAGGAACTACTTTCTCATTCCTGCGTAATAGTCGCTGATCTTCGTGGCCGTACCATGGCTGCAGCAGCACAATGATATTTCGCAGCGCTGAAAGTAGCCCCAAGCTAGGTAACTTTCAATGTGACCGGCACTAAGTTCGTGTAGTTGCAGAGAAAGTTTCAGGCTTGCAGCCGACAAATTGTGTTGTGGATTTACCTGTGTGATTAGCCATGGTTCTGTGTGTTGTAATGGGCTGTGATAGTAAGTTGAAGGTGTATACTACCACCATGTTTCACAGAATACCAACAAATCATACGGCCGCGAAGATCAGCGACTATTACGCAGGAATGAGAAAGTAGTTCCTAGCCATATAGGTGTAGAAAATCGCAACTTTTCATTTTCAGTTGGTCTTAGCACACGATGTAACTGTAGAAGAGTCAAGTTTTAAATAGGAAAAATATTGAAAGTGTCTTTGGTCATTTTTTGAATGAGATGCTAATGGACTGATCAGAATCAATGATGTATGCTAAGCTATGCTAAAAGTGCTACCGCCAGATACAAAGATCGGCTGAATGGATTCAGTTTCTCAACAATTTAACTCTAGGGGACTTGTAAAATGAGCCTATTTTCAAAAAAAGTGTAGTGTTCCTTTAAGGCCACCTAATATAAAGTGGGTCCCTTTATTTCATTATTATTATTTAGTTATTTTGGTTCTTAATATTATAATTAATAGGGGTGTGACGAGACACCTAGCTCACGAGACGAGACATGAGATTGGGTTCACAAGACTTTTTTTAAGAAATCCTCAATGATGAAATGCATGACTAGAAAAAGTCTGCAGATGCATTTTGAAATGTTTTAACTAATCAGCTTGTAATGAACGTAATTTCAGTTCTACTTTCTAAATGTGAATTATCATATGCAGTACAAGACAACTATACTCAAGCACTGTAAAAGGTTTTGCCACAAACTCAACTGACTGGCTTCTCTCCTGTATGGTTGTCTCTTCAGACCTTCAGAACTGCACATGATTTATGAGCTTCTACAACTTTTGACCTCCTAATCTGAACTCCTTTTCACAAATTGATCATAGATATTAAGTGCAGCCATAATCAAAGTACTATCTCAATATTCAAAATGCAAATAGAGACAGAATTTTTCTTCAAGCATGATACTGAGCTAAGAGATGGTTACAACTACACAGCCCAGCCTAAGATAGTTTTCATATTGGGAGTTATTCGCATGCCTCAGGGAGTCGCTTTCAAACAGCGGTAATTTATTGAAATTGCGGTTGAATGTGCGCTCGGGTTTACTTTCACTTTCAATTGCGTGATCGTGTGTACCCTGCGAATAGGGAGCGGTGAGGCTGAGCGAGCATTTTAAAACATGAGAAATTTGTCTGACGCTTCTGTTGCGTAACTTGTGTAACGAATCCTCGACCGCTGTGCACGATGTACGGCTCAGACAGCTCGTATTGGATGAACTGATGGAATTAAAGCAACCGTTCTCCACTGGAATCAAATTGTTTTTATTTCTATAAAAAGCAAAACGACAGTGGAGGAGTAATGTAAACGTAACCGTGGCATATTCTAACTTCACCCTCACACGACCCATTGACCTCCGTCATGACAATATGACACGAGACAGCTTTTCACCTTGACTAGAAATCTCGTCACACTTTAATCTCGCGAGATCTCTTGGCACGTGATCTCGTCACACCCCTAACAATTAACTACGCTTATGATACTCGTGTTTTACATTAATGTAAATTCTACACAATTATGATCAGATAAGCACCATTTTTACCAACCAATCAATCAATAAGTTAAAATATAAATAATTGTAAAAATTACATTTATTTTTAAAAACTTATTTTTATTTTGGAAGTAACATTTTAAAGTGATAGTTCACCCAAAATCGAAAATTCTGTCATCATTTACTCACCCTAATGTCGTTCCAAACCCGTAAGACTTTCGTTCATCTTCGGAACATAAATTTTTATTTTTTAAACGAAATCTGAGAGATTTGTGTCCCTCCATTGACAGCTAAGTAACTACCACTTTCAATCCTCAGAAAAGTAGTAAAGACATCATTAAAGTAATTCATGTGACAATTTTCATCTTTGGGCGAACTAACCCTTTAAAATCAACATAAATTTTATGGAAAAGAGCAGAGGTAGGTAGAATATCCAAAGTACAGTACAAGTAGAAGTACTTGTATAAATATTTACTCAAAGTAAAAGTAATAATCTTGATAGTTACTTAAGTAAAAGTCCTTGCACACTGAGCCCGAAATTCTCGTCTCGAATTATTGCGTGCTAAAAAATAAATTCGACCTCACGTTGTAATCATGTTTACACGCTACCTGATTTGTCATAAAAAAAATTGGATCGGGTTCGAATATTTGCGTTTTTCACATCAGTTGCAAGCATTTTGAGAGGGGTTTTGACAATTCAGAGCCACCAGATGACAAATACGACAAAAACGCATTTGAAAATTTCAGACTCTGCGTGCAAAGTTCAACCAAAAATGAAAATTATCATCAAACCTGTATGAGTTTCTTTGTTCTGGTGAACACAAAAGAAGATATTTTGAAGAATGTTTGTAACCAAGCAGATAGAGCAACCATTGACTACCATAGTAGGGGGAAAAAATACTATGGTAGTCAATGGTTGCTCTCTCTGCTTGGTTACGAACATTCTTCAACATATCTTCTTTTGTGTTCACCAGAACAAAGAAACTCATACAGGTTTGAAACAACTTGAGGGTGAGTAAATGATGACAGAATTTTCATTTTTGGGTGAACTATCCCTTTAAGAGTAAAAAAGTATCCAATGACAAAACTTCTCAAGTATTAGTTATACATATATTTATATATTACCATAATTTATATTTAAGATAGATTTGCAACACAGAAGAGACAATCATTATTTCTGTAGCTCCAATATAATTACATGTCCTTTGTTTTGTATAATAATAACTTATACAGCTACATTGTCTAATAATCCTAATGTCGAAATGAAGTGAACCTGCAGAGTTTTGCGTTCAAAGGGAACCACTGACACGTAAAAGAGAGAAAACTCCTCACACATGCTCGCGCTCATGATCGCTACCGAACATCTGAACACAAACCATGATCAAATGCACATTGACGGATCTTCTTCTGTTCTCCAAAATGTAATAAAAATGTATATTTCTTCAGGCGCATGTAAACTGGTTAACTGTGTCTCTAAGCAAAGGCATTGGTTTTCAAGACGAATATAGCGCAATACCAACAAATTGCGTGTTCATTTCCTACTCCGTGAACAATGGTAGCTTATTTAATGTATAAATGATTGTATATGTCCAAAAAACTGGTAATGTCATACTTTGTGGTAGTATTGTAAAATGTATTACCTGTATGCATTGAAAACAAACGTTCATAGACCGCATACACAGATGTTCAACTAATAAAGATTTTTAGCGCTGGCAAACAATAGGATGCCTTTGCAAATTGACTGTAGGTCCACGACCACGTCATCCAAAGCTCTTGATGTTCAATCTAAAGAGTGATTCATTTGTGGATGAGCCCCAGAAAAAGAGACAGTGCGCTTGGAATAAACTACAACCCCAAATCAGAAAAAGTTGGGACAGTATGGAAAACGCAAAAAGTGAATTCTAAATTTATTTTGACTTGTATTTCATTGCAGACAATATGAACACAAAATATTTCATGTTTTGTCTGGTCAACTTCATGTCATTTGTAAATATGCATCCTTTCCTGTCATTCAGACCTGCAACACATTTCAAAAAAAGTTGGGACAGTAAAGCAATTACCACTTTGTAATGTTGCCATTCCTTTTCACAACACTTAAAAGACGTTTAGGGACGGAAGACACCAAGTGATGAAGTGTTTCAGGTGTAATTTTGTCCCATTCTTCCTGCAAACAAGTCTTAAGATGGGCAACAGTACGGGGTCTTCGTTGTCACATTTTGCGCCTAAAAATGCGCCACACATTCTCTATTGGAGACAGGTCGGGACTGCAGGCAGGCCAGTCAAGTACCCGTACCCTCTTCCTCCGCAGCCAGGACTTTGTAATGTGTGCAGAATGTGGTTTTGCATTGTCTTGTTGAAATATGCATGGAAGTCCCTGGAAAAGATGTCATCTTGAAGGCAGCATATTATGCTCCAAAATCTCTATGTACTTTTCAGCATTAATGGTGCCTTCAGAGAAGTGCAAGTTACCTTTGCCAAGGGCACTGACACAACCCCATACCATGACAGACACTGGCTTTTGGACTTGTTGCTGGTAACAATCTGGATGATCCTTTTCTTCTTTGGTCTAGAGCACACGGCGTCCATTCCTCCCAAAAAATACCTGAAATACTGATTCATTTGACCACAGTACACGTGTCCACTGAGTGATGGTCCATCCCAGATGCCTCCGAGCCCAGAGAAGTCGACGGCGCTTCTGGACACTGTTAACATAGGGCTTCCTTTTGGCACAGTACAGTTTTAACTGGCATTTGTGGATGTAACTACGTATTGTGGTACTTGACAAAGGTTTGCCAAAGTAGTCCTGAGCCCATGTGGTGATATCGCTTATAGATGAATGACGATTCTTGATGCAGTGCCGCCTGGGGAATCGGAGATCACGGTTGTTCAGCTTAGGCTTGCGCCCTTGTCCTTTACGCACTGAAATTCCTCCAGATTCCTTGAATCTTTTAATTATGTTATGCACTGTTGAATGTGAAACATCCAAATCTCTTCCTATCTTTCTTTGAGGAACATTGTTTTTAAACATTTCAATAATTTTCTCATGTATTTGTTGGCAAACTGGCGATCCTCGGCCCATCTTTGCTCCTAAAGGATTAGACCTTTCTTGGATGCTGCTTTTGTACCAAATCATAATTACAAGCACCTGTTGACATCACCTGTTTCAAATCACATCATTATTTAACCATTTTACCTCATTACTAGCCCTAAATTGCTCCTGTCCCAACTTTTTTTTAAATGTGTTGCAGGTCTGAATGACAGGAAAGGATGCATATTTACAAATGACATGAAGTTGACCAGACAAAACATGAAATATTTTGTGTTCATATTGTCTGCAATGAAATACAAGTCAAAGTAAATTTTGAAATCACTTCTTTTTTTTTTTTTTTTTGCATTTTCCATTCTGTCCCAACTTTTTCTGATTTGGGGTTGTACAACAGTTAACACTTTAGAATAATGGTCATTAGTTAACATTAGTTAACTACATTAGTTAACATTAACTAATAATGAACTGGACTTATAAAGCGTTTATTAATCTTTGTTAATGTTAATTTCAACATTTACTAATGCATTATTAAAATCTTGTTAACATTAGTTAATGCACTGAACTAACATGAACAAACCATGAACAGCTGTATTTATATTAACTAACGTTAACAAAGATGAACAAATACAGTAACAAATGTACTGCTCATGGTTAGTTCATGTTAGTTAATACATTAACTAATGTTAACTAATGACCATTATTCTAAAGTGTTACCCTACATATTTCTTAACATGTATTGCTTTAAAATAAAGTAACGAGAGGAATGTCGCCCAGTATAATAAAGTAAAAGTTTTTTCATTATTCTTGAGTTAAAATAAAAGTACTCGCATTTAAATCTACTCTTAAAAGTACAAATTTTCCCCAAAAAATACTGAAGTAAATGTAACGTAGTAAATGTACTTCGTTACTACCCACCTGTAGAAAAGAGCAGTGTGGGCATGTTGCTAAATATCTCATTTTGTGTTCAAATAGAATAAAAAAGATCATATTGGTTTGGAGAAACATTTCTTTAATACTATACAAATCAAAGCCGACTCCACACCTGAGGTGTCCTCCTGAGCGGGTGTGTCTCCTGAGGCTGCGCGTGTGCGTGTGAGCAGCCTGGGGGCTGCGCTGGGACGGCCCGGTGTCGTCAGGCTCCAGGGGGGGCAGGCTGCGAAGGGAGGGGGCCGGAGAGGGAGCTGGCAGACTCTCATCTAGAGCGTTATCACTGGCCGATCGCATCAGAGAGCGACGCGGGGATATGCAGACCGCACGCCGCCGAGACGAATAAGAAGGGGTCTCCCTGAAAGGCACTTTTACAGGAAAACAGTGGCGTGTAACTAGTTATGCATTCTTTATAAAAAACACATCGAGCCTATTCACATCTATATTGCTATATTTTGAGAAATCTCCATGCTTATATTATAAAACCATGTAAATTTGTGGAAGATATCAGACATGCACATAACAAAAGATTAACACCACACACAACTATTATGGAAAAGGAAATAATAAGCATTTTGTACTGTAACACAATTTGGCTCTTTACCACTGCATATTACATTTATTAAAGTGCACTTTTATCTTTGAATATATTTATATACAGGGCTGCAACCACCGTAGACATAAAGGAGGACAATAATTAGAAATGACCAAATTGAACAGCACTGATCAGTGTCAAAATGACTAAGATGGCCAATCAAATCAAAGGCGGGCCTTACTGTTCATAGAAGACGAGTGCAAAATCCAACGCAACGCTTTAGTTTTAACAATGAAAGAGTGTGTGGTAAGGTGTAAGCAGCTGAACATTTAATATTTGACAACTGTTTTACCATAAGAATATTCAGTGACCGACAGTAATATCCAGCGTTGCCCTTTTTAATGACATTTTGGTGTTTTGAATTGAAAATATGCTATCATTTACATGACTCGTGAAATTAATAACTGAATATGACGAGACAAGAAACGTTTTGTGTGTTCGACATAACATGGCCTACAAATGAGAGTGAACTATTTGCAAATAATATTATATTTTAAAATATGCACACATTAATTACAATCTTATTTTACTATTCTTATATTCTTTACTATATTTACTATCCCTATGTTCAAGACATGGTTACTGCCTTGTTTATATATATAAAATATACAGTCAAACTAAAAATTATTCAGACAACAGATATAATTTTTTACTTGTGGGTGCAGGACACTATAGTTCATTTATGTAAGTGAGGATCGCAAAATAAAGTAAACTGTGACATATTATACCCAAAAATTCTTCATACAGCGACTACAAGTAAACCTTTTTTTTCCCCAAAATTATTGAGACACTTTGACCTGACCACGTTTTGCTAAAGTGTTTTTTCTTTAATTGCTAATGCGATCCCCACAGACTGAACAAGATGAAGCATTGCTTGGTCATTGGTTGACCTAAATTGGTATTATCTAATTGTGTTCTTAAATGAACAGCTGATTGGTTGATTGTAATCCATTACATCCCTACAAGTTATCTGACATTATCAAGATGAATTTGTTCTGGCACAGTTTAACTCGTGAGTTGTTGTCATATTTTATAACCATTTTCTAAACTATTGCTAATAAAATGTTGAAGGTGTCTGAATAAATACATTTTAATTTAATTTTAATGAATCAATACATTTTGGTTTGACTGTATATATAGACACACATATTTACATCCTTAAACCGAGAACCATTTGGAAATTGCAGTCCTTTTAATATCCAGTTTTCTAATATCCAAATGTTCAAACTAAGCAATGTTTTGATTGAAGTGTTTCGAATTCTTGTGAAAAATCAGCCTGGGATAGGAGAAATTATTTAAATGTAAAATAATCTCAAATGTATCAAATGAAGCTCTGGTGTGCCATTTGCTAAGAAAGTAGTAGCCTATATCATCGAAAAACTTTCTTAAATCATCAGCAACATTAAATGACCCACTAGACCAGAATGACCACTGTAATGGATTCCCGCAGAATCCTATCAGTTGTGAATAAAACCCATTTTCGCCTGTCGAATGGATCAAGAGCACTCTCCAGGATGCTGGCATGGATATATCCAAGACTATCATAAAGATAAGAACTAGCAGAACAGATTCACCTCTATCAGGCTGAGATAGAGAGGAATCACTCATCATAAACCAAAGCCTTATCACCTCATCTGTGAATCGCAGCTGAGTCGCAAATGGCTGCTGTTTAAGAGAATATGCAATGCATCCAATTAATTTTCATTTTAAGTGTTACCGAGGTAACTTATAAAATGTATAAAAAGCTGCCATATCCTTAATGGTTCATGCTTTATGGACATACATATCATACATAAAGTCAAACTTTATTAAAGAGGTCATATCACACCTAAAACATATCAAATACACAGTCATTTAGTTTTTCATCACATTTTTCCACCCTCTTTCTGACCGTTATAATTAAATGAGCAGTTTTGCTCCTGTAGACTTGGATGTAAATATGGGCAACTAGGTTATAGGTTGTTGTTAAAAACGGCCCAGAAGATGCTATTATATATAAAATGTATATGTGATTGAACACCATTGGTTCTTAATAATGTGTGTTGCCAAAATTGTTTATAGCCTTTTGTGATAGTTGTGAACGAGTCGCTGGTTTTTCCTTGCCCAATGTTTTTTACTAAATGTATTCGGGTACAGCGCGTTCTTGGTTTCCCAGCATGCTCTGAACAGCTGTTGTTGGGAACTTGAATAGAGGGGCGCAGGGGTCATGTATTTTTGTAGGCCAACCCGGAAGTTTGTATCACCCTGGTTCCCTCGACAAAAACGCAATAGGATTTTTCCATTGGCTTTTGGATTATTGCAGAAAATAAGGTCTGTGACTACCAAAAACTTCTTGATTCTTACATGTTTTGTTCATCATGATGATCTTTAAAAACACAACTTTTATGAATTTTGAAGCGTAAATACAAATAAAAGGCTAAACGTAGACTACACCACAGTCACATGACTTTAATGTCATCATCACTAATCTTCTGACAACTCTTTCGCTCTTTGTTTAAAAACATTTTCCCTTAAAGTTTGAGTTATAATAGATTGCAGAAGCATGATTTATAAACACATCGAGCTTGTGAAAGCGGACTAGTGAGTAGATGAGTTTACACAGTAAACACAAAGGGTTTTACTGATGTATTGTATGCACTATATTGCCAAAAGTATTGGGAAACCCCTCCTAATCATTGAATTCAGGTGTTCCAATCACTTCCATGGGTATAAAGTCAAGCACCTAGGCATGCAGACGCTCCTACACACATTTGTGAAAGAATGGGTCGCTCTTAGGAGCTCAGTGAATTCAAGCGTGTTACCGTGATAGGTTGCCATCTGTGCAATAACTGTGCAATAAGTCCATTTGTGATATTTACAAAATATTCTACGGTCAACTTTTGGTGGTATTATAACAAAGTGGAAGCAATTGGGAACAACAGCAACTCAGCCACGAAGTGTTAGGCCATGTAAAATCACGGAGCGGGGTCAGCGCATGCTGAGGCGCACAGTGCGCATAAGTCGCCAACTCTAGCTTACAGACCTCCAAACTTCATGTGGCCTTTAGATTATCTCAAGAACAGTGCGTAGAGAGCTTCATGGAATGGGTTTCCATGGCCGAACAGCTGCATCCAAGCCTACAATGGATGCATAGGTGTAAAGCACGCCACCACTGGACTCTAGAGCAGTGGAGACGTGTTCTCTGGAGTGACAAATCACACTTCTCTGTCTGAGAATCAAGCTTCTTGGCGGTTGCCAGAAGAACGGTTCTTGTCTGACTGCATTGTGTCAGAAGTGTAAAGTTTGGTTGACGGGGATTATGGTGTGGGGTTGTTTTTCAGGGTTTGGGCTTGGCCCATTAGTTCCAGGGAAAGGATAAAGCTTCAGCATACCAAGACATTTTGGACAATTTAATCCCCTTCCTGTTCCAACATGACTGCGCACCAGGGCACAAAGCAAGATCCATAAAAACAACCCAAGGCCAATATTAAAACCTGCGGATTAAGAATGGGATGTCATTTGAAGTTCCTGTGCATGTAAACGCAGGCCTTCCAAAACTTTTGGCAATATAGTGTATCTTTGAGTAAAACGTGAAAATATCTTAGGGTTAGGGTTAGTTCACCCAAAAATGAAAATTCTGTGATTAATTATTTACCCTCATGTCGTTCGACACCCGTCAGACCTCTGTGCATCTTCGGAACACAAATTAAGATATTTTAGTTGAAATCCGATGGCTCAGAAAGGCCTCCATTGGCACAATGTACTTTACACTCTCAAGACCCATAAAAGGTACTAAAGACGTCGTTACAAAGTCCATCTCACTACAGTGGTTCTACAATAACTTTATGAAGCGACGAGAATAGTTTTTGTGTGCAAAAAAACCCTAAATAACGACTTATATAGTGATGACCGATTTCAAAACACGGCATCATGAAGCTTCGAAGTGTTATGAATCAGTGAGTCGATTAATGATTCGGATCGCGTGTCAAACCGCCAAACTGCTGAAATCATGTGACTTTGGCGATCCAAACCGCTGAATCGACTCACTGATTCATAACGCTTCAAAGCTTCATGATGCTGTGTTTTGAAATCGGTCATCACTATATAAGTCGTTATTTAGGGTTTTATGCGCACAAAAACTATTCTCGTCGCTTCATAAAGTTATTGTAGAACCACTGTAGTGAGATGGACTTTGTAACGACGTCTTTAGTACCTTTTATGGGTCTTGAGAGTGAAAGTGCATTGTGCCTTTGGAGGCCTTTCTGAGCCATCGGATTTCAACTAAAATATCTTCATTTTGGTTCTGAAGATGAACGGAGGTCTTATGGGTGTCGAACGACATGAGGGTAAGTAATTAATGACAGAATTTTCATTTTTGGGTGAACTAACCATTTAAGCTTGTGTTTGCCACAGACCTTATTTCAAGCATTTAACCAAAAACCCATTTAAAAACCCATTGACTTCATGAAGATGGAACCGGAAATGCTTCAAAAATACGTCATCCCTGCACCTCTCTATAATATGAATACAACTGTATTATCTGATTTACATCAGAAAGCCGTAAACGTTTTCGCAGTTCTGTTTCGATAAATGGTCTTTTTGGACTGGGAAGGACGTTTTCAGTTTTGAAAGATGTAGTTTTAGTATACTGAATGAAATTTGATTGCTCATGATATGACCACTTTTAACCAGATCTCATTTAG
Organism: Gobio gobio; assembly: GCF_949357685.1. Lineage (NCBI taxonomy): Eukaryota > Metazoa > Chordata > Actinopteri > Cypriniformes > Gobionidae > Gobio > Gobio gobio. The sequence continues at coordinate 7,831,978 of NC_137101.1, read as the reverse complement.
TATGGAGTCAAATTAAAGCTGCAGGTGTATAGAGCCACAACCTCTGGGGTAAAAAATAAAAAACACGAAGTGGGGATTGCACTGGTGAGTTAATACATCAGGAAGACTGGGCACATCGATCAGCACATGAAACACACACTCAGATTACACAGAAATTACAGATGACTCACAGATTACATCACACAGAGCATGACTGAGATTTACAAAGAGAAACACACACAGATCATAAAGAGATTAGCCCACATACACTAGTATGACAAACAGTTTACATCACTTATTGTAAAGTTAGAGCACTGATAGAAACAATAGTCAGATCTAGGTCTGGCACATTCAGACTGACTGTCTGAAATAAAAAGATATCATCACTAATGGACTGTTTTGACGCATGCTGTGATGAAGTTAGTTTCGTGCTGCTTCATATGATAAAACGCTCTTATGTTGTCATTTCTGCTTTTACTCTGAAAGAGCACTTGTGCCCAATAATGGATTTGGATTTGAGTGAATGGATTTGATCTAGACAGCGCAAGTTTATGGTGGTGTCGTGTTGAGCAAAATAGACCCAGGATTCGAGGCCTGATGCTTTAAACAGTTCAAACCTGATCGACTCACCAACATCTGAGGTTTTATGGATCTTGATGATTTCTGCCAGGTCAAAGTTCCCTGCGATGATGGCAACCTACCAGAAAGAGCATTTAACATGTCAATAGCACTTGATTTAAGGCATAGTCCAGGGACCAATCCCATTAAAGACAGTGTGTAGCTGAGAGACGTGGTACCTGAAATGCTGTTTGGTTGTTGTAGTTCTTGATTTCTTTATTTGCTCCTCGAAACAGGAGAACTCTAGCACAGCCTTCCTGTAGATATAGCAGAGGGAACAAAGAAAAAGCAGGTGAGTGCACAAGAAAACCTAAGCGATTATAGCTATAATGCCCTGCAAATGGGTGTTTTATATGTGATTTGGTGCCCAGCTGAGTTTAATAACTATATACAGTTGCAGTGAAATACAAGCATACGAAGCCTACTGCGAAGTATGTATACAGACCACAACTATATTTTTAAAAGGAATAAGTAAGTGAAACAGAGTCCATCAGGAGTTATTCTCTGATGAAGCAAGGGAGGTAACAGTAAAACCCACAGTAAAACAAAATATTATGAAGTATTTTTCAACAGTAACACGGTCCAATCAGAGTCAGGCAGCGTCATTTTTTGTTTTCATAGAGGTCTTGAGGTGTGGCATGAATGTTAAGAAGGTAACCCTGAAATGTCACATTAGAGGAGATGGTGCCTCCGCATCGCTGTGATTGGCCAATTACCCTATCAATGCCTAATCATGTTCACAGCTGCTCTGAAAATTGTCCTGAATGGGTCAAAATTGTGAAAATGGATGAATTAGAAAGGGAACTTACTCATTTGGACGACATCAAAAATCGGCGTCACAAAATCGACACCATTCAGACAAACTAAAACGCTTACATTTTTAAAATGCAAATTGTTTTAGCTTGACGGGAAATTTAACTTGTGCATGTGAATGTACTTAAGTCAATATGATGTTAAAAACTGCAGTTATTATCAGTTTAGGTTCATTTGTGGGATACAGTGGATTTTACACACTTTGGCAAATGTAGGTCATCCCCGTATTCTATGCATGGGCCTACAAAAACTGCACAAACTGCATATGTAACAGATGTTGGCCAGTAAGAGCTGTGTGTAAGCCTCACTTCCCTGATTTCAAGAGCGACAGACACTGGAGGCTGTGGTCTTTAGTGTTCTTGTTAGTGCGCCCGCCTCCGATGCTGGAGATGACTGTTCGAATTCTGCCCGGAGCGGGTCAAGTACGACTGGTTACATTTGGTGATATGACCGGGATGGGAGCGAGGTTTAGGGGGGCGAGTGTAACGGACATAGGCCAGTAAGATCTGTGAGTAAACCTCACTCCCCTGATCTCAAGAGGTGAGCTAGTGATTGACACTAGAGGCTGCAATCTTTAGTGTCCTGGATTTGCTGGAGACACTGGTTCAAATCCCGCTGGGATGAGTAGGACCGGTTACACATATACATACACATTCTTCATTCTAAACTTTCTTTAGTGTGTAATTTGAACATGAAAAAGGTCTACAAAGTTAGAGGCGGTTCACACAGAATGCATTTTTTTCCATTCCGATGCACTACTTTTCCTTTGATTTTCATTGTAATCTCATGCTAGACAGATATGTTTGACCGCTGTGCTCGTGTCTTGCATCTTTTGCAGCGAGCCTCTATACCTTGTGTATTTTCGATTCACTGTCCATTTAACCAGAAAAGCGAATGGCCCCTTACGAAGCACAAAACCCACACCAAAGGGAGTTATGCTACATTGCATACTATTGAAATTATCGTAAATACGAGTTTGCTAGTCAAAAATTGGACATGAACGCCCTCTCAAGTCGTATTTACCACTGGGAAGCTCTGGGATAATTTTGATATCCGAGTTCCAGAGTTGGCCGGGCCATACATTTTAAACATGGCAGAGGGGAGAATGATTGCTGCTGTGACTGGTATGCTTTATTAGTTTTCTCCACAACAGCTACATCCCCTTGTCTTGTTGTTAAAATGCATATCATTTGAAATAATCATTTGAAGCGTATTGTATGTTTTTTACACCGCAAAAATAGCATATATTTTATAGAAATTCCAGAATTGTCAGCAAGCTGAGTATTTGGATAGCACAGTGAATGTTTATATGGTAGTAAATAAATGGGACACTAAATAGGCAAGAATAAACCTGGTATCTTTAAAGATTCCTGTTCTTTCCGACAACCAAGCATTTGAATGCTACAAGCTCGTAATCATTACTTCAGAAGTGGGAAGTAGGACATTTCCGATAGTATGTAAAGGCAGTATTATTCTCTATACCAGTTTCTGATCTCCCTGAGACGCCTCGATTGTAGTCTTGAGTTTTCATCCGGGAACGTACGTGTCACAATATTTCTCATTGAAATAATTCCCATCCAAGGCATACGCAAAGATGAACACAACTTTTATGAATTTTGAAGCATAAATACAATTGGCAGAAGTCAAAAGCTCAATGTATGCTATAAACAAACTACACTACAGTCGCATGACTTCAACGTCACCATCACTAAGCTTGCAACAACTCTTTGGCCCTCTTTACACCTGGTATTAAGATCGTTTTGGTTTAGTAATGGGAAGTTCGGATCATTTTACTGACTCGGATCTTTGAATCTCGTTCATCGAAATGAACAAATCTTTTTTCGAGTCTTTTCGTTCATTTCAGCAGAATACAATTAAAATGTTACATGTTAATAGCCAAATTCCCCAACACATTAAAATGTCACATATAATGGCCAAATCCCTCAACATATCAACTTACGCAACATTGATCACATTTACAATTAGAAAAAAATTCCAATGCAAGGACAAGGCCAGACAATTCACTGCTTATCTGGGTCTTCATTCAGGCTATGCAGACAGTTTACCTCATCTCCCGATCTGAGTCGTTCGTTCATCACGTGACTTCCACATAAGCTGAGCTATGCAGTCGGTCCCGGATGCAGAAATGATTCGTTAATCTCTCGAGTCTCGTGGTTTGAGTCGTTTGTTCTTTTGTCACGTAACTGTATTTAAAATGTAGTTATTGTAGGTATCTTTGCTTTATCAAAGTGATTTTCCCCTTCATACGGATAAAGTTTGTTTAAAGCACTACTCTTTATTATTACCACGTTATGGAAAATAACCATCATGACAGAAATTAAAAAGATTTATAAATTGCAAGAATTAAAAAAGGTACAATTTTATACCAGAAACGCATCATGTAACTGTAAGAGTAAAAAATTATTAACTAAGGACGCTTTCACACCTACCTTGTTTGGTCCGGATTTTCTGACTTTTCAGTTTGGTCCGAATCAAAATTACAGGTGTGAAACCTCCCCCGGACCACGGCCCGGACCAAACAGATGAAATTTGGTCCGACGAAAAGAGGTAATCTCGGTCCGGATCAAACAAAGGTTCGGTTCGTTTCTAGTGTGAAAGCATTTTCTGTATGGTTCGGACTTTCAGACCATTTACAGGAAGTTCCTGTTTATGTTTAAATATTATAATGTTATTTTTAAATTTCATCTAGGCTGTACTGATTATGAAAAGTGAAAAGATACGCAATATGTCAGAAGACAGAAGGCCAGAAATGATTTTGAAATAAATTTTGTATGATTTTGCTTAGAAAGCCTTTCTTTAACGTGAATTTCGTTTAGTATAAATTGTATCTTAATTTTAATCAACGTTTAATCAGATAATTGCCAGGATTTAATAAATAAGAAGCAAATAGTCTATAGCAGACAATAATCGCGGGAACGATCACATGCTTTGCACATGAACTGGAGTGCGTCTCAAATAAACAGAAACTCAGCAGCTACTGCCTCACAAACATACAAAATATGTGTATATATAATGCTTGAAATGTCCACTTTTAAACGTAACGAAAAGAAAATAGTCAAGCAATGCGCACTATTCACTAGTGGCAACGATATGCGTCCGTTCATTCATTCTTGTCAAAGACGCTCACGTCAGACGCACGTCCGTTTACAAACCAATCAATGTCCAGATACAGCCCACATAGATGATGACGAGTGGACGCAAGTGTGTCATGTCAAGTTCTTTAGTGCGCTCGCATAATTGCAATGTGAAACCAAACCAAAACTAACCGAATGTATAAAATGTATCAAAACATGCACTTCGATTCGGACCTTGGTGCGGACTTTCAGGTGTGAAAACGCCCTTATTCTATATCCAAATACAGATGTCACGTCACGTGACAAAAGAACGAGACTCAGAAGAGTCAGACCCGAAGACTCGATAGGTGAACTTAACATTTCACTTTCCGGGACAGACAGCATAGCCTCTATGGGGATGTCACGGGATGAACGAACGACTCGAACCTGAAGACTCGAGACGTGAACTAATCAATTCTGTTTCCTGTACAGAACTTATGGGATATTGTGCATGTGCCTTCGACACCAAATGAACGGATTACTCTCTGAGACATTTAGTTGTTCCCGAGTCATATTAAACATTCGTTCAAAATTAACAAATTGTTTGTGACCGACCCATCACTATTTTGGTCGATCGGATCACAAGTAGACGAGGGAGACACATTCCTGTTTACACCGGGTGTTTTAATCCGTCTCTTTTTTTTTTTTTTTTCTCTATTCACTTTCAGCTAATTCTGTCCTGATTTCTTTGAGGGGAAGGTCTATGGGCGGGTAAATATATGGGCTTTTTCCATAGACTGTAAAATAATAACCCATAGGATTCTGAAAAGCAATTTTGAAGCATAAAGTATGGACAAGATGGCCGTTGCCATCTTGGCAGAGCGTCATCACGCGTCACTCCCGGATAACAGAAAATGGGCAAAGAGGCGGGACGTGGGCGCAGCTGAGGTGACGTGATGACAAACAGACAGCAGACAAACGGCACCTGTCACTCAAAGTGGCCACGCCCTTAATTATGCAGAACTTTAAGGCTTTATATAATGTAAACGAATGAGTTATAAAAAAAATCACCCCCTCACAGTTGTCATGAAGGGCAAAATTAGCCGTATAGACCAAAACCACAATTTGTACCAGACTGTACACATGCAAAAAAAAAATTGGGGCATTTTAATATGGAGCTCAATGAGATTCTCTAGCGGCCAGTCGATGAATTGCAGTTTAAGTCACTTCCGTATTGGCTTCAAGAGAAACTACTGGAGGTTGCCGCTTGGCTTTTTCTGATCTTTCGATCTAAGGAACTAAATAAGCGTGGACAATTTACGTCAATGTGACCACCAGAGACGACGGAAAAACATACAGAGACCATGTTAAGACGCTGGTTTTTTTTTTCACCCTGAATCTAAACTCCCTTTTTCATGGCATTACATTTCCAACACAAGCTCTAATGCCCAGTACACACTGTAGATACAGATGACCAATCGTGGCGATTTCTGTGGTCATGGCTCCTAAACAGTAGTCGTACATTGAGAGAGGTTCAAAGGCGGCTTTTGTCATAGTCTTGCGACCAAAGATAGCCTGTGATAATTTAGCATGATTACTCACAGAGTGTTTGCTGCTACGACCTACGTCTACAGACTAGCCAATACAAATGCATTATGAAACTGCATATTGATCAACGGTGCTAAAACTTAAAACTACTTTCCTCAAGCAAGTCCATTTACAAGATTTGCATGTCAGGTTTTCCTCTTTTCCCTAGCCAAGCCTCCTCTTTTTTTCAGTTTTTTTTTTCAATTGCATGATTCATCTTGCTCTATTTGTTCACCACTAGCGCATGATGATGACCTTTTATTCTTCTATACTAACTTGCATTGTTGCCTACGATTCAATAGGTGTCATCATCCTACAGTCTACATGCATGTCGTACAGAAGTTTAATAGATCCATGTTGATTTGTAATGATCTTATAGGATTGCCGATTATCTGTAGCAGGCATAAGAGACCGATCACAACAGACTGTGCTTTTCAGAAGGCAGGTTTTAAAGAAAGCGTTCAGACATGGTGAAAACAAGTTTTGGGAACATATTCTAGTACAGGGGTTTTCAAACTTTATGATGCCAAGGACCCCCAAACATGATGAACCTTTTATAAGGGACACCCTTCCAAAAATCCATCTCTATATTTTGTATGTATGGAAAAAACATTCAAACTGTTAGATAAATAGTAAGTGTGACATTATAAATGCATATCGTTTCCAAACTTAAATTGGCTATACTTAAAGGGTTAGTTCACCCAAAAATGAAAATTCTGTCATTAATTACTCACCCTCATGTCGTTCGACACCCGTAAGACCTCCGTTCATATTCGGAACACAAATGAAGATATTTTTGTTGAAAGCTGATGGCTGAGAAAGGCTTCAGATAGGCCTCCATTGGCATTCAGTACATTTACACTCCCAAGACCCATAAAAGGCACTTAAAACGTCGTTACAAAGTCCATCTCACCACAGTGGCTCTACAATAATTTTACGATGCAACGACAATAGTTTTTGTGCGCAAAAAAAAAAAAAAATAACACCTTTATCCAACTTGTTCTTGTCTTCCGTGTGTGCCTCCACGACGCATGCGCGAGAATATGACGTAGCGCCGGGGTTCGGGAATCCATGAAATGCACACTCTAACCCCATTTTGAGAACTACGCCGAGATCTAAAGCACGATCAATGTAGAATTCAACAGCTTAGATACGTGCGTCTTCCTCTGCTTGTAAACAAATCGCTTCTGGGTCATGTGTCCGAACGCCGGATCTGCATAATATTCTCGCGCATGCGTCGTGGAGGCACACACGGAAGACAATAACAAGTTGGATAAAGGTGTTATTTTGATTTTTTTTTTGCGCACAAAAACTATTGTCGTCGCATTGTAAAATTATTGTAGAGTCACTGTGGTGAGATGAACTTTGTAACGACGTTTTAAGTGCCTTTTATGGGTCTTGTGAGTGTGAATGTACTGAATGCCAATGGAGGCCTATCTGAAGCCTTTCTCAGCCATCAGCTTTCAACAAAAATATCTTCATTTGTGTCCCGAATATGAACGGAGGTCTTACGGGTGTCGAACGACATGAGGGTGAGTAATTAATGACAGGATTTTCATTTTTGGGTGAACTAACCCTTTAATGTTGGATGTATAAACCTGAAGCAGACATTTTCAATTAGAAATGATTTGTATAAGCAACTTTCACAATAAATGTATGCAAGCAGCTTACATACTGCGTTAAGAATACCGCCTTACAACCCCAGTGAGTGAGATTAAGGGGACTATAGTGATAAAAACTCACTAGAAAGATACAAAGCAAACTTATATGTGACGAGCATGGCGAGCGAGAGCCGTGAGAGAGCGGTGCGAGGCCGGTGAGTGATTGGATGATGAGCGTCAGCTTCGCGTTACATCAGTCTTGGATCTCTCACGGATGAGTGACGGGAGCATAAAAGGAGGAGTGACGACTTTTAAAGGTTCGCCGGTTCACGCCTCCTTCTTCCCATAACTACGAACTGTGTTACAATATACAATTCTGGAAAGTATGTATACAGCAAGAAAGGAGAGAAACATTTAGACCTGAAACCGTTAGAATGTTCGGTAGACTTTATCCATTTTTACTTTGTCTTTTTATTCTCTGAAATTTTCTGGGGACCCCTTAGAATCTTCTGGAGGACCCCAGTTTGAAAACCCCTGTTCTAGTAGACCCCATAAACACAATTATGAACCTGTAAATGAGCATAATTTAAAAATAGTATGCACAGACATACCCAATAATTTGAGAAAACATAGCTGATGGCGTTGGGAATGAAGAACCTGTGTGAGTATTTGAGGGTGTGTGTACCTGGTTGTAGAGGGCACACAGGTGTAGTGCTGTGTTTCCTGAGGCATTCTGAGAGCTCATCTCCGCTCCATAAAATAACAGGTGCTCAAGGTGCTGCACGTTTCCATGACGACAAGCCTAATGTACAAAAACACACACACACACACACATGCTCCGATCACCCACTGCTGCAGTTGTAGCAAACAATAAAAATGATATATTTAGTCTCGCTGGAGAATGAAACTTTGTGCTACAGGAGATTGTCTCTTTGCGTTTAATGAGAGAGCGCCGAGCATTAGACAGGAAGCGTGTTACCTGATGGATCTCCTGCCAGCCGTTCTCATCGCTGTAGCCCAGCTGGGCGTGATCGTACAGCAGCAGCTCGCAGCAGTACGGATCTCCCCCGACCATGGCACTATGATAGAGGGGGGTGAGCCCACGACTGTCCTTATAGTCTGGAGACGCCCCCAGATCCAACAATGTCTGCGGATAGCACATGAAATATGACGGACATATGTGCACAGACTCCCAACAGCTTGCGATGAGTTGTATAAGGATGAGTCTTTCTTTGGATTGTGCGTGTGGGAGGGAAAGTGCATCAACTCACAGTCAATGCTACATGGTTGTGCGTTTGGATCGCTTTGTGCAGCGCCGTCAGGCCGTCTCTGGTTCTGAAGTCCAGATGGGCTCCTCCGCTCCTCAACACCTTAATCAGATCAGCACAAGTGTCCAGCTGGGCCACGAGAGTGAGAGGAGATTCTGGAAACATCACACATGCGGAGATGATTAAAAATGCTAAATGTCAAATCCATTTCGGCGAATATATAATTAGTTAATTTTGTCGAATATCCTTGGCTGATTAGCGTCGTTCTTCATTTGCATTCGTTTAAAGTGGCCTAAATGATAATCAAGGCAAACTTTAAAGGAATAGTTCACCCATCCTTCACCCCAAATGAACATTTTGCCATGATTTGTTCCAACCCTGTATTATTGTGTCAATTCTATGAAACCCAAAATGAGATGTTTGGCAGAAAGTCCAAGTTGCTCTTTTCCATAAAATGAAATACATATTGCAAGAAAAAGTATGTGAACCGTTTGCAGAATCTGTGAAAATGTGAATCATTTTAACAAATTGAGAGATCATAAAAAATGCATGTTTTTATTTTATTTAGTGCTGTCCTGAATAAGATATTTAACATAAAAGATGTTTACATATAGTCCACAAGACAAAAAAAAGTTTATGAACCATTGATTTTTAATACTGTGTGTCGTTCCCTGGATGATCCACGGCTGTTTTTGTGTTTTGTGATGGTTGTTCATGAGTCTCTTGTTTGTCCTGAGCAGTTAAACTCCCCAATGTTCTTCAGAAAAATCCTCCAGGTCCTGCACATTCTTCAGTTTTCCAGCATCTTTTGCACATTTGAACCCTCTCCAGCAGGGACTGTGTGGTTTTGAGATCCATCTTTTTACACTGAGGACTACTGAGGGACTCAAACACAACTACTAAAAAAGTTTGAAACATTCACCGATGCTCCAGAAGGAAACACGACGCATTAAGAGCCTTAAGAACTTATTGAATTTGAAGATCAAGGTAAATTTGACTTCATTTGTCTTCCGGGAAACATGCAAGTATCTTCTGTTGCTTCTGAAGGGCAGCACTAAATGAAAAAAATGTATATTTAAACAAAATAAGAGAAAATTGGACATATTCATCCTCTTCAAAAGTTTTCACCCCCAGATCTTAATGCGTCGTGTTTCCTTCTGGAGCATCAGTGAATGTTTCAACCTTTTTTAGTTATAGTCTTAGTTTTAGTCTTGTGGACTATAAATATTTTAATGTAAAATATCTTATTCATATTGAAATGTGTTCAAAAAATAACACATTTTGTATGATATCTCTTATTTTGTGTTAAATTATTCACATTTTCACGGATTCTGCAAGCGGTTCACATACTTTTTCTTGCAAATGTATGTCTATAAGCTCGATTTAACTCTTTCCCCGCCATTGACCGGATTTTTCAGGCTATTCGTGTTTTCACTGTTATACGGTAGGGGAGACGGACCCACTTTATATTAGGTGGCCTTAACTACAATGTAATAACATTTTAATAAATCATTTGATACAATGCACTTATTGTGTACATACATGTTTTTACATTGTACTTGTCAGGGTTCTGTCACTTCGGTCTAGTTTACTCTTGGTTTGTGACAGAGCCCTGACACTCCTGTATTTGTCTTGTCTTGTGTGAGCGCGCAGCTTTGAGCATGCTCGAGCTGCGTGCTCTTCTGTCCTTGTGTTTTGTGTGCGGGCGTGGTGTTCGGATCCCAGCACTTCGGTCTAGTTTGGGTTTCAGTTTTGTGTGTTGGGATTCGGACATTCATGCTCCGCGTGTTTTGTTTTGTCGGGACCGGAGGAACTATTACGCATCTTCTGAAAGAGTAGAGAATCTCCGGATCAAAACACAGATGAAAAAGTAGAAACAAGCGATAAAAGCATTGCTTATGCACGTTGTAGTCTTTTAAACAAAAAAACGATTTTATTTGCTTTTTGATAGAAATTTAGCTTTTTTTTATGAAACTTGCCCACATTCAAGTGTTGATAAAGAAAAAAGAATGCATGAAGCTAGAATAAAATGAGCAGAGGCGCTGTCCTCTTTTGATATTTTGCATGTTCAGATATTCATGCAACAAAATATTCTGGGAGCCATGCAAGTTTTGTGAAAATTATCAAAAAATGCTGGTGATGGCTGGCAACTTAAAAAAATTAATAAAAATAAATAAATAAACGCTGGCGGGGAAAGAGTTGAGGACCAAAAGCGCCCTAAAAATATAATAAAAGGAGGTTATATGCTTCTGAAGTCATGCAATAGCTTTATGTGCAGAACAGACCAAAATTTTAACTATTGTTTAGTCTCATTCCTGCCAAGACTCTCAAATGGCACCTCTCCAATGTTCGAAACGGCACATTTTTAGATGCATTGTACCAAGTTTGAAAGCAGGTTTGGGAAGTGATGTGAAATATACACGGACTTGCACTGCCCATATAAGCATCACAGTTCAACAGCTCTGACCCACATGGAGCATTTATTTTAAGAATATAATAAAATCACCTCCGCTCTCAGAATCATGAAAATTGGGGTCCAGCCCTTTCTCCAGGAACCTGCAGACCTTCTCCACACACCTCTGTTGTACATACTCCATAAACTTCTTTAAATTGGCCTGGCAACAATGGAAAATAGTCTCAGATTACTAACCAGTCAACAATGTTTTGAGTAATGGAAAGCAAGTTTTTTTTAATGGTATATCGAAGGAAATACAATGGATCAACACACTACATTCACAATGCAAAGCTGCCTTAAGCATTACTAAGAAGTAAGATGCAAAAATAAAAATGAATGAAAGTTGCTCATTACAAATGCAAAGAGGTTAGCCAATCAGAGAGAGCTTATTAACATATACCATATGTCTTAAAGATATAGTAGCACAATGAAAGTAGTCTGTACATTTCTTGTCAGAAAAACGAATCATGTAAAACTAAATTAAGTTTTTGCTTTTTGACAAAAGTGGACTTTACAAAAAATGTATACAGCCAAACTGTAGGTTAAGGTGCTGTAGGCAGTTCAAATTATTTTGCTAACTTCTGCCATTTTTGCTAACTTGAACCACATGCCCTCTCTCCCAAACCCATCCTCTAAAGACTCAATATCAATACCAGCAAACTTGAATCCACAAAATGATTTAGAAACAAAGAGTGTTCCTAGCTAGGTTTTTTGATTTGGCTAAAAAAAGAAGAAACATGGACTCTATTTGGTGTTTTTAGAGTCTAGAGCTGTCACAGAGACGCATGCTATTTTTCTCAGGACCAAAAACAAGACAGCTTGTTCCAGATAACAAAGATTTCTAATGTAAAAGTGTCTGTTTTTTAGAACAACAGTATAAATATACACTACCGTTCAAAAGTTTGGGGTTGGTAAGATTTTTTAAAAAAAAACGTTTTTTGAAAGAAGTCTCTTATGCAAACAAAGGCTGCATTTATTTGATGAAAAATACAGTAAAAACGGTAATACCATGAAACCGTTATTTTGTATTATATGTAATTTATTTCCTGTGATCAAAGCATCATTACTCCAGTCTTCAGTGACACATGATCCTTCAGAAATCATTCTAATATGCTGATTTGCTGCTCAAGAAACATTTTATTATTGTAAAATATTATTGTTTATTATTTTAAGTTTGAAAGCAGGTTTATCAATGTTGAAAACATTGCTGCTTCCTATTTTTGTGTAAACCGTGAAATATTCTTTTCAGGATTCTTTGATTAGAAGGCTAAAAAGAACAGCATTTATTTGAAATGGAGAATGTTTGTAACAATGTCTTTACTGTTACTTTTGACAAATTGAATGCATCCTCGCTGAATAAAAGTATTATTACCAACCACAAACATTTTAACGGTAGTGTACATGAATGTTAGACGTTACCTTGGTATGTAGTTTGGCCAGTTGCTTGTCATCTACATGGCTCTGAGTGTAAACACGCCTCTTGTAACGGAACTGAAGTCACACAAATGAATTGACAGGTAAATGATAGTGCCAATAATATCATAAGTGAGAGACCTAAAGCATTGTGGGATGCAGAAGGGGGGGGGGGGTATGTGCACCTCTAGGTACGGAACAGGTGTGATCGTAGGGAGAGGATACTCCCTGAGCAATCTCTCCTCATCGAGGAACTTTCCGGCGCGCCCATTAAAGGCAGGGAGGTAGAGGCCATAGTTAAGCACATCGGTCAGGCTTTGTGTCAGAGTGACCAGAACTCGCTGCTTACAAACCCACACTGGAGCCTCAAGGTCCAATCGCAGGCATTTCTGGAAACAAACATACACGCGTGTTACAAATCCCTACATGAACAAGAAGTATTTTTGCTTTAATTTTGAGACTTTAGCATACTTAATTATACAGATTAACAGAAAATCAGAAACGGTGATATTTATCAGGATTTGTTGCAGGTTGGACTCGAACCTGCATTAACCATATGAGCACCAAGGCTTAAAGACTCGAAAGACTTGACCAGATTGGTTGAACTATTCATGAGCAATTTACTCTATAATTTTCACTACAGCAAATAGTTAATGAAAAAAAAAATATGTTTGTCTATCCATTAGGTATTTCCACCAAATGCACCAGGCTTTAGACTTCACATAAGAACTTTTAAGAGATCAATGTGCTATTTGATCACAAACATTTTCATGTCGTCCATCAATACGGATGTGCTTTACTTAAATAAGCCGAAAGCCAAAGAAAATGGTGTTCGTGACATTTGCAATGCAAATATAACAGCATTTAATGTTTTCCGTTCGCAGGTTTCTACAATGTGAAAAGCATAGGACCAAGAATAGACACTTTCTGACCATAATAATGTTAATAATAATTTGTTACATTTATATAGCTATTTTCTCGGCACTCAAAGCTCTTTTCATATGGAATGTGGGAATCTCCTCAACCACCACCAATGTGCAGCATCCACCTAAATTATGCGACGACAGCCGTATTGCACCAGAACACCCACCACACAGCACCTTTTTGGTGCAGGAGACCGTAGCTGCGTTTACATGGACCCTAATAATCGGACTAGTAGCACAATCAAAATAAAAAGTTGCATGTAACCATGTCAATCGGAATGAATTGGCCAAATCTAATTCATTTAATTTTGATTGTAAGGGGTGGGTTATTCCTTTTGTAATCCCATCAAGAGGAGATGTAAACACTTGGATCGGATTGAAAACCAAAACGTAAAGGACTGCGCATGTGCAATGACATAGAAATAGCATAATGACGCGCTGAACTTCTTCCGGTTGAATAAAGTGTCATAAATGAGTGTCCTGTCAATCTGAAATTCTCTTTCCACTCATCCTATGTGAAGTGCAGCAGCACAATGTCCCACCAGTCCTTGTTTTGGGCACGAGATGGGGCTTGATAAATACAAGCAGCACGACTCAACGCTTCATGTGCTGGTCGTCTCCTAATTAGGACCCTAAATAGATTAATATTAAGTCTACTTTTTAAAACACAGAAAAGGAGGATGGTTAGTATGCAACAACAGCAGGAAACTCTGTATATGTGTGCAGTGTTCGCATGTCAAAAGATTAAATCCGATCCGAAGCTTGTGACATATAAACGCGCACATCAACGTGATCAATTTATTGGATTGGATTCTTCAATTGGAATTAATGAATTGAGATTGAAGCAAAAAGTGTCCATGTAAACGTAGCTAGTGATGAAGTCAATCAGTATATGGGATGATTAGGAGGCCATGATGGACAGAGGCCAATGGGCAAATTTGGCCAGGATGCCGGGGTTACACCCCTACTCTTTTTCGAAGGACATCCTGGGATTTTTAATGACCACAGAGAGGCTGCGTTTAAGTCCAATTGTTTATGCCTTTCCCTCTCTAACTTCCTTCTGTCTCGTTCACTGGCTGTATTGTTTACGTTGCACGAGTGCCTACTATACTTGTGGAACCCTTGCAATGTGTTTAAATTGAAGGCATTAAGCCCTTGATCACTTGGAATCTGCTATGGAGCTGATTTATTACAGTTTTTTTCCTTATGTATTTGTTTTACACACCATCTTATAGGCCTGTATGCATGCTTGGGCTGTTGGAGAAAATATACAAAATTACACAAACGAAAATGATAACATTACAATGAACTATAACAGTCAGCCTAAGGTAGCTACAAGTATTATGCTGTTGAAAGTCAAAATAACTCCAATATCATACACTAGAGTTGTGTGGGGTGGGGGTAAATTATGCGCGATCTGCTGTGACGTCACAATCATGGTGCATTGTGGTCTATGGATCTGCCTGAAGTGTACATGTTGAGGAGACTCACTCCCTCGGTCAAAATCGAGGGGTCGAGGGTCTGTCCTAATAAACTTCCCTCGTCCATGTGATGTTGAATGCACTTCAAAATGGCGAAGGGCTTCCCTCGAGGGGAAGTGCTTAGGAAAGTTTGCAATATGGCCCTGTCCCACTTTTGGTCTTGTGGACTTACAATGGCTGCAGCGTGTGCATGTCCGTTAAAAGGGTTAGTTCACCAAAAAAATGAAAATTACCCCATGATTTTCTCACCCTCAAGCCATCCTAGGTATATGACTTTCTTCTTTCAGACGAATACAATCAGAGATAGATATATTAAATAATGTCCTGGCTTCCAAGCTTTCTAATGGCAGTGAATAGAGGATTTGATTTTGAAGCCCAAAAAAGTGCATCCATCATAAAAGATATCCACACGGCTCCAGGGGGTTAATAAAGGCCTTCTGAAGCGAAGCCAATGTGTTTGTGTGAGAAAAATATCCATATTTAAAACTTTAAAAAACTAAAATATCTAGCCTCCAACAGACGGACGTACCCATCGATTTACGGCGAAAGAGTAACGCTTGACCTGACGTGTGACATATTGACAAAGCACAGAGGATAGAGCAAAACAAAACACCGGTCACGAATTAGAAGTCTAAAATGAGTATTTTTAAAGAGAAATGTTGGAGGATTTTGATATAAGAGAAGAGGAGCTTGAGTTTGTTGTCCAGCCCAGTTTGCTTGAACCACAAGAGGGGTCAAAGCTGATGCTACTCCCATATCGCATCACGGGTTACTCTTTTGGCATAGGTCGTCTGCCGGAAGCTAGTTATTTTAGTTTTAAAGTTTTAAATATGGATATTTTTCCCTAACAAACCCACCACTTTTTAGAGCCGTGTGGATTACTTTTATGATGGATGGATGCACTTTTTTAAGCTTCAAACATCAAATCCTCTATTCACTGGCATTATAAAGCTTGGAAGAGCCAGGACATTATTTAATATATCTCCAATTGCATTCGTCTGAAAGAAGAAAGTCATATACACCTAGAATGTCTTAAAAAGGGTGAGTAAATTTTCATTTTTTGGGTGTACTATCCCTTTAAGTCCACAAGACTTTGGGTAGGGTGTCCCATTTGTCATTTTAGGCTTCAGAAGGGTGCTCGCGATTCCCCCCTTTGCGGTCGATATGTGCCCTCGATGCGCACTTTTGCCGAGCCCGCACTGAAGCGAGCTTCACAGCAGACTTCTTCCCGACAGTCAAAGAGGTGTAACATCATAAAAGTGCAGACTCACAGGAAGACCGTGAGTGTTTAGGGTGCCATTAGGGATAGGGCATATGTCTAAAAGTGGAGTTAAACACAGAAGTCAGGACTTTGGTTTAACGTCTCATCTGAAGGACGGTGCTTTTTGACAGTAAAGTGTCCCCATCACTATACTGGGGTGTTAGAACCCACACAGAGTCTCACAAACACCTCTTCCAGCAGCAACCTAGTTTTCCCTGGAGGTCTCCCATCCAGGAACTGACCAGGCTCAACCCTGCTTAGCTTCAGTGGGCAACCAGTCTTGGGCTACAGGGTGATAGCTGTACAAAATACAAAACTCAACTCCAAAGTACCCCCGTCGGACATAACTATTGACTGAAAAAAGCAGGGAGTTACACTGGAAGGAGAAACAAGGTATTATGTGTGTACAGGACTCCAAACGGTGACCTTTTTTCTTGCCGGTGCGAGTAAATTTAGTTAGAGGTCGTACTGGTGCAACCACCACGTTGCCTAACTGATAAGAACTGCCATTTCTTTTTCATATGAAAAACATAAAACGGCAAAGTAGACGAAACCGCGCTTTTCATTTGAGATGCGCAGCGCTGATCAGCTCGGACCAATATTAGACAGCGCAGTGCAAGCTCAGAAACGTTTACTCGTGGGAAGGTTACTCTGGAAATGTAATTTCCAGATTACAAGTTACCCTATGTGAAATGCAATTCACGAGTTTGTGTGCCCATATAATCTTAGTGAAAGTGGTAAACAGATTTGGCTTGCTGTCTGCTATTGAGTGGCTCGGAGAGGATATTATACCCGAGCTCCGATTGCCCCCCTATAACAGGCAAAATTGTACAAAAAAGGAGGAGCTGGGGAGGAGGAGGGATGCTGCAAGGACTAACAACGGGAAGAGGTAAACTGCTGGTTTATTACCTTGGTATTAATTGGAAGATTAGATGGGCGTACTCCTCCCGAAATTACGTTTAATAACTTCACTAAGTAGGGTAACTATTTTAATTACTTAATTAAAGTAATATACTGATACATTTTGATTGCTTTTCTAAATTTCTTACGAATGTTTTCGACTTAACAGTAGTTAAGTCTGATTACTGTCAGACGTTCAAAATCCTTCATCACATGAATTAAGATTATAATAATTTAATTTTAATAGCGGGCAAACAAATAATTAATAATTTGTTACATTTATATAGCGCTTAGAAGGGGGGAATCTCCTCAACCACCACCAATGTGCAGCATCCACCTGGATGACGCGACGGCAGCCATATTGCGCCAGAACGCCCACCACACACCAGCTGATTGGTGGAGAGGAGACCGAGTGATGAAGCCAATCATATATATGGGGATGATTAGGAGGCCGTGATGGAGAGGGGCTAATTGACAAATTTGGCCAGGATGCCGGGGTTACACCCCTACTCTTTTATCGAAGGACATCCTGGGATTTTGAATGACCACAGAGAGTCAGGACCTCAGTTTAACGTCTCATCTGAAGGACGGTGCTTGTTACAGTATAGTGTCCCCATCACTATACTGGGGCATTAGGACCCACACAGACCACAGGGTGAGCACCCCCTGCTGGCCTCACTAACACCTCTACCAGCAGCAACCTAGTTTTCCCATTTGGTCTCCCATCCAGGTACTGACCAGGCTCAGCCCTGCTTAGCTTCAGTGGGAAACCAGTCTTGGGCTACAGGGTGATATGGCTGCTGGATAAAAGCATAAATGTAAATGGCAATTCTCAGACAGGTTGTAGCGAAAGCTTTCAGCGGCAATGTGGATTGGTGTAAAAAATTCAAACGAGAGCCAATCAAAAGCATCGGAATAGCATCGCTTTACTTAACAGCCTTTAAAGTGCAGGAGGCATCGTGCACATCAAAAACAGGCAAAGCAACAAATTCATATTATTCAACATATCCTATCTTTTTACAGAAAATATTCAGATCAACTCCTTGTAATTGTTAACATTTTCATAATTACACAACGGATACAGTTACATTTATTTTGTAATTAAATTACGTAACACAGTTACATCATGTAACTAGTTACTCCCTAATATTGGTTATAAATCGTAGATATTACATTAAACAGCGCTGATGTAGAAACCAGACGAAAACACTGTGCCATGAACGAACAACGAACAAGTATAGAAGGCTTTTCAATCCACAAATCACCAACATTCACCGTGGATTTAATGTAGTGACGCTTACTGTAACCATGGTATTGAGGCAGAAATAGTCAAATGTTTTAAATTATTCATTTCAGGGTTCGTACAACCTTTCAAAAGTGAAATTCAAGCACTTGACTTTCAAGTGCTTCAGTTCACACACTTTTCCCAGCACTTCAAAGCTCTAAATGTTATTCAATTTAGATGTTATTTTTAATGTTTTTACATGTTACTGTTGATGAGATCAAGTTAATTTGATCTGCATCTCCGCTCAGTCTTTACTGTCAAATTTGCATTTATAAGAAATAAACACATTTTAGTTACTGCACTTATTAATGCAAAACAGTAATTTTATGATTACATTACCTTTACATGCCACCATCTGTAGAACTTAGTGGCACCGGTGCTACTTCTCTCAAGTGTTAGTCTGGAGCCCTGGTGTATTCGGTGAATTATGTGTTTGGCAGGATTATGTAAACATGTTCCATATTATAACATAATTGAAAAGTGCAAATTTATTCAGGAAATAAACTAGGGTTGAAAAGTCCACTTTTGTGCATGCAATCGACATCTTTCAGCAAACATGCCTGTAGATGCTTGCACATAAACACGCGTGCATGTAGACGACATGCTGTAAAGCCTCTGTCACACACCCCTTACTCCCACGCAGAATCAACAACTCGGTCTGTACCAATCACTGCCACTCTCTACTCTCCTGTGCTGCAGTGCAGACATTTCAAAGACAAGAGTGAGCCTGCATATGCATATGTGTGTGAGGGCACAGTACTCACCGTTTGCTGCAAATCAGGGATTCCGATGCGGATGACAGCTGCGCTTCCGTGGAGATCCTCCATAGATTCGGAGGTAGATTTAGACCCAGGAGAGGCCCGAATGCTGTCATCTCCGTGGTTACCGTTGGTAGGGGCGTGTTGTTGCCGCGGCCGGTCGAGAGCCTCATGTTTGCCGTCGGCAGGTGGACTGATAGGCATGCTCCGGGAGAGTGTGTGTGTGTGTGTGAGTGTGTGTGAGTGTGTGTGCGTTCTGCTCAACACGCCGGCCTCACAACCCTACAACACAACATACACCTGCATTTTCAGTCAAACTCATTCTAATGCACTGGTTGACTTTGTAAGATCTGATAATTGACGTATATGTATAGACAGCATGTATGCAGAGCTGTTTTATAATACACACACCCAAGCATTTGTGGCTAATAATGTCAAAAGCGTGACAGGTAATGACGTCTTTATGTAAGCATGGAGATGACATTTTGCCACAAATCACAAATCAAGATAAAATGACAGGATGAGAGAGTTTGAAAGAGACAGTGAGAAGAGAGAGAGAGGAACTCCATTGGTTGTGAGTGGTTGCCATGGACACTGTGAAGCAGATTCACTTGGGAATAATGGAAATTGAGGGAACCCTGCATCCCAAGTTACCATGGCAACTCATCACTTTGCTTGTTCTGGTGCGCTACCACTTCCTCTTTAGAGACAGCTGTGCAAAATCTCACACACTCCCCGCCGTCTCTCCTACAGCATCACAAGCAACAGGCCAACTCTTGACACCGATTTCAAATACTTAACCCTCTGAAGCATGACTATATCCACTTCAAAATGTCGTTTTTTAATCATTCAGGGTGCGGTGTTGCATCCAAACCATCATAGGCGATTACTTTTGACCCTCTCCCATAATTCTATCTATATGTCTGTCCTGTTTTATATTGTGAATTTTATAGTGCTGGATATTGACACAAATTTCACGACTTGATTTGATACAGATTATTTTTTAGATATACAGAGATCAGGCATAACATTATGACAGGTGAAGTGAATAACACTGATTATCTCTTCCTCACAGCACCTGTTAGTGGGTGGGATATATTAGGCAGCAAGTGAACATTTTGTCCTCAAAATTGATGTGTTAGAAGCAGGAAAACTGGGCAAGTGTAAGGATTTGAGCGAGTTTGACAAGGGCCAAATTGTGACGGCTAGACGACTGGGTCAGAGCATCTCCAAAACTGCAGCTCTTGTGGGGTGTTCCCGGTCTGCAGTGGTCAGTGTCTATCAAAAGTGGACCAAGGAAGAAGCAGTGGTGAACCGGCGACAGGGTTATGGGTGGCCAAGGCTCATTGATGCACGTGGGGAGCGAAGGCTGGTCCGTGTGGTTTGATCAAACAGACGAGTTGCTGTAGCTCAAATTGCTCAGGAAGTTAATGCTGGTTCTGATAGGAAGGTGTCAGAATACATAGTGCATCACAGTTTGTTGTGTATGGGGCGGCATAGCCGCAGATCAGTCAGGGTGCCCACGCTGACCCCTGTCCACCGCCCAAAGCGCCAACAGTGGCACGTGAGCATCAGAACTGGACCACGGACCAATGGAAGAAGGTGGCCTGGTCTGATGAATCACGTTTTCTTTTACATCACGTGGATGGCCGGGTGTGTGTGTGTCGCTTACCTGGGGAACACATGGCACAGGATGCACTATGGGAAGAAGGCAAGCCGGCTGAGGCAGTGATGCTTTGGGCAATGTTCTGCTGAGAAACCTTGGGTCCTGCCATCCATGTGGATGTTACTTTGACACGTACCACCTACCTAAGCATTGTTGCAGACCATGTACACCCTTTCATGGAAACGGTATTCCCTGGTGGCTCTCTCAGCAGATAATGCGCCTGCCACAAAGCAAAAATGGTTCAGGAATGGTTTGAGGAGCACAACGAGTTTGAGGTGTTGACTTGGCCTCCAAATTCCCCAGATCTCAATCCAAATGAGCATCTGTGGGATGTCCGATCCATGGAGGCCCCACCTTGCAACTTACAGGACATAAAGGATCTGCTGCTAAAATCTTGGTGCCAGATACCACAGCACACCCTCGACGGGTCAGGGCTGTTTTGGCAGCAAAAAGGGAACCAACACAATATTAGGAAGGTGGTTATAATGTTATGCCTGATCGGTGTATATCTGATACAACACATGGCAAATTTTCTCAAGGAAAAGATTTCAATTATAGCCTACAGGGAGTCAGTTACTATATTACAATATTTTACTATATTACTATATAATAATAAAGTTATAATACTAAGTTTATAATAACATAATTATGTTTCTACATCGTTTTTTGATATATAAACATTTAAATGGGAGCTGTCATAACTAAGGTCATTGAATGGCTTTTCTGAGGGGAATTTAACACGTGACATTGTTTACAAGCAGTTATATTGACATCTTTCCGCGGTTGAAACACTGATTATGCGATTACATGAGACATGATATGGATTTCGGTAAGCTTTACTGTATCTTTCAACATACTTTCTGATGTTAATTCATGTTTATTTCGTGTTGTAATAGTAGTAAATCGGGAGAGATGATCAGTTCATGTGCCCCTCCGCGATCTGTCACATCATATTAAAGAGCGCCAAAACTGTATTTATTGTTTGAATTTCGTAATGAAATTAACAGAATTTGAAATCTTAGACTTGTTACATAACAAAAGTAACACAACTTATTACGATTTATTAGATGGGAGGCGCTACTCTGTTCCTTCATCAACTGAAAACAGCATCGACTAAAAGATCGATTCTTGGGTTTTAAGAATCGGTATCAGTTCATAAAAATAACAACCCATTCAAATCGAGAAAAATCTAGTTTTTTTACCCAGCACTAGCCTATGATAACATTCCCAGAAATGTTTGGATCCAAGAACGTTCTGTGAACAGGTTATATATTAAAAAAAACTTAAAATGAAACATCTCTTGGATGTTATGGCTTCCAAAGAAATAGCTAACCTAAGGGAAACCAATGTCTGAATGGAAAGATGCCAGAACTGTCTCTGAACACACTATTTTGATGAAATGAAAACATTGGGATATTATTGTTTTAAAGTAAAATGCATTTTGAAAGCATCAGCGGGTTAAATACCTTGCACATTCTCAGCCATAGGCCTACTAAGAATCAACGGAGGAGAATGCCGTATAACACACTCATTCTTTTACCATACTATTATCACAGCCGGCCACATGTAGCCGTCCACCTACTCACTCATTCCAATGCAATCACACACAAGCTAAAACATTTCAGACACTCTTGACTATTGTCCACAGAGACAGAAGGGAAGTCCTCTATTATGTAACAGACATTGTCACAGAGAACATGAGATGGAAAATCCCTGTAAAGAGTAAGTATAATCGGCATCAGCATTGTTACACTATATGACAAGCAAAAACGTAGATGTGAGATGGCACGTTATCATTCAACTCAGTGAAAGTGCTGAAAAATCGAGCTCTACGATCACTAATAATCACTTAGCCTACATGAAATAACACAGAGATTCTTTTAAGCAATAGTTGTAACCAAATGTGTATTCTCTAAAGAAATTGGACAGATGTTGCCATTCCCATGATGCTAAGAAGTTCTCAAGTGGTTTCTAGGAAGTTGTTAAGAGGTTGTGTACTGGGTTATTGCTTACTGGCTCGAGTAGTACCCACCCATAAGGCAAGATATTCTGGCATGTTCCCTCCATCAGTGTAGGCATTTTTATCATTGATTCTGGCAGGTAAATCACTATGAAAAGTAAAAGCACACCTCTCACAATCCACATTATCATTCATAGCGCAAAACAGACAAGTTCCTTGCCAAAGGTTAGCATTCAGGTTTAGGGGTTTGTTCAAATCACTGTAAGTATGAGCAATACTAATACTCATACTTGCTTTAGCAAACACCTCTAACAAGCTAGAAATATAGAATAACAATGGAAAAAAGGAGGAGTTCACCTTTGACCTGGACTTCCCATGTGAGGCTTCCTGTTACGATCAAACTTTTCTGAGCTTTCCGTCTTTATTCCAATGTTTTCTGCCGGTATTCCACAATGTGTACTTTGTGTTTGTAAAATAGCAGGGCCGAATGTCCCGGTACTCCCTCAGAAGTCTGAGATTTCAGGACACTCAAAGCCCAGCCCTGATGCTGAATATTCCCGAGCAGGAAAGAGGAAATTACAGCAGGAAGGTCTCCAGACCATCTCAAACCATCTCAACCAACCAAAAGCATTGTTTGTGGACCTCCACCAATAAGCAGCACGGGTTCCAGTGTCTCGACCAATCAGCAATGTCTCTATAAACACCACAGGTGAGGCTACGCTTAAATACATCATTCTGGTTATAATCAGCACATCTCAATACAGCCCGTTCAAGTACCTCTGAAAATTTGAAGTGGATAAAAGGGATTTTATGTGCTTTGATTGGATAAATAAGAGATTTTATTTATGCATGGCGTTTGAAAATGCATTAATCAAATCATGTTGCGGTCACACCAAAAATAATGCCAGACTGAATGAAGAAACATAAAACCTTCATAATCACATCGATTTTAAATACAAGACCATTGAAACTCCCATATTCTCACTAACACACACACACACACACACACACACATCCAAAGCACCACTATCATTTATTTAAAGTGACGTGGTTACGTTCTCCAAAAACTTCCACTGGACTTGTTTTCATCCTAAGCCCTTCTGGCTTTGTAATTTACTTCCCGTGATCTCAGCCCAAACTTCCTGCCCTTCTTCCTGGCTGGTTTGGGCCGAGGCTCCTCGGGATGTTTTTGCAGGAAGTATAGGAAAGGCTGCACGCCTCTGATAACTCCGCTCTTTCCTCAGGCGATACAAAAATTCACCTCACACACATAAATGTGGAACAGAAATAAATCCTACCGACACCCACACTCCTTCCTACAAATCTCACACACACACACACACACACACACACGGTTACAGAACAGTAACGTTTCTATTTCCACCAAACACTAGGAGGGCCTCTGTAACACAATTACAAAAATGCATGAAGCACTAATATTGTAGTCGCTTGCGTACAGTTCTTTAAAGCTGAATATATCAATATTTGAAATTGCATATGAAGGTGTTGTGATAGATGACAGCTGCAAAAAGTCCTGATAGATTTCATTTCCTTTTGATTTCAGCAGATCAAGGAGAAATCGCACGAGTGTGCTGCTTCTCCGTTACATAAGACACACCTTCACGCCTGGATCTGTGGGTAAGAACTTGAAGGATCATTTTAAGAAGTCTGCAGCCTTATAACTTCAGTCAAGATCTCCCTCTGAAAAACACTAAATGCATTAATTTGGCTGTTTTTGGGTAGCTTGACAAATAACATAAATATTATCTTGTATTAATTTGTTTAAAAATGACTTTTAGTTTACATTTTTTTACAGTCTTTTGTCTTTTATTTGTGAGAATTTCAGAATGTCTTAGCATGTGATTTGTCCTCCGTTTGCGTTAAGGACAGCAGCACTCGAGCTGCTTTGTGTCAAACATGATGATCATGTTCTTCAAGCGTGATTTGAGATGAGCATCTTGAGCTTCAATGGAAGAGCATGTGACCGTCTGAGAGTCACATGATCAGTCACAAATTTACTAGTTTGAGTGTGTGTGGCTGACATCAGAAATCAATGCAACCAGTGCAAAATCCTAAAATTGTTGGTTTGAAATTGCAAATTTAATAACTTTTTTATCATTTTCAAATTTCACCGGTGCAGTTTTTTAAATAATCCTTTTAGTGCTGTCAAACGATTAATCACACCCAAAATAAAGGTTCCTGTTTACATAATATATGTGTGTGTACTGTGTATAATAATATATATTTGAATACACACATGCATGTGTATATATATATAAGAATTTTTTTAAATGTGTATATATAAAATATTTATATATAACAAATAATATAAATATATATTCAGTATATATGCATGCAAATATTTATTAAATACATGTATGTGTGTGTATTGAATATACATAATTATACACAGTACACACAGATATATTATGTAAACATGAACTTTTATTTTGGGTGTGATTAATCGTTTGACAGCACTAAAAGGATTATTTAAAAAACTGCACCGGTGAAATTTGAAAATGATAAAAAAGTTATTAAATTTGCAATTTCAAACCAACAATTTTAGGATTTTGCACTGGTTGCATTGATTTCTGATGTCAGCCACACACACTCAAACTAGTAAATTTGTGACTGATCATGTGACTCTCAGACGGTCACATGCTCTTCCATTGAAGCTCAAGATGCTCATCTCAAATCACGATTAAAGGTGCACTATGTAAAAATATCTTAGTAAAATATCCAAAAACCTCTAGGCCAGTGTTATATATTTTGTTCATTTGAGTACTTACAATATCCCAAATGTTTCCAACTATTTGTAAATTGTGAGAAATTGCTATTTTAACCAAGGAACCGGGACGTGTGAGGAAGTCGCCTGTCAATTGCGTCATATCTGCGTTTCCCTCGGCTTTACTCTCACTGCAGTGTGAACAAGTGTCATAGCAGCCGCCGGGCGAACGCACAGAGTAACGTCATAAACATAATTTTCAACACACTCAGATGTATCTAATATGATAAACAGAGCTGCGTTACCTCATACTCATGACCGGAAAAGCGGAAGTGGCGGAATCCTTTAGCTGTGGCATAATAAAAGTCCCGCTGCTCGCGAGGCGTGTGTTGCGTTCATCTTATTAACAATCGCTCCAGCGACCTTGCTCAGCTCCACAACACTCGCTCCTGCTCTGCTTCACACTACAGAAACGTTAATAATCCATGAACATGGAGTCCTATCTCGATTCTTTTCCATCGGCTGTGAGGTGAAGACCACATGTCCCAAGATTCTGCGCTCAAACTTGCCGTCATCAAACTACGCCTTTGTTTTGAATAGGCGACCTCTAGCGGACGGAAAAGTTACATAGTGCAGTTTTAATTGTGATTAATCGATTTTACTTTTTAATGAATCCTTTAGCTGTTTCGCACCTGATTTAAATAGTCCTGTGCTTAGACAAATAATTAAATTAGTTTTTAATATTACAGTATAAATATTGCATGTAGTCACAGTCTTTATACGTCATAAAAACAGATGCTATGTCATAAAAAATAATTATGCAAGATTTGAAGTATAGCACACCACACCGAAGAACAGATTTCATGCCAACTACACATTTCCTAAAAATCTCATACACCGCTAAGACCTTACGGTAACACTTTAGGGTTCAGTTCTCGCTTTTGCTTATTAGCATGCATATTGCTAGGATATTGGCTGTTTATGAGTACTTATAAAACGCATATTAATGTCTTATTTTGCATGACCTTATTCTGCATCCCTTAATCCTACCCAATACCTAAACTTCAACATTAAACAAAAACTATTAATAAGCAGTAAATTAGGAGTTTATGAGGCAAAAGTCGTAGTTAATAGTGAATACGTTTTCCCCAAACTAAAGTGTTACTGACCTTATTGACAACCTAAGAGGTCAGAGCAATGAACGCAATTTGAAGTTTTAAGATTCAATTTGCATATGCGATTCAACCCCTTCAAAAATTCTCCTAAATGCAAAACTTCTGCATAGAGAAACCACACACTCCAGCATTCATTGTTGCACACGCAAACACACACAAATCCCCTCTCTCTCACACACACACTCATCCCCACATGGTTTCCTCCCCCTTTTGGGGATCCAGGGACAGTATGATCAGCCAAAGAGCGCTGTGAGCAATAATGATGTGCGTGCGCGCGTGGGCGTCTCACCTCACCGCCGTCTCTGTTCAGAGTCTCAGTGCATCTCCATATCTCAGTGTGAGAATTCACATGCTAAGAGCTGTCACTGCATCCCAGTACCACTGCACCTCTCCAAGTCCTTGCTCATCACTATGGCAACCAGAAAAATGGTTCACCAGGAAACTTTGCCCGCTTTTAAAGGGCCAAAGCATAAATCTGGCGCGAGCATCCTCCTGCATCTCCTGACGGGTGTGCAAAAGACTCAAGGCGCGCTCGTGCACGTGCATCGCACAGATGTTTAAAGAGAGGGGAGATCGAGAAGGGGAGAATAGGAGAGAGAGAGAGAGCAATTTGAGGAAGAAACAGACAGTGTGATGGCTTAATGTGTGGGCGTCAGGGCTGAATAGATTGGCCTCAGTCACGACAGAAATTAGGATGTTAGAGAGTGACAGGTAAAGGAGGTAAGAGGGCTGGGCGACGTCTGTGTATTCTGCAAAATTCAACTCAACGCAAATCAGTTTCCAATCAGCGAGATTGGGCTTTGCCTGAGGAAGACCTATATAGAGTGAGCGCAACACTCATTCACACATCCTCATGCATACACACACACACACACACACACACACAGCCACATTTTGCCTGTTAGGAAAAAGTGTTCAGTAATCCCTGTAGTGATGCCCAATGAAAATATCCGCATCGAGCCGCTGTACAGAGGTGCGCTGACAAAATATGACACACAGAGAGCCTGAAAAGACACAAATGAATCTTATCTTTCAACAAACACACACTTAAATTCATTCAAACAACCCTAGCACGCGCACAATTCACCCAAGGAAATGCTGGAAAATCGTAAAACTTACCTAATAAAACCAGGGCACACATTCCACACCATCTCGACTTCCTCTACGAGGGTCCGTCTCTGGTCTGTGAAAGTGTATATAAGTGTGCTAATGTGTGTATTTGGAACGTATGTGTGTGAGAAAGAGAAGAGAGGGAGAAAAGAGGAGAGATAGAGGGAAAGGGAAAGAGAGAAATAGAGGGAGAGAGAGGGAAAGAGAGAGAGTGCGGAGGCAGAGAGACTGTTACTGTATGACAGGAATGCTCAGCTCAGCCCACACAGTGCAAGCATGATACACTGACTGTGTGTGTGTGTGCATGAGAGAGAGAGAGTACAGAGAGAGGTTCAGTCTCCCACTTCTTTGCGTGGGCAAGGCCTGAATCTCACTCACAGTCTCTCTCTCTCCTCACTCTCTCTCTCTCTCTCTCTCTCTCTCTCTCTCTCTCTCTCTCTCTCTCAACAGCTATTACAGGAGAAAGGCAGAACTGGATGGCAAAAAAGGGGGATTGTGAATGAGAAAGCCTGGAGGTGGGGGGAGAGAGGAGGAGAAGAGAGGAGAGGAGAAGAGAGAGAAAGAGCCCAGCCGATGGACTCGTGGCTGATTGGTTCTGTTTTATGACATAAAAAGTTTGTCAGCAAAATCCTGTAGCATCAGAAGCAGGGGATGAAAGGTTCAGTGATTCGCCATGGCAACACGGCAGATGTAAACATCAGCACAGTTGTGTGGGCGTCTTTTGTTCCGTGTGTGTATGGGGAAAAAGTCAACAATGCGATCCTTACGAGAGGTCATACAATTATGTAATACGCACGCTTGTACCTACAAATTTGATACAGACTGACACTATATTGGATTAAGAAACTGACACACACACACAGGTTAATGCCACAAAAATCTGAAATTAATTATATTTTGCATGAAGGAAATTAAGTCTATTTTTAGGAATATTACATTTGTTTTAGTTTTTCACACAGATATTATGCTCCCCCCCCCCTAAAGTTTCATTAATGTAATGTGTCCAGATGTTTTTTTAAAGAAAAATATTTTTTAAAAGGGCTGCAAAAAAGCTAAAAGCGATTAAAAATAGTGAAAAACTTTAGAAACCTTTAGTACAGGACATAAAAATAGACGTCTCATATATATATAATTTGACACAAAGGCTATTTTAGAACCATAAGGACTGTTTTGATTGTGATATTTTCATGACAAGTATATTTTCCCCCTCAATTCTCTGTTTATTTTTTCCCCCATTATTCTCAATGGTGATTCTCGTGAGAGTCTCACTGTAATACAATTAGTTTCGGCATAAATCACCATAAATCAAGGCAATACAACAAATACTACCATGATGTATATTATCTGCATTACAGTAATGAGATCTTTTTCATTAGATTGCATTATGCTAACTAGGAAGAGAAATGTGCATAATGTCACAACAATGCAAAACATAAAATAATGGTCCTAAAATAGGCTTCGTTTTTGTTGTTTATGCAAAATGTATTTTCTTACTCCTTTATTTTGATTTTTGATTGAAATATCATCCAGGCAAGTTAATAGATTTTGTTCAATTTCGTGCAATTCGCCCACAGCTGCACACACAGGAGGCTCTTGGAGTATGAATTGGTCTTGACACAAGCTCTCGTCCCTTTTAAATTAAATGGTTGGACAAGTAAAACAGCCGGCATCTCTGCAAGCCTCCTCTTAATCACTAAAAACTAATAAAGCTTAATGATTTATTCTGAGTATGCAGGAAGATGCTTACAGCGGTACAGGAGAATGAGACACTGGGGAAGTGGCACATATTGCGCATATTGGCTTCGCGTAACTAATATTATGAAAAGCATTATAAGTTAGGAGTCTCGGTGCAATATCAAAAGTGTCCCTGAGCGCAGCTGCACGTGCAGCCCCTCCCATCACTGCTGCGTGTCCCCAGCATGAAGCTGCACGAGGAGGCCCTCTCATCTGAGCTCTGTCTCCCCAGCACGGAGCTGCACGAGGAGGCCCTCAGAACTCTTCCGTGTGCGTTCTGTGCTGCGCTGTGCTGTGTTTGGGGGCCACCTCCTGGATGAGCTCGATAAATTCACCCTTCTCCAGACAGGCTCTGCACTCCTCCCCCCACGAGGCCAAGACTCTCTTCAGCTCCAACACTCGCATTTTAGACAAAGCGTCCCTGCTCCAGTCAAGAACTGGATGCTCTGTTTCAGAAGAACAAGAAATGTCCATTTTGAAACCTTTGAGACAAATATTTCCAAAATATTCCAAACCCTAATGCAATTACAGGGATGATTCATCCAAAAATAAAAATTCTGTCATTAATTAATCTTCGGAACACAAATGAAGATCTTTTTGATGAAATCTGAGAGCTTTCTGTCCCTCCATTGACAGCTACACAAATTACACTTTGACGTTTCAAAAAGTTAATAAAGAGACCGTAAAACTAATCCATATGAATTGAGCGGTTTAGTCCAAATATTCTGAAGCGACTCGATCGATTTATATGAAAGCTCAAATGTGCTGCGTAACATGAGAACGAACCTCATTGGTTCTTGTTGAAGCTCAAACGTGGTACGTAACATGAGAATGAACTTCATTGGTTCTTGTTGAAGCTCAAACGTGGTACGTAACATGAGAATGAACTTCATTGGTTCTTGTGGAAGCTCAAACGTGCTGCGTAACACGAGAATGAACCTCATTGGTTCTCGCTGAAGCTCTAACGTGCTGCGTAACATGAGAATGAATCTCATTGGTTCTTGCTGAAGCTCAAACGTGCTGCGTAACATGAGAATGAACCTCATTGGTTCTTGCTGAAGCTCTAACGTGCTGCGTAACATGAGAATGAACCTCATTGGTTCTTGTTGAAGCTCAAACGTGCTGCGTAACATGAGAATGAACCTCATTGGTTCTCGCTGAAGCTCTAACGTGCTGCGTAACATGAGAATGAATCTCATTGGTTCTTGCTGAAGCTCAAACGTGCTGCGTAACATGAGAATGAACCTCATTGGTTCTTGCTGAAGCTCTAACGTGCTGCGTAACATGAGAATGAACCTCATTGGTTCTTGTTGAAGCTCAAACGTGCTGCGTAACACGAGAATGAACCTCATTGGTTCTTGCTGAAGCTCAAACGTGCTGCGCAACACGAGAATGAACCTCATTGGTTCTTGCTGAAGCTCAAACGTGCTGCGTAACATGAGAATGAACCTCATTGGTTCTTGCTGAAGCTCTAACGTGCTGCGTAACATGAGAATGAACCTCATTGGTTCTCGCTGAAGCTCTAACGTGCTGCGTAACATGAGAATGAATCTCATTGGTTCTTGCTGAAGCTCAAACGTGCTGCGTAACATGAGAATGAACCTCATTGGTTCTTGCTGAAGCTCTAACGTGCTGCGTAACATGAGAATGAACCTCATTGGTTCTTGTTGAAGCTCAAACGTGCTGCGTAACACGAGAATGAACCTCATTGGTTCTTGCTGAAGCTCAAACGTGCTGCGCAACACGAGAATGAACCTCATTGGTTCTTGCTGAAGCTCAAACGTGCTGCGTAACATGAGAATGAACCTCATTGGTTCTTGCTGAAGCTCTAACGTGCTGCGTAACATGAGAATGAACCTCATTGGTTCTTGTTGAAGCTCAAACGTGCTGCGTAACACGAGAATGAACCTCATTGGTTCTTGTTGAAGCTCAAACGTGCTGCGTAACACGAGAATGAACCTCATTGGTTCTTGTTGAAGCTCAAACGTGCTGCGTAACACGAGAATGAACCTCATTGGTTCTTGTTGAAGCTCAAACGTGCTGCGTAACACGAGAATGAACCTCATTGGTTCTTGTTGAAGCTCAAATGTGCTGCGTAACATGAGAATGAACCTCATTGGTTCTCGCTGAAGCTCAAACGTGCTGCGTAACATGAGAATGAACCTCATTGGTTCTTGCTGAAGCTCAAACGTGCTGCGTAACACGAGAATGAACCTCATTGGTTCTTGCTGAAGCTCAAACGTGCTGCGTAACATGAGAATGAACCTCATTGGTTCTTGCTGAAGCTCAAACGTGCTGCGTAACATGAGAATGAACCTCATTGGTTCTTGCTGAAGCTCAAACGTGCTGCATAACACGTGAATGAACCTCATTGGTTCTTGCTGAAGCTCAAACGTTCTGCGTAACACGAGAATGAACCTCATTGGTTCTTGCTGAAGCTCAAACGTACGTGTGAGTATGTGTGAATTGAATGTGTGAGTTGATGAATCTGTTCATCATATAAAGCCATGGAATCTCTTCAGAAAATTTGGACTAAACCGCTCAATTCATATGGATTAGTTTTATGATCTCTTTATGAACTTTTTGAAGCGTCGAAGTGGTAGTTGAGTAGCTGTCAATGGAGGGACAGAAAGCTCTCAGATTTCATTTGTTTTATGGGTTTGGAACGACATGAGGGCGAGTACATGATGACAGAATTTTCATTTTAAGTCACCATGAAAACAAAATTAACAATTGTTGTTATTTTAATGGAATATTGCAGTATTTATTATAAATGATATATCTTTGCACTTCATTATTTTTTTTATTTATTTTTTTCATGTTCAGTCTTGAAACAAAATTCTTCCCCTCCCTCTTTCAGTGACATCTCTTCTCTGAAGACATGTTTACTGGCGTGAGGGGCGGGACAACCTGTCACTCACATCACATCACAGCAATAGCAAAACCACAACCGTATAATCAACTCCCCATGGACAAAATCAAGTCCCTACATTTTGTCTTGTTCATTTAGATATACGTCACAATAGGGAAGAAAATACTATTGCAACTTCCGTTTCATGCCGACTTTAAAGGGTCTTATATGCAAATGCACCCTACCATATCTGAGCTCGCAGATCTGGCCATCCATGCGCTGAAGTTTCTGGCAGACTTTGTGGACAGGAACATGTGCACTGAGGGGGCGGCTCACCTCACCTGTCACTTTGGCTGCAGCATCACTGGAGGCGCCCAGGTAATAACACTGAGGTGAAAGGGGGAAAGAATTACCTCATGCATTCAATATATTTACGTACCAGCAACCAAAGAAGAATTAAAAAAAACAAACTGTGCTTGTTTTTCTGTTCTTACCAGTCGATTCTCTTTCCCAGTAGTCTCAGTGCATGCTTTGATCAGACCCTCCTCCACCAGCTCTGGGGACAGCTCTGTGTGTCTGATCACCAGTGAGTTATAAAGCCGCCCCAGAAAACCCTCACACACTGCAAAACAGATACGCATATAAATAATAAACAGAGATTTATGGAGAGAGAGAGAGATATACTGGAGGGATAAATTCATATATTAGTTATGTAATAACACAGTTAGTAATGGTTATGCAGAACATAAGCAATGTTTTCTACTTGTAAGTGGGTTGTATTATAAAATCATAGCACTTAAAAATCATTTTTACATTTCCAAATATAGATATTGAAATAGTAGGCATATTTAGTGTTACAATAATATTTGACAATGGGTGGCAATCATGCGTGAGACTATTAGCCTATAGCATGGAGGAGTAGAGCCATTAAGTCCAGTAGCCAAAAGTCCCTGACATATTCAGAACTGCCAACTTTAAAAAAAAAAAAACTTAGAGTAAGATTTGGTGGGGCCAACCAAAATTTTGCCACGTACAAAGCAAAAATTGCAACAATTGAATGGGGTAGTATTTGGGTTGTTTGTTGTTGATTTCTTTTTTGCCTTTGATAGATAAGGTTGATAATGAATTCTGTCTATTAAGACAAAACGCATCTATATGACGCTTTGTATACAGTATATCCTATACAAACACACACACACACACACACACACACACACACACACACACACACACACACACACACACACACACACAATTTTAAAGCACTATGTAGAGGCATGGTTTTGTCTAAATAGAACAAATTGATTATACATCAACCTACAGCATACTTTTACGGGGAAGAAAAAGGGAAAAAAAAGTCTGTTGCTCTTCTGCCTGTGTGGTTGTTTTTTTTGTTGCTGTGACTGATCTAAAAAAAACAGTGTTGTAGTAAAAACTACTTTGTAGCTAAGTTACATTCAAGCTACTTTTGAAAAAGTAGCTACACTACAAGTTACTATCAAAAAGTAGCTGGCTACATTGAAACCACTTTTTTTCTTTTCTTACAATGAGATTGTTACAAATAACTGAATAATTGTTAATGAAGAATGTTATAATATTTGGGGTTTCAAGCTTCATAATGTTATTAGTTGTCAGCCAGTAGGTAATCCAAACCAGAACTCGCCTCTTAAATATTGACTTCCTTCAATAAATATCTTATATTCACTATGTGAAAACACTCATGCACTTGTGCAAAATAACCCAT
Organism: Gobio gobio; assembly: GCF_949357685.1. Taxonomy (NCBI): domain Eukaryota; kingdom Metazoa; phylum Chordata; class Actinopteri; order Cypriniformes; family Gobionidae; genus Gobio; species Gobio gobio. The sequence goes on along the minus strand of NC_137101.1, from coordinate 7,797,597 downwards.
GTGGCTATTTTTAAACTCAGGGGTTCATGCGCATTGAAAGCCAAGCCGACCAACCTCACCTTCGCATTCTTCGGCAACAGTAACTGAGAATAAAACAACACATAAAAGCAAAAGTAACGGGGTTGCCAAAGAGCTGGTTAAAGACATGACTCTTAAAACGCGCTTGTGCGCACTTTTAAGGGAACTTCAATACCCAGCACACAACACCCACCGGCGCCGCTCTCAGCTGTTTCTAAATCAGGCGCTGCTCTCTTGACGTTCCTGGCGACGTCAGTTCAGAGGCGCTTTGATTGGCTAACGTCTACGCCATTCATTTGACCGCCCATCCCTTCTCATTTGCATAGGAGTACCGGCTTCCGGTAGAATTCTTCGGAAGCATGGCTGCCATCGGAGTGCACTTTGGTTACACATGTGCCTGTGTTGCCGTATTTAAGGTGAATTGTTTATGAGTATATACATCATTTTAGTTAGTTGAATAAACGCAGGTATGCCGACAATGAAATAAAGTATCTAATAGTCCTTGTTAATGGTGCTGAATAGATGATGGCGTGACATGCAAACCATACCAGATAAAAAATACATTATAATAAGTGTAATTGTTTTCATATAGGATGGGCGAGCAGATGTTGTGGCCAATGATGCGGGTGACAGAGTCACTCCAGCTGTGGTCGCATACAGAGACACTGAACAGGTAATTTACCAGGATTTTGGGGAATGAATGGAGTCATAATCATTAGACAGCTCATTCTCATCAGCACCAAACACAGAGAGCCTTTAATACATGTAAGAATTAACCAAAACTTAAATACATAACTGCTAAACATATCTCTAGTCTATTGAATAGTATGCATGACTATGTATTTTATTGTGTATATTGTGCTTTTGTGTATATTATTGCGTAGTGTACGTGCTTCATTTTTGATAATGGTAGTGTGTTTTGGGCACTTTTTCAAACTTTATCATGCCAAGGACCCCCAAATATGATTAACCTTTTATGAGGGACCCCCTTCCTAAAATCCATCTATTTATTTTTAGGTATGATAAAACATTTAAACTCTTAGATAAATAGTAAGTGTGACATTATAAATACAACATATTGTTCCCAAACTTAAATTGGCTATACTTAAATGTTGGATGTATAAACCTGAGCAACTTTCACAATAAATGTATGTAATCTCCTTACGCACTGCATAAAGAATACTGCCTTACAGCGCCAGTGAGTGAGATAAAGGGGACTATAGTGAGAAAAACTCACTAGAAAGATGCAAAGCAAACATGTATAATTGTATGTATATGGCAAAAAGGAGAGGAATGTTTAGAAACGAAACACTTTGAATGTTTGGTAGACTTACTTTATCCGTTTTTGCTTTGTCTTTTTCATCTCTGAAATTTTCTGGGGACCCCTTAGAACCTTCTGGAGGACCCCAGTTTGAAAACTATTGGTTTACTCTAGACTTTGTTTTTTGTTTAATAGTGCCTAAACTCCTCTAAATCCTGCCAACTGACCAGCCTGACATGTATTTAATATCAATTTCAATATTTTCAATGTTGTTTTTGTGTTATTGTTCTTTCGTGTGTATTGCAAAGTGTGCTTCATTTTTGATAATGATAGTGTATGTTTTTGCAGCTATTACACTATAATTCCCATATGGGGATACATTTATAATGTAATATAATATAATGCTGCTGGGGATATTGGTTTAGCTGTTTGTTTTTTAGATCAAAAGTGGCCAAAACTCCTCTAAATTCGGCCAGCAGACAAGTTTTTATTGTATTTAGTTTGTTTGTCACAGAGCGGAAATTTGTCTTTGACGCTGGTGACATAGATATACGTCCACATTAATGTTTAATAATCACATCACACATTAACATCACAAAATTTTTTTTTTTATTATTTTTTCTCTCTCATTAACATCACAATTTACCAGAATTATTTTTAATATGCATTTCAATATTTTGAACTTTGTTTTTAGAAATATTTAAGTGATGTAAGATGTCTTGACTCAGTTTAATGATTTGTTTGTTTAATTCAAAGGGACATAAAACCATCAGACCTTCTCATGCCTCGCTTCATTTGTTTCATTCATTTGTTTTTCTAGATAGTGGGAATCGCCGCTAAGCAGGGCCGGATACGAAATGCCACCAATACGGTTGTCAAAGTGAAGCAGATCCTTGGCAGACGGTATTTATGTCCTGTCTTACTATTCTGACGATGTTTTCATATTTACACAAACATGCAATAATGTTGTAGATAATTCAGTAATTCAATAATTCACATATTTTACCACCAACGTAGCGATATCTTAAATTAAAACACATTTTGATAAGTAATAATAATAATGTAAATTAATTGGACTTGTGTATTTGGCAGCTTTGATGACCCAGATGCTCAGACGCACAGAGAAGAAAGCAAATGCATTGTAAGTACATGCTGTTCTTAAAGGGATAGTTCACCCCGAAATGAAAATCAAGTCGTCATTTACTCACCCTGGTGTAGTTCTAATGCAGAATGCCCGTCTTTCTTTTTCAGACCACAACATTTAAAAAAAGTCCCGCTCATGCTCCATATAATGTCAGTTAATAGCAACCAGCATCAAGCTTTTAAAAAAGATGCAAAGCTATTACAGAATGTTCGAGAATGATGACTTGTTTTTCATTTTAGGGTGAACTATCCCTTTAAATACTGACAGATGGGGGAAAAAACACAACAGTAACCATGACTACATCTGCTCATTTAAAAGGGCTGTATTTTCTCACTCATTTCCAGGTTGTCAACAAGAGTGACCTACCCAAATATGAAATCGACATTGGAGACACAACCAAGTATGTGTCACCTGATGATGTGGCTAAATTGATCTTCCATAAAATGAAAGGTATTGTCTGAATGCTTCATTTGTTTTCATAGTCAGTGTGTTTAATGTGATGCACTGATAATCATTTTGTTCTCCGCAGAGACGGCCCAGTCAGCCTTGGGTTCGGATGTGAAAGATGCAGTTATAACGGTGCCTTTTGAGTTTGGAGAGATGCAGAAGAATGCACTAAGGTATGCGCTTGAAGTGTCGGTGAAACATTGCCAGACGAATGCTAATGAATTCAAATGATGTAACACGGTTATCTAACTCCAGAAGCTGTGTCTGGGGAGAGGTTTTATAAGAATCGGTGCTGTGTTGTAGGCAAGCTGCAGAAAGTGCCGGCTTCGATGTGCTGAGGCTGATACATGAACCCTCTGCTGCCCTTCTAGCGTATGGCATCGGACAGGACTCAACGCTGGGAAAAAGGTACAGGGTTTGTGCATCATCCGATGTTGAGCTGTTTCTTTGAGCTTCTCATTCTCATTTCTCTTTTCAACCACAGTCATGTCCTGGTGTACAAACTGGGAGGCACGTCGCTCAGCGTCACCGTCCTGGAGGTGAACAGCGGGATGTACCGTGTCCTCGCGACACAGACCGATCACAGGACTGGAGGAGAGAGCTTCACGCATGAGCTCGCAAAGCACCTCGCCGCCGAGTTCAAAAAGTCAGTCGATGTCCAGTGCTTCACATTTGTTATTGTTCTTGTTTTTCAGTTAAGGTTAAGGGATACTTTGTTGTCCCAGAAAGAGATTTGTCTTGGGATCAGAAATACAGCCACTGCATCACATAAAACATATACATTAAAATAACATCGTAACAGTTAAATTAGAGACCTACACTGCACTGTAGGTTGTTTACGGTTGCCAAACAACTTCTTAACTTCTTAAATTGGCTGATTTACACTTTGAAGTGGCTCGTCTAGTCATATTCATGTTGTATTACAGTTTTTAACACTCGTTTTTTGATCCATTGATGCATCTCTTACTTACTGAATGCAATCTCACTCTTTGAAGCGCCTGTCAATCAACACATGCTGCTGTGTTAAGCGAGGCATCTTCTCATAGGATAAGGACACGCAATCTCATGAATAATTAAAGGGGCTATATGCGTTTTTCTGAAATTTAAACTCGCGACTGACACCTGTGGCCAAAAAATAGAACTGCTCTTATTTTCTGCTCGCTCTCGCAGCGGTGGTGACGTCACATCCGCAGACAGCGCGGGAAAAACCGACCCGACAGAAAATAGGAAAAATAGGATACAGGCTTATAGGTGCACCCACTGTGAGCGGACAAGGTGTCAGTATGCTCATCAGGAGATGTTTGAGTCATAAATGGTCAAATAAAAAGGCTATTGTTACGTTTATTTTGGGGAAAAAGTTGCATATAGCCCCTTTAAGCAAATCGTCATCTCATAGGATAAGGACACATAGTTTCATGAATAATTAAGCGAGACCTCTTCTCATAGGATAAGGACACACAGACTCTTGAATAACTGAGTCGTCGCCATACTATAGTACGAGAAAACGTCACATTCTATGACGTTGATACAAAGATGAATGTAAACCTGAAAGTTGAATATAGCGTGGGGTTTTTTTAACTAATTTTCTCCAACAATCTAAACGATTGGATGGTAACACTGACTTCTATGATGCTCAACACTCATTACCAAAAAAATTGGTTTAGGGTTTCATGGCCCTTTAATTGTAAAGTTGATTAAAAAGCTTTATTTATTATAAGAAAATAGGCATTGCTTATACAAATGACAGTAAATATTAAATATTATGATGTAAGTGTATATTTTCATATTAAATATTTATTTAATATTTACTGTTCAAAAGTTTGGGGTTGGAAAGATTTTTAAAGAAATGTTTTTGAAAAAAGTCTTATTGATCAGAAACAGTAATATTGTAAAATATTATTACAATTTACAATAACAATTTTATATTTGAATATATCATATTTTAAAATGTAATGTATTTCTGTGATCAAAGCTGATTTTTCAGCATCATTACTCCAGTCTTCAGTGTCACATGATCCTTCAGAAAAAAATCGTATTATTATCAATGTTGAAAATAGTTTTTTCTGCTTAGTATTTTTTTATGGCTGACCGCAAAATTCAATGGTAGTGTATAATATTTTAGTAGTGTTTAACATAAAATTTGAGGTTTGTCATCACTGTTTTAATTCCCATTTTGTTTTTCATGGGTGTCTCCAGGACTTATAAACAGGATGTGACGGGTAACCCAAGGGCGATGATGAAGCTCATGAATAGTGCTGATATGGCCAAGCACACTCTCTCCACCCTGGGTAGTGCCAACTGCTTTGTGGACTCGCTCTATGATGGCATGGATTTTGAGTGTAATGTGTCCAGGTGAGCTGAAGTTATTTGCAATCAAATCAGAATTGCAAAGAAAATTGTACCTGTTGCATATCTGCATGTCATATGCTTCTGTCCTAGAGCCCGTTTTGAGCTGATATGCTCCAGCCTCTTGACTAAGAGCATTCAGCCAATTAAAAGTGTCCTCGAGCAAGTAAACCTGTCCACCTCTGATGTCAACCAGGTAAAACAACTTTTTTAAGAGGCCGTATTATGCTCTTTTACAAAGTCTTGATTTTGTTTGTGGTCTACAAGAATAGGTTCTCATGCTTGAATGTTGAAAAACATCTTATTTTTCACATGTTTGATATTGTTGCTGCACATCTCTCGCTTCCCAGTCTGTCAGTAACACTCTGGGCTGCGTTTCCCAAAAGCATCATTAGCCAACTATGGTCACAAGTTCTGTTACCAACATAGTTTTTGCCGTTTCCAGAAACCATAGTCCAACGAACATTTGCAAACAGTGTCGCAAACTTCCGTGGCTGGAGCTGCAGCTCTTGAGCTGAAGAAAGTTGAACCAAAAAACATTTTTATGGAAAAAAAACTAAACATGATAAGGTCTTCTTTAATTCGGTTGTGACAAGTAGAGAGAGCTGTAGATTGTAATATATTTTTCATGCATGGGGAAAAAAAAGTCATTAGTAGTACTGAGCCTTTTAGAGGCAATTAATACAAAATCCCCTGTCCAAATAGTCGATTATTTCAGTGTTTTACATCTAATTATAGCGAGACTGGCATCCCAAAGCCTTAAATACAGATTAAACCAGTTTGCTTCCTTTCTAAGGTGGTTTTATGCGGAGGATCAGCTCGTATCCCGAAGTTGCAACAGATGATCAGGGATTTGTTCCTAGACGTGGAGCTACTGAACTCCATCCCCCCGGACGAGGTGATTCCGATCGGTGCAGCCATGCAGGCGGGCATCCTGGTCGGAAAAGACAGCCTGGCACTCGGAGAAGACTCCATCACTGTGGACTGCTGTGCCAGCGACATCACGGTTAAGGTGGGGAACTTCAAATGATCAAATGTGCTTCGTTTTATGGTGTTTTAGCACGTAAGATCAATAAGATTGTGTCTTGGTCTTTTTAGGAAGTGGATGACTCAGGAGCGGAGGTTTTCACAGTTTTGTTTCCATCTGGCACACCTCTCCCTGCCCGCCGTCAGCACACGCTGCAGGGTCCTGGCAGTCTGTCGTCAGTCAGTCTGGAGCTGTACCAGGCACAGCAACGAATCGCACAGGTTGGCACCCCTTTTAACAGACATTTCAGTACAAAAACAAAATTACACTAAATGAGATATTGGTCATAAGACATTTTGTCTGCTTTCACTTTAAAGGGTAACTTCAGTGATTTAGCATCAGGCTTTGTATCAGTAGAAACCCGATAGTATATTCAAGTTATGGTACTTTCCCCCCTCATATACCCCTGAGACGAGAGAATTATGCAATTTATTTCTGGAAAAATTCCTCCCATGACCCAAATATCGTCATTTTGCGTCATCGGAGGATATTTTGGCCAGAGGCTAAAGACTACAGCCACTAGATGGAGCTGTTCCGCATGTTATCAACCCGCCCACAGGGGAGAGATCTCAATCATAACGGTGCGATGCAGACTAAAGTGAGTGTTTCAACTCTTCAATGAATTCCTGGTATAGTTTAGCTTCCATATGCGATCTGAAAACGTGCCAGACTGGCTAACGTTACCTCAGCTCTTCGTGATGAATGAAATCTGACACTGCTGCGTCTGTGACGTGACTTTCGTTCGGCTCACTCACACTTTATTGAAAAGACACGTTCAGTTTTTAACTGTAGTGTTTATTCTCTAACTGAACGAAATTATTGTATTACTATGAAGATCAAAACGACGGTGTACGGAGTGTCCTCGTAGGGCAGCGAAGCAAGTGCATTCTGGGAGTTGTTGTGTTTCATCCACATGAGACAAAAATACATCTTTTCTCAGCTAGAAGGCACCAAATTCAAAAATAATTTCAAATTTCTACTACATAAATGACCCAGTTTAATTACAAAGCTTAATGCTAAACCACTGAAGTAACCCTTTAAGATTATTAACTTTCAGTGTGACTGTGGTTTATTTTTCTAGATTGTACTTCGAGACCTGGAACCTACAGAGGAGCTGCATGACTTTGTCACAGTGCTGACAATGAAAAGGTAATGAAAAAATAAATGAATGCTTGTATTCAGCAAGGATGCACTAAATTCATCAAAATTATGTTGCACAAGATTTCGGTTGCTTTCAGTGTACTTGCCCACAAAAGCACTGAATAGTGTAAGGTAACTCCATGGGTTAAGTTAAGGTTTGGGGGTAGGTTCAAGGTTAGTACCTAGTTAGTGTCATTACTACAATAAGTACATAGTATGTTAATGCAAAACAGGAATGGAAAATAAAGTGCTGCCAAGATTTATTTTCCAAGTAAGTGCTGTTCTTTTGAACTTTCTATTCATCATAAAAGTTCCCATAAAATAAGAAACAACAGCAGCAAATCAGCGTTCGAATGATTTCTGAAGGATCATGTGACACTGAAGACTGGAGTAATTCAGCTTTGATCACAGGAATAAATTACATTTTAACATATATTTAAATAGAAACCCAACTTTTTTTTAATTGTAACAATATTTCATAATTTTACTGTATTTTTGATCAAATCCATGCAGCCTTGGTGTTCAAGAGACTTCAAATTGTTCAGACTTGAAACTTTTTAATGGTCGTGTATATTATACATCAAACATTGGGTGTTATTTTGTTGCTCCCTGCAGCATTTTCACCTTCAGTATACACTGGAAAAAATCAGCATGATTCTGGATAAATTGAGAATCATATATTTTTTTTTTGTTTCAAATGCAGATCACGATTCTCCCACAATTTAAGACAACTAAACAAAATAACATGCAGTTCACTAGAGGTTCTGACAGTGTTAATTGCTGCAGTCTTTCTATTTAAAAAAATATTTAATTCGTTTGAATGATTAAAAAAGTTATTTTGAATGAATGATTCAATGAATTCAACTACAAATGCTTGTTTCACTACTGTATGAATCAGTCGGTGCGTCCGAAATTGCATACTTTACTAGATTTGAATTTGAACTTTGCGACTGTTAAAAAAGTGTGTGTAGTATGAATGAAATCCAGACGTAGTACATCCGCCATGCTGTTATCACGTGACCTACCAGCATCAGTTGCAACTTGCGTCGCTTCACCTCCATTCATAAATCCTCTCCCGTGGCCTCATGGGATATAGCCTAATGTCGTCATTCTCACATTCTGCTCCATTGGGCTGTGATTTATTGGGGCGTGTTTCAACCGAACCAGGAAAGAAAATGCCTCTGCACTCAATTGGATAGACCTACAACCAATCGACACATAGTTCTCAACAGAACTCAACTACGCGCACGCTGGAAGAAGTAGATGTGTAAACGATCTTTGTTGTAAAATAATTTTAAAGATACACAGAGTACTTACCAACACGATCATCATTTTTGAGAGAAATAGTAAAGGTGAATGCATATGTGAACAAGTTCTCTGTTTAAGATAAGAACGAATTCAACCCAAGCGCCTTTGGTGACGTGGATGGTTATGTTACTGTTGATCATCTGTCCATCATCGTATAAAGCCCACCCTGAGAATTTGATTGGTCCTAAAAGCTCTGGTTTGAGCATAGTTGCTCCACAACGGATCAAGTCAAGACCGAACTTCCCGTCCTCAAATGTTGTGGGCTGGGCCAAGTTCGGCTGGCATCCAGGCTACATGGGATAGTAAAGTGTCCATCAAATGTGCACTTCAGAATCTCGCCAGTAGTAGTAGGTCATCCGGGGACATTTCGCCTACTGTTTTTCGAATACTATATAGTAGGCAAGTATTATATTTCAGATGCAGCAGGTGTTTTTGAACAAACCTCTTGAATGAATGATTCAGAGACACACACTTAACAGTCACTTGTCGCCACCTACTGGTGTAACAATTTGAAGCATCAAGTTACTTTCAAAGGGTGATTTAGTCATCTGTGATGTAAATGATAGTACTACAGAAATAACAATACTGTGTGGTTGATAAGACTGTTTCATTGCTAAATATGACAACTGCTTTCTGGATCAGTGGCAGCGCCAACATGTATTTGAATGTTTGCTGTGATTGTACTTGTCAAGGTTTAATAACCATTGTCGAATCGTTGTCATTTAGGAGTAAGATTGCATGGGTGTTTGAATTGAGATCATGATCTTTTAATGAGTGATCGTGCAGCTCTACTTGTTGCTGTTATTTTGTAGCTTGTTATGTAATATAAATTCAGTGATATCACCCAGTCCTTCTCAACTACTCATAAAGCTCTTATCCTTGTGTGAACATTTTCTGATGTGTGTTTCCTTTTCAGAGACGGTTCGCTGCACGTTACGTGCACGGAGCAGGGAAGCGGCAGATCCGAGGCTATAACCATAGCAACAGCTGCTGCCGCGTCTTAACCTTCAATCACGCTGTCAACCTAATTCCATACAGTAACCTAAACACCTGCATCTCATGCTGTTTGAGGTTTTCCATTGCTCTAGATTCCTCTAGACGTTAACCAAACAACTTGAACATGTTTGCTTCAGTTCAAGGAATAGTTCACCCCATAAAGCAAATTATTTACTTGTTCTCATGTTGTATTTTTATTTGGTAACATGCAAGGATGGACCAGGAAGTGTTTTGTCCTTTTCGGGTTTGGAATGATATGAGGGTAAGTAAATAATGACAGAATTGGGGTGAGCTATCCTTTTAAATGAATACCCAGTTTTATTTGTATACCTTTTGCATTTTCTTTTTTTTTTTACCTGCAGTCATCTTGTTCAAGCCTGTTGTCTGACCAGCAGGTTTACTGTAGTTGTTCTTACCATGTGCCTTTATGTACCTGCATCACACCATTAGATGAATCATGAGTTGATGGGACTCATAGATGTGACAGGCAACCTGTGGAGTTTGCTGATACCATTTAAAGCATGCACAACCGTACGAGACGTATTAGAGCCCGAGAAACAGGTGGTGTTGTACAGTCTTTGTGTGGCTCACTGATGCTAATCTGCTGCAGTCACAGCGAGCAGGTGCAAAAGTATCGTTTAAAAAGCTGTCATCTGTAACTAGCACGCAATAAAGATCACTGAACGCAATAAACCCTGAGTCTATTTTCAGTACAGATACCTGCTACATTACGATTTCTGCTACGATTTCAAATTTTAAACTTGTAACTCGGCATTACAATGTGTGAAAGTAACTCAAATGAATGACATATTTCTGTTTGAGCTGTTTTAATATAACCAGTGTCACCAAGTTGCTTTTATTTTGTTTCTAAAACATTGTGCAAATGTATGTAGTATGTGAAAAACTTTCATTTTATTAACAACAAAGCTGCACATTTGTCACACCTGCCAATGGCTGGTGACTTGAGAGAATTTACCGGCCATAAATGTATATATTTCTTTAAATACTGTTTTTTGCAAAAACAGGCAGTTATGACACCAACATTTTAGATACTAGAGAAACTTCACAATTCCCTAGTTCAATTTTGATACCACAACTAAAACTACTAGCCTAACTAATATCAACATTACCTAAAAACTGCCGTTCCTTTTCTTTAATAGAGATTGAATAAAGAAATCAAATGTAAAATAACACTGGATAGTCTTCGCTGTATAAATCAAACCTAGATTAATCCTTATTAAAGTTATTCAGTCCAGAGCAGAGTGAATGTTTTCTTTGTCCTTTGATTAACATTAAAGGGTTAGTTCAGCCAAAAATGAAAATTCTGTCATTAATTATTTACCCTCATGTCGTTCGACACCCGTAAATATTTTAGTTGAAATCCGATGGCTCTGAAAGGCCTCCATTGGCACAATGCACTTTACACTCTCAAGACCCATAAAAGGTACTAAAGACGTTGTTACAAAGTCCATCTCACTACAGTGGTTCTACAATAACTTTATGAAGCGACGAGAATAGTTTTTGTGCGCAAAAAAACCCTAAATAACGACTTATATAGTGATGACGATTTCAAAACACAGCATCATGAAGCTTTGAAGCGTTATGAATCAGTGAGTCGATTCAGCGGTTTGGATCGCCAAAGTCACGTGATTTCAGCAGTTTGGCGGTTTGACACGCGATCCGAATCATGATTCGACTCACTGATTCATAACGCTTCGAAACTTCATGATGCCGTGTTTTGAAATCGGTCATCACTATATAAGTCGTTATTTAGTTTTTTTTTGCGCACAAAAACTATTCTCGCCGCTTCATTAAGTTATTGTAGAACCACTGTAGTGAGATGGACTTTGTAACGACGTCTTTAGTACCTTTTATGGGTCTTGAGAGTGTAAAGTGCATTGTGCCAATGGAGACCTTTCTGAGCCATCGGATTTCAACTAAAATATCTTCATTTGTGTTCCGAAGATGAACGGAGGTCTTACGGGTGTCCAACGACATGAGGGTAAGTCATTAATGACAGAATTTTCATTTTTGGGTGATCTAACCCTTTAAAAACAGAGAGCAGCAGAAATATTAGGCTGCTGTCACTTTAAGACCGAATGCACAGATCAAATAAACTGATACACATGCATTTACCTTCTCTACTGTTTACGTTCACCTAAGTCATAAACGACTGTTTACTAGGATAACATAATTGTTGACAATTTTGTAGGAATTTGTCCGTTCAAGTGCAAAACGATGTGAAAGCGAGCACAATTCGTAGAAGAGCTTCCCACACGCACATGAGTAACAAACTGAGTTGCCTTTCAACATCGTCTTGTGCTTGAATATTTAAATTGGTAAAGCTTAAACTTTCGTGACGACACGGCACTGGCCTGACAACTGTCCCGAACATTGCATTGTTAGAATTCATTAAAATGTTACCGTCCAACTGGCGATTGACATTGTTTCACATACACGCCTACGCAGATTTTTACTCGTATTTGGCGAGTGATCATTTTATGAAATCTTTGAGTTGCCATCTTGTAATTTTTGTAATGTGAACGTTGTTATTTTAGTATTTTTATATTTTCATTTTCACTTAAGTTTACATTGTAATATTTGAATGCGTGCTTTTGTAACATTCATTTTTTATATTTCTATTTAGCTACTTTTATTTCAGTTTTGCTTTTATCCAGTTTAGTACACAAACATGAACTTGATTTTAATTAATTGCCATGGCAACTTTTCTCATTTACGTTTTAAGTTTTGTAATGGTTTAACCATAACACAGAAAACGTACATATTTGCTTGAACGTTTAATTTATTAAACAAAGTATTCAGCATTTATAAAGGTACAAAACTGCATGAGGTAAGCTGTCGTACAACAAACCAAAAAATAATACTTGATTGAACAGACGTGAAATTAAAAAATTTGCCTTATGACCACTTCCTCCCCTGCTGCCAACTTCCTGTATAGATCCTTCAGGTCTTCTGGCTGTGGGACTTTTGACCCTGGTGTTGGTGGAAGCTCAAAATCCGATGAAACCTGCGAGTCTGATTTCGGCTCCACGGCTTCTTCCGTCTTGTGTTCAGCGTTACAGCTGTCAATCACATCTGACGCCACCTCACTGTTACTCCCTCGGCTACACGGCTCACTAATAACGGCTTTACTTTCATCCACTTGGACAAGAACAGTGTCCATTTGACTGAGGCTCTCCGTCCCTGCGTCTGATATGTGAGTGGACTGAGAGGAAGTCATGTGAACGGAGCCGTTGTCATCCTCATCTTCATCCTGAAACAGCTCAGGTGACTGGGACGCTGTGTTTTCGGAGAAGAGTGGCTGAGTGTTGTGACTGTTATCCAACTCGCTCTCGTCCGTCAACACCGGTTCTGCCTTGAAGAACTTTTCCCAACAAGGCTTAGCGGCTTTGGATTGGGACGAGTCCAAACGAGTCAGTTTTGAGCATGGAATTTCTGTGCAAGATGGAGGAGGTGGAGCGAGACCAAATGGGTGAGGTACGGGAGATTGCTCCGGATCATCTTCATCGTCGTCATCATCATTTGATTCAGTGCAGTCCATGTAATTGGATGAGTGTGCGGAGGGACAGGGCTGAATGAGGGAGTACATTTGGTCCGTATCATGAGAATCTTTATTAGGACTACGTGGTTGTGCACTAACTGTGATCGTGGTCAGATCGATCACTGTCATCTTCCGGCGCCTCGGAGCCGTGGAAACCTCATCAAACAAGTCGTCATTACTGTCTGAGCCTGAGCGGAAAGAAATGTATAAGCAATAGTAACAGTTTTAATGATGAATAATAAAAACTAATCCTACCTTCTGATGTGCTCCTCTTTCTGGTTCTTTTAAGGGTCCCAAGCGGTTTGTAGACAATCTCTTCCCTTCCAGTATGTTTTCTACACAATGGCCTCAACCTGAATTTAAAAAGATCATTTAATTGTAAGTATCTAGAGTCTTATGACAACAGGATGAAACAAAAAAAGAAAAGAAGGATCAGTCCTTACAGGTCTGTGACGTCCTCCAGTGTCTTGCCCAACGGAATGACATTAGGGTAGATGTTAACAGGACAGGTGTAGGATAGAAAGTCCTTAACCTAGTCACAGGAAATAGACAGGCTTATGATATGCTAACACTGCATATGCTGTCATGTGTGCACAATATTTTAAGAGGGATTCCTCGTACCTCTAAGTAAGAGGAATGAAAAGAAAAGCATGCTCTGTAGGAACTGCTCCCCATCCTAAAAAGAAAGGCGGTCAATAAATAAATGTAATATACATTTTTTAGCTTAAAAAAACTAAATTAATATCCATTTTTCACATTCTAACATTGCGATGCTAAATTCACTTTAAACTAAAAATATTTACTCCATAAAAACAAGATTTTAATTTAGCGTTTTATTGAATTATTATTGAATTAATATTATCGAATTTTAAACGTTTGTGAAGACACAGCGCTGGCCCGTCAACTACGTCGCAATATTGCATTGTTAAAATTCATTACAATATTACCGTCTAACTGGCGATTGACATCGTTTCATACACCAATTTTTACTCGCATTTGGCGCTTGGTGAGTGTCAACTTCATTAAATCTTTGAGTAGCAATCTTGTTATTCCGACACAATGTGAATATTATTTTAGTATTTATATATCATTAATTAGCTTTTATTTTTATATTATAATTTTTCATTTTATCATTGGTTTGCTTTAATATTTTTGATGTGTGCTTTTGTAACACACATTTTTGATCATTTTTAATATTTCTATTTACCTACTTATTTTTGTCATATAACTTTCTCATAAAAACGAGAGATTCTGGTTTAGTGTTTTATTTAGATTAAAGCTGCAATATGTAACATTTTTGCAGCAAAATATCCAAAAACCACTAGGCCAGTGTTATATATTTTGTTCAGTTGAGTACTTACAATACCCAAAATTTTCCCAACTATTTGTGAATGGTGAGAAATTTTCTATTTTAACCGATGAACCAGGACGTGTGAGGGAGTCGCCTGTAAATGGCGTCATATCTGCATTAACCTCGGTGTCCGGTTTTATTTCGCAGAAACGCTTTCTTCTCACTGCAGTGTGAACAAGTGTCATAGCAGCCAGAAGTGACGCCGGCGACTGTGTCATAATAAAAGTCACGTTGCTCGTGAGGTGTGTGTTGCGTTCATCTTATTAACAATCGCTCCAGCGGCCTTGCTCAGCTCCACAACACTCGCTCCTGCTCTGCTTCATACTACAGTAACGTTAATAATCTCATCCATGAACATGATTTCTGCCCGAATCCTATCCCGATTCTTTTCCACCGTTGTGAAGTGAAAACCCAAGATTCTGCGCTCAATCTCGCCGTCATCAAACTACGCCTTTGTTTTGAATAGGCGGAAACGGGAAAAGTCGGGAAAAGTTACATAGTGCACCTATAGTATAGAATTTTAGTGTACGTTTACACAATGTACTAAAAATGGAACCCTTTTTCCTTTTACGTTTTTCGTGTACTGACAACCGCATTGCGAAAACGATCCCCGTTCACACGGATCCGCAAAAAAAAAAAAGATTAAAAACGCTGTATTCTGCTGCCAGGCCAGTAGTTGGCGATGTCACTTTCTAATTTAACACGCGCGCCTATAGACTGAACACAAGACAAGACGTCACCGTTTTCACAAATTTGTGTTTTTGTAGTTTACACGGAGACGATAACGGAATTGTTTTCATAAACTTGCACTTTGAAAACTGTTTTCAAAAGTTTACGTTTTTAGGCCCCCAAAACGCCGTTGTCATGTGAATGAGCGGCCAAACGCATAAAACGTTTTCCGTTTTAGTTTGCCATGTAAACGCCCCTTTAATATTGGCCGTAACATGAAAATAATAATCTGCACCCAGAATTTTTACACTGGTGCATCATGACTCACTTGGCAATGACAGAGGTCTTTCTGGTCCGTTCTCCAAACCATATTGTTGAGGGTTTGATGCTGATGATGTTTAGAGGAATGCCATCTGGAGCCGTGGTGCCACACGGTAACCTGTTTGCCCTGAAGAACTCCTCGTCCTGTGGAAAAAGCCACAAATGTGATCTCCGTTTACAACTACCCATTCAAGACGTGCATGACGATGTCGTACCATGTCATATCTACCTTGGGGTGCCTACAAGCGTGGATCTGCGTTGCGCGGTTGGTGGTCACGTGACACAGAATGTCAGGCATTTTTTTGAACATTTCCAAGCTGTTCACATGTATCTGTTGTAGAGAAATGGTGTTAATGTTTTAAGACGAGGCAGAACCAGACCTGCAAACTCCACAGAGTAACATTTTTGTGATTTTATTATGCAAATGACACATTTCTGAGCGTGACTTAAAGAGAATGACACATTTAATATTTTTTAAATTATTTTATTTACAACACCGAAAAGCCTGGAACTCAAGGAAGTGTTGTGACGCATGACACACAAAATAAAAGACTGACAGTAGGGGGTGTAACGGTACACAAAACTGACGGTTTGGTACGTACCTCGGTTTTGAAATCACGGTTCGGTACAGCAGTTTTACAAAATTGCTTTTTATTTATTTTTTTATATTTAACAGTGGTTTACTGAAGAAGAAAAAAAGTGTCTGTCCTTGAATTAATTAAATTATATCTAAAAGTTTATTGAAGATATTTCTGTAAATTATATAGGGAGCCCTTACTTGCACATGAATATTAAAGGTTAACAACAGAGCCCAAACTATTAGCCTTAATTCAGTTGCTATTTATTTTTAGGTATAATAATCAACACTCAAATAACATATTGTATGCAAACATGTAAACTTCACATAAGGCAGTTTTTGCATTAACTTCTAAATCTAATTATAAAATAGTTTTTTTTCTCCAATTCGTTGTTGAAATATAATAATTTATACACAGTGTCTGTCATTTTCATGACAGGTTTATTTAACATGCATGAAATAATCAAGACATCACTAACAGGTTAAGTAGAATATAATGAATATATATAACGGCTAATATAGAGCATATATTTAGTGAAAGAGTTGATTTCTCTAGTGAATAAAATTATATGGACATTGAATGACTGCCTTAGGTAAATGTGATACTAACGTTACAAGACATTGTTTAGATTACAGCAGTTATATTGACGTCTTTCCGCTGTTGAAACACTGATTTAGCGATTACACCACATATGATACATGACAGTAAGTTGTAATGTATCCTCAGCATACCTACAGATGGTCATTCATGTTTATTCTTTAGTAAGAGATGATCGATCGCCTTCACAGATGATCGAGTTCACGCGCGGCCACTTGAACTGTGACCAGTCATGCCACATTAAAGAGCGTCAAAACGGCATTTATCGTTTGAATTTCGTGATAAAATGGAATTAATATGTTCGTGTGGGAACTCGGATTGAAGTGTGTTCCGCGCTTAAAACACTCGGAAACAGTTCGGTAACTTTAAACGCGTGCACCGAACCTAAAAAAAAAAAAACCCAAAAAACTCTCCGGTTCTACGCAATTCACGTCAATGACCCAATTGACCAAGAAAACGGCGAAGTTTGCAGGTGTGAGAACGTACTAAAGCAGAAAAACTATCATTGACCTGTGAGCTGAACTCTTGTCCCAAGTTGGTAAAGAGGTACTCGTAACCGTACGCTGCCTTACAGTTTAACCAGACCACATGGTACGGACTCTGACAGATCCAGTCCTGGACCAGCTGTCTTATCCCTGTTAAACAAGCCTCCTAAAACAGTGGGAAAAAACAGTCACGGACAGATACAACGGTCTCAAGTCTGTATGATATAATGCAGGTAAGTGTAAATGCTTACCCTGCTAGGGATCTGATGGTACTTGGGATCAAAGAATGTGGAATCGATATACACACTCTTAATGTCCTTCACCCTGCAGCACAAACACTTGAATTGTATCGTCATCTACAAAATGTGTTTTTAACATATCTGACATCTCAATACCTGTCTCCAGAGTGCAAGTACTCCATTCTTGCAGCATCTCCGACAGCCAGTCTGAAGTCCCCAGTGTAGAGCACTGTTCCCTGAGCACCCTCGAACAGAAACCTGTGTTAAGAGATGAAATGTGTTTTATTAGGTTCTTAATGCTTGCTCCTGCTCTTACTCTGCAGAGGTTGCTTACATGACCGATCCTGGACAGTGTCCCGCTGGGAGCAGAGTTACGACGACATCCTCCGACTGAAGAGGACGATGAACACAAACTCAGATCAACTCATAAACATTCAAAAGAATAAACTAGGAGGTAAACGCCCACCTCTCCAGTGATTTCATCGATCAGAGATATGTG